>NC_137932.1:2239879-2687672 GCF_963969265.1 Rhamphochromis sp. 'chilingali'
GTGACTACAACAACCTGTTATTGAACAAAACAATTGCATGGAGGTTTTCACTGCAGCACTGTATGTCTGTTTGTGACCAATTTCATGCTAGCAGCTACCAGCAATTACTTAAAGCCGATTGGGGAACACTCTTTTTTTTCCTTAGCGACAGGCCTGTGGGAACTGGGCCGCACTTCATCATTTTCAGTTCTTCTTCAACTTTAATAAGCACCAAATCACAACAACAGCACTCAAGGCACTTTATATTGCTGCAACCAGTTGGGGATGATTTAATCTTAAAAGTAGAGAGGGTGTCTGTTAAACTGGGAAGGCCAAACTGGGAGCTGGTCGCACAGGAGAGGGGCATGAAAGCTGAAGGCTCTGCCTCCCATTCTACCTCTAAACACTCCAGGAAACACAAGAAAAGCAGCAGAGTGAAGGAAAAGTGCTTTTGTGGAGGGATACAATACTATGACCTTTTTAAACTGCTTAATTTGAAACATGTCTTTACACTCAGTAATATGTTTCTTCATTCAGCATGAAGGGTGTCAATCAATGTAGTTTTCCATAGTGTAACCATGTCTCTCTCTGTCTTTATTGTCTGCGTGATGTTTGCTCACAGTCTCTTCATAAAAGAATAAACAAAACAAAACTGAATGATTAAAGATTTACTCTGTTGAAGGAATCAATGTATCAAAGGCCATCAAACCCAGCTGGTTTTAGTCTTTTCATCTTTTGGACTGACAGAAACAAAATGTTGCCAGACTCATTTGTTACGCCTCAGATCCTCTAAGAAGTGCTAAAGCTTTGTTTTTAAAAATAATTAAATAAATCTGCATTCATCTAAAAACCAGCTGCACTCACACTCGCACAAAGTTCATATAAAAAGAAATAACTAGGTTTATTAAATAAATGCACTGGTCCTTGCTGCAAAGCAGTCCGACCCTTAAAGGTGAATGAGAACTTTTGCCCCCACGGCCTTGACTTATGGCTTTCATTTTCTCCATTGCAAACTTTCCCTAAATTTTCACCTTTGCTCGTGTAAATGCCTGAATGTGTTGTTCTTCAGGGTTGCATCCCTGTTTCCTGGCCTGCTCACTTCATGTTCTTACTGCACAGGAGTTGTATCAGCAGCCACGCAGAGCTGGGATTAGTTGTCGAGCCAATTAGTTTGTGTATCCATGAGACGTTTTCTTTGAGGGAGTCTGTGTGACTGTGTGCAACTCTGGGTATTAGTGTAAAAGGCCTTCATCTCCAATGCCTTTGATGCTCACAGCTTTTTGCTCTCTTTTGTAAGGGGGGGGTTCACACTGTGGCACGTGACAATCAGCAGCCAGTAGAGTCCGCGGCTTCACAAGCCCGGCGTAACTGCTCGAGCACGGATAATGAACTTGCTCAATTTGCGGAGGTATCGCCGGCCACAGAAAAAGGGAAACTTTGACTGACTCGCAGAGAGCTGCCCTTCAAACTGGTTCTTTGATATAACCAGTGTCAATGAAATGATTCATCATTCATGAACGAGAAAGGTGATGGCAGCTTATTAGTGGTCTGTAATAGCGATGAAACCTCTCCCACCTGTATTGCCTTTTTTTTTTGCCCTGTTGCCTTTTCTTCTTTTCATTTCTAAAGCAAAGAGCGCACGTGTGCATTATGAGCTGGTAATTATCACAAACACAGACAGTATATAGCAGCAACTGCAATATTGCTAGAGCTATTCATCAGCTTTAGGCTACTCATGTGGGAATTGAATACGGCTGTTTGACAAACTACCAGCGTGGGTCTGTGCACGACAACGTGTCAGCAGTGATTTTAGAGATTGCTCCACTTTTCTTTGAATGTCATCAAATTTTTGATGTTTTTTTAAAATTGTGTATTTCTCACAGAATCAGTCTTGTTAGAGGTCAGAGGTTAGTCTGAGTGTAGCAGTAAGAGCTGATCTACTGGGACTTTCCCACACAACCATCCATGGAGTTCACAGAGAATGGTCTGAAAAAGTGAACATCCAGGTGAAAATATCTTCTTGATTGAAAATGAACACCTGTTCTGAGCTGGTAGAAGGGCAACAGTATGTCAGATAACCACCCGTTACAACCAACGTATGCAGAAGTGCTTCTGTGAATGCACAACACATCAAACCTGAAGCAGATGGACTGCTGCAGCAGACACAACACCAGGTATCAACTATGAACGGGAACATTTACTGACCTTTTTGCCTTTGTTGGATAGTTACAGATAAGGCAGATGGGAACGTGCCACCACACTTAAAATAAACCTTGAACCCGCCCTGCATCATAGGTCAGTAAAGGATGTAAAAACCTACCTTTAAGGGTAACCCTGCCTCCTGCGAGCTCTACGCTGGCAGCAGCCTCGCCTACACCAATCACAGTTTTCCTGTAGTGAGAGCGCCTGTAAAGCAGAGTATCTGCTGCTATTCACTACGACAGATTAAGAGTTCATATGAGGAAACAGTTATTTAACCACCTGTCAAGATGCTCAAAACGTGCCTCTGTGGTTTTTCTACAGCAGAATCCCAATTTGCCAAGATGGCAAAAAAGCAGCAGCCACAGATCAGTGTTGCACTGCTGCTAGGTTGATTCGTTTTTGCCCCTCTGGGATTTTACTGTAGCTGCTGGTCGGCAAAGATCCAAACACATCGGAGATGTTTGCTCAACACGTGGCGGGCTCATTTTTTAACATTTGGGGCAACGTGCACGAGTCATTATGTGGCGATAAGCACATAATGAGGCAATTACACTGTATAAATTAATGGCTCAGCGATGTTCGGAGGCCTGCGTGAATGCTGACAGGCAATCGTATTCAGAGCAACTGAAAAAATACAATAGAAATCTGGCATTCCTTGATCCGTGTCATAATGACTTCACTACTTCGGACTGACTTTGTAGTCGGAATCTGAATTTTACCAATAGCCAACCCTCAAGTGTGAGATGTCCTTGTTAGCTTGAAGTTTTCCAGTTTCTTAAAAAACTCAGTTAGTAGTTATCGCTCACTCAACTTCATAAAAAGAGTGAAGCCAATCGATTTCTAACATCTGCCTTGACCTTGAACATTATTCTGCTGTCCTCTCAGTGATTAACGCAGCCACAGCATTTCTGATTTGCACATTTGTGCAGCAGTCCTTTTTCTGCAGACACTATTTTTTTGCCGTTTCACGAAAGATTCTCTTTATTCTGCTGTTATGTGCATTCAGCTCTATCAGTGCGATTTGAAAATACTAGTACTGGCTGTGAGAACTGTGTTTGTTACCTGAAGACTGTGACAGAAACTGCTAGACTGAAGTATCTTTACTGATGCACATTTTTGCACAGATAAAGCGGATCATGTTTCAGCAGGGCTGCGTATTTATTACCAAATGATCTTGCAAATTCAAAGGGACACATATCAAATACTTTCTTCTTCTTTCTTATCTTTCCTCTGTTCCAGTGAATCAGACGTAGCAGGAGAAAAATCCGAAAGGCCACGCACGGTGTTTTTGCCCTCTGTGGGGATGTCATGGTGAGGCACACTGGTTGTCATGGCTATTTCCAGTAACGGGCCCTTTGATGTATCATTGCAGCTTTTCCTACCCGTGCTGTACCACCCTGCCCTGTGACTCCAACACAGGTTCTTATCGATATGGCAGCGATGCACCTTTTAAACCACTTTCATGCACATGTGTGTTTAGTTAAGCAAACTAGAAGACAAGTTGCCTCCCAAATAGAACAGTAGGAAGTAGGAAGTCAGGCCTTGCTTAGCCTCTGTTCAACCTTTCACATCCGTGTTGCAGGTAGAACTGTGTTTAAGTGAAGATGAATGAATAGTTGTGTTCAGATTAAGAGAGGAAAACTAAGTATCAAAAGAAATAGAAAGTACTAGATTAGCAGCATTTATGCCACTGTAGTCTAACACTTCACCCAGCATCCTAATAATAAATACCATCACCATGGTTTCAAGCTGAAGCTCATGCACAGTAGGAGGTGTTGAAAAGTTGCTGTTTTTCAGAGGAAGTGTTAAAAAACAGATGCTCTTCGTTTTCTGATGATTTAGAGGTAGCAGATGGTTCTTTTTCCACTAAGCAGCGTGGAAATCAGACACTTTATTAGAGCAGCCCACCAGTGTGTGTGCACATTGCATTCTTGTATGTGTGTGCGTCTATGGATCTGATATGCATATGTCATGCATATGTTAGTGACATATACATCACATTTATCAGTGCAATTTTTATTATTACACAAATTAATATAATTTGTTTACTTATACTTCGTGTTTGATTGATCCACCAGTTTAAGCAACAACTACATGGTGGGATACACAGTGGGTGGATGTGATAACGTCACCCCGGAGGGCAAATGGTGATGTGATTTCTACATGCAACACACCAAAAGGTATATCCTTTAAATGATGACAGATGTGGACACAAACGTTTGTACCAATAATAATGGCTCATTGGGTAAATCATTGCATAGCAGACTGCATCGAAATCACTGGTATATAATAGAGCTTTTCTAGTCTTAGAGACTGATCAGCAACCCCCTGCCAACCACCACTTGTCAACTTGATCAGCTGACAACTGATTGCTGAATTCATTCGCAAAGAGCTTCACCAAAAAACCTTTTTGGGATAAGTTTGGTTGCAGCCAGATTGACATACCCGATGACTGGTTTCCGCTAACTGGCTTCTGAGCATGTGTGACTGGGGCCAAACTACATGAACCACTTTTTGCATGTACATTCATAACCTTTCTGGTAGGGTCATGATTTCAGGCTGCACAAGCTGATGCGCGATCTTTATAGTGTATTTCCCACATTCAAGCACGTAGCCACGGCGACAGCGTCAGGTGATAATAAACCATCTCTTACTGAAAGTTGAAAAATAGCCAAATTCTTTCATCTTTAATAAAATGGTCAGTGCTGCTGCTTTCCCAGGTGTTACAATAAAGTTTTATACCCAGGCATCCATGAAAAAGAGGATTTATGAAGTTTAACAGAATTTGAAGGTAGCAGGAGGTTAGCTTGTGCTAGTTCCCACCTAATGATGTTAAACCATGTTGGATTTATAAAAAGCCAAAACACAGACATGAATCAAATAAAAAACTAAACAGCAGCGATGTTTGGAGGTTATTAAAGTTGGGCTAACTGACATATAGTGATGTCTAGCTAAAGAGCAAATGGTTAGAATATTGTAAACACGTTAGCATAACTTTAAGTCAGTGTGAGAGAAATAAGTGCAATCACATGGCAGTGAAATGATGCTGAAAACCTTGTAGGCTTAAGTCAAGAGAACACGTGAGATGATTCATCCACAGCATGAGGTAAGTTTGGATGACTTGCTATGAAAAATTCCTGACCCTCATCTTCATGTGTCCTTGGAAATCTTAGTTTACATCAGAGTGATTCTTTTTCTAAAGCTTTCCAAAATTTCGTTGTCTGGAAAAATGTGAGCACATAGGCTGGAGGGACATCACAAGGTTTTAAAAACTGACCTTAAAGAGGCGATGCACATGAAGGAAGCCGAAAATGACCACTGATATTTTTAAGGGTTTGATTATGTTAAATAAAACCAGATACAAAGCATTACAACACATGAGAAAAAGAAATAACAGCCTCAGTGAACACAGTTGGAGCTCCTGTAATCCAAAGGGAACCTGTCCTCCATTCTTCAGTCTCTTTGCATTTCTATGTGAACACTACATGCTGGGTTTTTTCTTCTTAGGGTCCAGACTCTGCACGTTACTTTCCTGTGGTGTTTGTTGTCAGGCTGTGTGATGTTTCCTATCTTTTTATACTCACTCTGGTCTTTCTCCACCCTTACCCCCCTTACCCTCACCAACTACTTGCTCAAATGGGATTTCTGGATAAAATCCGCTAATGCTCCACAAGGGCCATTTTTTTAAATAACCCAGCCCACTCCTTTCTGCTCTCTTTTCAAAGCACAGTGATAAAAAAGACTTGATATACTTTCCCAGACTGCCAGGAATCAGCAGGTCAGCATAATAGCCTTGCGGTCATCTCCTACAGACTGGATGAGGTGAAAGTGCTCAGAGTCCACAAAGATGTGCGTTTGATGTCAAACACAAATACGCTAATGGTTTGAATGGTATGTGCCCTGCTTTCATATTGCAAAGCAAGTCATAACTGAACAGAAAGCAGAAAAACAAGCTTTGTTTGAAATAGAACATCCATGCATGTTAAATGAGATTGCCTGAAAACACTGTACTGGTAATGACCTATTAGCCGAAGCAGCAGCGCTCACAGCGGATTGGCTCTGCTTCAGACGGCATCTTTCTGAATGATAAACAACTAATTAACGAACAACAAATCAATTACACTGCCAAGCTGTATTATTAACTTTACACACGCTAACTAACCAACCAACCATCATCACCCCATCCAGCTGGTAAAGAAGCAATCCGTGCCCCCCCAGCCTCAGTGATTATGCTGTCACTGCAACAGCTGTAAATTAACACTTTTCCCTTCCTCATTCAGCCTCTCAGCAGTTAGCCAGCAGCACCGCACTCTAATAAACCTTGTCAGGGACCTGGGGATCTAAAGCTATTGGACTGATATTGAAAAGAGGGGTGGGGAGGCTGTGTAGTCATGACAATTTGCGTCTTTTGCTTTTATTGCCACCGTGTGTCACCTCTTTCACAGTTACATTTGGACATGTTTGCGCAGTGGAAACGACTGAAACAAAAGATCTACTTTTTTGAGTGGGTGTGGGGGGGTGTTTAGTGTCTTTACATCTGAAAAACGTAACTTCCACAATGTGACATCACAGGTTACTTATATAGTATTTCATGGATGTAATCGTCCAGCTGCTATTAGTGATTTCTGTGACACTTGGGAAATATTCTACTCCCTATTGTTGCAGACAGTTTGATAGGAGGGTGAATGCACTGTCATCCCAATATAGTTATAAGCGATTAAGCTGTAAATGTCCTCACTCTATTACACTTTATCTCATTTATTTAACACGTGAAAATAAATTGTGTTTTTCAGGGTCGAGTTACATGTTGGGAACTTCCAGGAGTCTGATAGTCTGGTAGCCTGGCAACCAGCAGCAGAGACTTTGTGTACTGATGCAACAAACAAGATATAACATGTCAGTTAGGGAGCCTTGGGGGATTGTGTTGAACTTTGGGCAGAGCCAAACTACCTGCTTCCCCTTGTTTTAAGTCTGTGTCTCTTGGTTGTCGATTCAGCGTGCTCATCCTTTTTGCTTAGGAACTTGAACAGTAAGGCACATCGAATGTTTCATGGATAAGCCTTATGCAAACAGAGAGGTGAGTGCTGCTGTTTCAGTTTTTAGTCACGTTCCTAACATTTTTGGAGATGCTGTGAGCTCTTCTTTTCCAGTAGAACCTCCTCCTTCCATTCACACAGATCTCTACCGTTTTCCACTTACCTCACCAAAAGAATTACGGTATAATACTGTTAGCATGTAAGCCAGCAGGACGCCTTAAAACATGCAAGTTTATAAATGTAATTCAGCTCTTTAGGAAATTTTGTGGCACTTTAGTCACCATCTTATTCTTTGGTGATGATTTCTTGCCACCGTTGTTCACTGGCCAGATATGCCATGCCATCACATAGACAGTGCCATCTATACCGGGCCTGGCCCATATCTGGACGACATACCACTTACCATGCCAGAAGTCAGCAAGCAGTGCTGGATTGACACCAGATCTGGGCCACACCTGTCTGCTATGTGGGATATCATCCAAGGTCATGATGGAAAGCTTTGTAAAAAAAAAAAATATTGCCTGTATATTTAAATAGTGCTCAGCAAGGACTGTTTTCAGACAGGTCACTTCTGCTGACTTCACATAAACAAGACTATTTATACTTTCATAGTTTTTTCTCTTTTTTTTTAATCTGACGCAGCCAATACACCAAGTGACTCATTAACTCCATTCTCTTCAGTAGAGCATGAATATGTACAAAGAGAAACATTAGTGTCTGTAGTGGTGCATAGAACAAAACAAAAAGGGGAACAAAGACATGCGAGAGCAGCATTTGTAACAGTCTAATTGGGCTCAAACAGCGTCGGCCTGCCAAGAGGGACAGTTAGAAGATCAAAAAGAAAAGTAGCGTAAAGAGTAGCATTCTGGAGGCCCTTAATCTTCCCCTACCCCACACATCTTCCTCCATCTACTGCTCCACTCGTCCATGCATCCACCCACTATGCAAATTCAAGGGGACACCGTTCCCTGGCAACCTTGGGGTAGAAGGTTCGGCAGCCACGGAGGGGCCGAAGATGGGGTCGAGCTGAGGTGAAGACGCATCTGTGTGTAAGTAGGAGTGATATCGTGGCCAGCGGCTTTTAGGGTAAAGCCAGGTGAGCAGGAAAGTGCCAAGAATGTGAAAGAATATTAAATTGAATCCCAGCTCCACAGTTAAGTAATACCTTTAGTTCAGAAAAAAAGCTTATGCCTGCCACTCCCGCTGCCATCAATTTGCCTCAGTGAGACATAAATTGGCTCTTTGGCAATATCCATCAGCTGGCTTGTTACCTTCAACAGTTCGGTAAGTTGCGGAGCACTACGGGACTCAAAGTGGAAATTTAGCAACGAGCTGAGAAGAAACAGAACTGATAACAAGATGAAGAGAAACCAATTTCAAAAGATGACAAGTGATCGTTATGAGAGAGTGAGAGCTTAGAGGCTGGCACAAATGACTCCCATACAGGAGAAATGAGTCTGCCCCTCAAGGACCAAAAATTGCAGATGGAAATATGTGTGTGTGTGTGAGTGAGTGAGTGAGAGAGAGTGATTGCACTGTTTAAAGCAGCTCACATTCCAGCCACAAGTGCAATTTAGCTCTTCTTCCCCCCCTAGAAGCCTGTATTTCTATTCCTGAAGGAGTTCAGCACATTTTGTCAGCGGTGTCACCATGCCAGTGCTATTTTTAGGCATCCATCTCAACCGCCTGCCTCATTAACATCTTCTTGTGACATTGTGGGAGAAAAACAAGGCTTATGATTGGCTCGCAGGGTCTGAAGTGTCTCCACAGATCTTTGAAGATACTCAAATAACGGGCAGTGGTGACTGATTGTATTCTGTCTTTAACGCCTTTGTTCGGCGAGTGAGCGTGACTGTGTGGATTAGGTGTGTCTAAAAGGTTGCAAATTGAAATCTTCGTACCAACTGTAACAAATCTCGATCTAAAAGTTACACTAATCTGGATAAATTTGAAAACGATGTTTTCGTCTAAAAACACTTCACATCCACACTATCGTTTTCAGTCGTTTTCATCCACACTGAAAACACTTGCGTGAAGCGTAAGACGATTTGACCTGCGTCATTTCCATCTGCCATTTATTTACTTTCTTTGAAACATCGCGGCAAAACGTTGAGGAAAAGCACCAAGTTTTTTAAATGGACTGACAATGTTGTTGCTGCAAGAGTACAAACTGATATTAATCTTTAATAGGGCTGTCAGAATTGAGAGCAAACAAAACAACAGCTGTACAATGCCATCCGCCATCTTAGTTGAATTGGTCACGTGACTGCATCATATGATTAAAATGTGTCATTGTTTTGGCAAGCCTCCATTTTTTAAGAAAGAGGATTGGGCACGTCTTTTTTTTCTTCTTTGTTTTTCTTCTGAGAAAAAAGTCAGAATTCCCGTTTCCAACAATGTCGACCGCTACTAAGTTTTAATATTACTCTTATTAATCTTTCTGGGTCACAAAATAAACTTTTAACATATTTCCAGATGAGAAAGTAGCTGTGTAAACTTCAAATATCTGCTTGGTTTATCAAGACATCGCATATTTGCAAAAGTGCTCCGAAGTTTTCGGAGACGTCTGTTACCCACCAGCTCGATAGTTAGCCGGGGGGTTCAATGGTCACTCGAGCCGGCGAGAGCAGCGGACTCCCGGCTTCATCATTTTCAGAGCCCCGCTGTCTTTCGCTACTCAGGTTAAACATGATATATAAGTCATGTAATTATTTGGCTTTTTTCTGTGTTTTACTTATTCCGGAGTAAATCGGTTTGGCTGAGATCAAAGTTATTATATTATTAGATTAAATAAAACTTTATTAATCCATCGGGTGGGTTCCTCCGGGATTTTTACGTAGACCGCGAAGGCCAGGTCCTCCGAAGGATGCAGCCGACGTTTTGGGACACAGCTTGTGTCAGCTTCTGTGTATTGATTAGCTTCAACAAAGACTGATGTTACCAGTTCAGCAGAGATATGATATGTGATCACTGGTGGCTCATGGGGAACATGTTAAGTAGGTACCACAGGCTATCGGTTATAAGACCTGGGGATCAATGCCAAGCGTTCAACAATCACAGAGAGCAAGAGGTGAGCCATCTTAGAGGCTCTGGGGAAATTACATACAAAATATATTCATACAGACATGTGAAGAACTGGAGGAAAGAACAATTACAGACTTTTGAGGAGATTCTTCAGCATTTCTGCTGCTATGATTTTAGGCTGCATTAGAGGGATAAACAATCTGAAAAGAATATATTATTATAAAATAATAATATATAAATAATATGTAATATATTATTTGTGCGATACTTGTTTATCAGGCTCAGTCTGTCCTTCACATCTGTGGTCACCCTGTATTTGGCCAAAATGATAGCCTGTACCCTATAGTGTAAAGTGTTCCAGCCTTTTAAAAATGCCAGTGCACCATAACTAAAGGTCAAATTCTCTATCTTTCCCATCAAACGCTGACTGACAAAAAAAACTTGCTCCCTCACACATACCTAATGATGGCTGTGCAATTAAAGGTCAAAATTGTAAAGTCAAATGTGCTTCAAGGTACCACTGTTCCCAATTCCAATGAAACTTGATGGAAGTTGTGCTTTTTTGGCAAATTTGAAATCTTTAAATGACAATAAACTCTTAATAATAAGTTCAGCTGGGATGAAAGCTGGATGGATGAATTTTGTGTTCATTCCTGGTGAAGTTCAACTTCCATGTCTGAAACATCCACCAGAAACTCTCTTTAATATAGAGGAAATTAATATCCACAGTTGAATATGTCTGCTGATGGCCTCATCAGTTCAGTGAGGATATCCCTCGTCTCCAATGCTTATTTGACGTCCTTGAGCTAAACAATGATGAGGATCTCTCTTGTTATAATCGACTAGTAACTCCCACATGAGTCAGAATATTAGGCAGCTTCTGTGACAGAGACAATTAATAATAGTGTAGTGCAGCTAAGCGATACACACACTAAACGGTCATCAGTGACTTTGTTCTCACTGTGGCAGGGCTGCTGAATAGAGCTTCATTCATTCACACTAATGGTGCCTTATCTAGTTCTGACAATAATTAAACACAGTACAGCTGCTGATGTTGTTCTAATGTTCCTTAGAAACACATGACTGGCGAAATGGTAAATGGTCTGCACTTACATTGTGACTTTTAACCTGTATCTAGGCTGTACAAAGCACTTTACAACGTGTCTCTAATTCACACACACACACACACACACACACACACACACACACACACACACACACACACACACACAAAGAGCTGCCTGCCACTCTGAAACCCAAGCTGTTCTTAAACTGAAGTCTTTGGATTTTACTTTACTGCACATAAGCAGGTCCATAAGTTTTTGGACTATGGTAATGTTTTTGTACTTTTGCTTTTCTCTGATCAAAGTAGAGACTTATAACGTTAATTGAGGATTTTAACAGAAGGATTGCATTAACCGTTTTGGAATTACAGCTGTTTTTACACTAAGTACCCCATTTTTAAGTAGTATTATTTTGTGACCAATGACAAGTTTTGAACTTGTATTATTAGGCTGAAAACCCCCAAATGAATCTTTCAGACAGAAAGCTTTATGAGCTCCAATCTGGTACACCAAAAAAGAAAGGAATGCACTGGCCATAATTCTTTCCCTCAACATCCAACCATGCGCATCATCACCAAAGTCTACAATCAAGAGACACCTTCAGGAATGGAAATACAGAGTTTACAATGAGATGCAAACCACTGGCTGCACTCAAGATGAGGAAGAGCTGATTAGCCAGAAAACATCTTAAAGAGCCTGCACAGCTCTTGCCAGAGAAAACTTTGGAAAGATGAAAGTAAGATGAGCTTGTACCAAAATGATGGTAAGAAGAAGTACAGAGAAGGCGAGAAACAGCTCATAGCAGGACTTGGGATGAACCAGTGTTTGAGTGAGTGTGAGGCTGTGTTTGAAGTGCATGATGTACGAGTGAAAGAAGCCATCTATGTCTACTGTGGCTGTGGCTCACGACACCAACTGTCTGCCACCTATTATCCAGTTTGAGCTCCTTTCCCAGGTGCCTTAAGGCCCACTCACATATTGCATCAGTTGATCTCAAGAAGATACGGTGAAGCAAGGTCTCGCAATGGTTTCAACCTAAACCTCTGCTGAATATGACCCACACCCTTTTTCATGTGATGAGACACATGATCAATAGGAGGTCAACGACCACCTTAAGGGAAAACTCCCACTGGGGCCTAAAATACCTGAGACCACCATTTGGTTTTAGAACTAAAGAAGTTTTGGGGAGGAGAGGCGAAACGTCCTCAAGAAACAAGAAGTGCAGTCACTTTTCTTTCCAAGCTTCTCAGATTAGCACAACCTGGATGACTGAGAACCTACACAGACGATATGATGTCAGGTAGTCATCGATGGAAAAGGATTCTCATCTATCCAAAAATTAAAACGATCCTTATTATTAGCTGCTCCGTATTCTTATATTAACAAACACTGCAAAATGCTTAGCTGTTGTGATAAACCCACAGGCACAGATCGTCCAGCTGGGTAGGATCCTGCAGTCACACCATGTGTCGGCTCCTTTCATGATTCTGCTTTTACAGCTTCACTGATTAGGTGTTTAGTTTAGTTTTCTTGTTTTGTCTCTTATTGTTTACAGCTGCCACATTTTTTAGGGAAAAACTCTACAAATCAACGATTTTGTAGCCTAACACCAAATAACACACAGTCAGAATTGGCAGGCAGCAGGTGAAAATAGTGAGCAATTCATCGAAATTTCGATTAGGATTTAGTGACGACCAGAACAGAGAGAAACAACTCTAAATACCTGCCAGTGTAGTCTGTGTTCCTTTTCCTTTTAACTGTCATGTTCATTGTATAACCCGAAGAGAGGTTAGGTTTGTTTCAGCCTTGGAACTGAGTCTGTATTATAACGCTTGTCAGCAGCTGTGAGCAGAAAAGCTCAAACACTTTCCTTCTGTGAATCAGCACAGGACAAGAGTTATCAGTTTACTCTTGCCATCTAGTGGAATATGGTGTATAGTACACTCATAATAATTGCCTAAATTCCCCTTCAGTTATGATATATTGAATAGAAATCCTCTGCTTTTAGCTATAATTTTGTCTAATAGTATTAATAATGCATCCATTAAATTTGGTGTATCCTATGGACAGAGGAGAGTTGGTAGCAGAACAAGGAAGCAGACAAATACAGGATTTAATACTAGAGGTTGGCAAAGATAAAATGGGGAACGGCAGAGAGACAAAGAAAGTAGACAAGAGAACAGGAGGGCAGGCAAAAAGCAAGGAGACAGGTGGCAAAGGCAAAGGTGAGATATGTATGAGGCTGGATGTTAAGGAAGGAGAAATAAAAACTTGTCTCGATTGGCTAGACAGAGAGCTGGAAAGGATGTGCAGCAGGTTCTTTGGACGATGTTGTTTGCTTTTTGTGATCTTTAGTGAGAGTAGGGAGCAGGTGGAAGAGAGCCTAGAGAGGTGGAGATGTGCCCAGGAGAGAAGAGGAACAAAATCCTCTAGAAACAAGACATAGATGAGGTTAAATACCCGGGCGCAAGCGGCATTCTATCCGATTATTAAGTGATGACGTGACGAATCCTACTTCCGGGTCTAAAGTAGTCTGCGTTTAATATGATTTTTGTGTTGTTAACATGTTTAATGTTTTGTATATTCGTCTATTTGATCTCAAAAAGCTCCTAAAACAGTCAGTGATCACTGTTGACCTCCCTCGGCTTTTATTACCGCTAATCATTTATTTAAGCTCAGTTTTTAAAACCTTAGGATGTAGCTACAGCCCAGCCCATGCAGCAGTATATGAATGACTAACCTCGTATTGTGGATGGATTATCTCAGTTGTTCTCCTGGCTGAAGTTTGGTCCTTTTACAGCATCCTGCCATGCGATTACATTTGTTCCTGACCACCGAGAACACTCACGTTAACTTTTATCGAGTGGAAAAAAAGTTAGCTTGTTTATATTATGCTAACATAGCTGTGTTGCTAGCGGTCACGTAGCACATCATTATATACCAGCTAGCCAAACTTCAGTAACCCTACAAACGTCACTGCTGTTTAGTTTTCTGTCTTCATTTATGTTGGAAGTGATAACAGAGCTGTACGTTTGAATTTGTTTCCAAAACCCCGCAGTCAGGACATGCTATATTGTATTTAGATAGAAGCTAGCGAGCTAACTCCCTGCTAACTTCTAACTCCATTAAATGTCATAAATTCCGTTTTCATGGATGCCTGGATGTTAAAATCAATTGTTACACCTGGTAGAGCAGAACGCTGATCATTTTATTAAAGATGAAAGACTTTAGACAGTTTTTCAACTCTCAGTAATGCCATAGTGATCGTTTGATATATGGACCTGCAGCAGAGTTTAGGCCCAGACACAGCTAGTGACGTCAGACTGAACAACCGGATTGGACTCAATTGGGAATCCGGAGCGTATCATAAGGATGCCGAAGGGTAGCTTTTGTGTTACTATGAGACGCCTCGGGACGTGACAAATCATCGGTATGTTACGTGTTGGGAATGAGAATGCTCTGTTTGGAGACAGTCACTCTGACAAAAAGGCAGGAGGCTGAGCTGAAGATGCCACTTAAAGATGCAAATATTTAAGTTGGAAGCGACCAGAATGGACAAGATTAGACATGAGGACAGCAGAGTGACAGCTCGGGCTAAGCAGTTTGGAGACAAAGCTAGAGAGGTCACAAAGGCATGACAGAAGAGCATGCTAGGCATAAAGGTGGCATGGTGGCATCTGCTGTGGTGACCACTACAGGGAGAAGCCAAAAGAAAAAAAATCAGAAGAAGAAATTAAGTAAAAAGAAGATTATATTTTAAATATATGATGCATCTCCTGCGTCGCTGAAAGTCAAGTCTCTGTGCAATAATGGCACCACACTTCAACAGGTTGTGGGATCATGTTATGAGTTATTCTCAGAGCTTCTAGAAGAATTTCAAAACAATTTAGTGCAAAAAAAAGCATTAAAAGAAAGTTTCACTTTCCAGAAAACAAGTTTTTTGTTTGTTTTTTTAACTGGTACTTTGGATGGAGAAAATTGAAAACTTTCAGGTTGCGATAAAGTTCTGTTTGCAAAAATAAAAGCTGAAAGAAAAAAAAAAAGATATCATATATAGCATGCTGTAACTTTGAAGTGAAAAGTCACCGCATGGTTTGATAACCTTCCCAGGGAGAAGGAAAAGGACAACAGCTGTGCTGGCCGTCACACACACGGTCCACGCTCATTACCTGTCAGGTGAAAATGACTCTCTTCCCTCCTCTCCCTGCGATGCTCTTGACCTATGGCTGGAGGAGGCCCAGCTTCACTGTGACAGTCCAAACGGATTGACTCAAGTGAGCGACCTTGTCCATCCCCTCTGGACGTCTGTACGCTCGCTCGCTGTAGACAAATCAGTCAGATCTTTGAACCTCGTGTGGTGCGCTGCACGGCCATGAGAGGGAGCTGAGATCCTCTCGAATCCCTCAGAACAAACTACCGTGGCGCTCTTTCTTGCCCCCCCAGCCTTCTTTTTTTCTCTTTGTTTTTCTCTCACTTCTTTTTTGCTTCTGTCATGTGTCCGCCATTCTCTTTGCACGTGTGTTACTTTGCATGCTTGCCTGCCTGCCTGCGTCTGGGTCTCCGGTGATTGCGTGTACAGTGTGCGTGCGTGTGTGTGCACGTCCCTGTTCCGCTCTCTGTTGTGGAACAAATTACACAGCGGCTGGGGAGCCAAATGACTAATCAGTGGTACACAGATTAAAATCCAATTGCTGCAATTTGAAGCCACACAGGAGTGGTATGGGAAATTAAATACTACAGTGTCTGCGCTGCTGTCTGCACCAGGCATACCTGTTAGATGTTGATCTTTTAATTAGAGCAGCCCAAAGAAAGCGTAGATCAAAGAGTTTAGAATCACAGAACTATATTTTGCTTCCAGACTTTGACACTTCAATTTTCTGACAACCATGCTGAGAATGTGTTTCTGTCTGCAACAGCGCCCGCGGTGGCAATTGATGCATCTCAAGAGTTAAAATGCAAAGTGTGTGAGATTTAATCTGTGCAGGAAACATAATGAAGAGGGAAAAAAGGTTAACAAAGTTAAAGCATACAGCACTCTGTGGTTAATTTAGTCGTGCCCAACAGGAGGGATGTTAAGATGATGAATTGTGGCGTTTATGATGGGGTTGGGTAAGATGGGATGTTTTCTCCTCTGATTCACAATCTCAGCCCACAATAAACACTTATCAACCACAGGCTTAAGTGGCCATTGCCCGGGCTTACCATTCCGACTTAGAATTGAAAGAGCCGCTCGCTTATTTTAAACTAAAGCCCATCAGACAATTCATTTCTGCTGCGGAGGATGAATGATGTGAATAATGAGCGAGTCCTGGCCCAGCCCGTTCAGCCCCGTAGGTGAAACCAGGCAATTGACTCCTGTTCTTATTATATTATCCCCTTCTTTTTTCTTAGATGTGCAGAAGTGTGCTGTACGCTCGAGCGGGGCTGAGACACAACACGCGTGCCTGCCTGGAATAATCTCAATGGCAAAAAATAATCTCATTTTGTCTGAGAGTGTAAAAATCCTGTTTGCATGGCTGTGGCGTGTGTCTTTGTGCCTGAGTGTCTTATGGCAGGCAGGAGACGTGCACGCAGGCTGTTGCTGAAACCATAGCAATTGCACTGGAACATTTCATTGGGCATGATTTGAAACACGCCACGTTTACCTTTTCCAGAGATGTGACATCTTTTAGTTTTTGCATTGAGTACACAAAGGGCAGCCTTGTTTTTCAGATTTCTAAACAGTGTGGAAAACGTGCTCTAAATGCCCAAACGGCATCTTGTTCAAGCCTCTGTTAACCTGCAGTGCATTTGCACAACACATCTGCTCTTTTTCAGCATGTCCTGCATATTCAGTGGCAGAACTAAGCACACCTGGGAACTGCTGCAGCCCCCATGGACTTCAAGCAACTCCATTGTAGCAGTTCTCAGCTCATGCACTTCATTTAAGAGTTTCTGTGTGGACAGAATATGTTCAATGATTTTTTTTCTCCCAGCCAGACAAACCGTGCACTTTTTCTTCATAAGATTGCTTCTGAAAAGTTTGGACTGCTCTATTGTAGCTTGAGGAGCTTTATTCCACTTCTACGTCTGGTATTTTCAGTTACTCACTGAGACCAGGCTGGACGACTGTAATTCATTATTATCAGGAAGTCCTAAAAACTCGCTGAAAAGCCTTCAGTTGATCCAAAATGCTGCAGCAAGAGTCCTGACAGGGACTAGAAAGAGAGAGCAGATTTCTCCTGTTTTGGCTTCTTTTCATTGGCTTCCTGTTAAATTCAAAATCCTGCTCCTCACATACAAGGTCTTAAATAATCAGGCCCCATCTTATCTTAATGACCTTGTAGTACCATATCACCCTATTAGAGCACTTCGCTCTCGCTCTGCAGGCCTACTTGTTGTTTCTAGAGTATTTAAAAGTAGAATGGGAGGCAGAGCCTTCAGTTTTCAGGCCCCTCTTCTGTGGAACCAGCTTCCAGTTTGGATTCAGGAGACAGACACTATCTCTACTTTCAAGATTAGGCTTCAAACTTTCCTTTTTGCTAAAGCATATAGTTAGGGCTGGACCAGGTGACCCTGGATCCTCCCTTAGTTATGCTGCAATAGACGTAGGCTGCCGGGGGTTTTCCTTTCCAGTCACCTTTCTCACTCACTATGTGTTAACAGACCTCTCTGCATTGAATCACACTTGTTATTAATCTCTGTCTCTCTTCCACAGCATGTCTTTATCCTGTCTTCCTTCTCTCACCCCAACCAATCACAGCAGATGGCCCCGCCCCTCCCTGAGCCTGGTTCTGCTGGAGGTTTCTTCCTGTTAAAAGGGAGTTTTTCCTTCCCACTGTCGCCAAAGTGCTTGCTCATAGGGGGTCATATGACTGTTGGGTTTTTCTCTGTATCTATTATTGTACGATCTACTGTACAATATAAAGCGCCTTGAGGTGACTGCTGTTGTGATTTGGCGCTATATACATAAAATTGAACTGAATTGAACTTTAAAATCCCACACTAGCAGTCTTTCTAGAAACTTCTAAACCAATACTCTGTTTATTTGAAGTATATACCAAATATCAAAGCCTAATGAAGGAAAAATGTCAAGAATACAGCTTTTCTGAAGACCTCAGCGGCAGTGTGTGGTGTAAAAGCGCTATCCTTTGGCTAACAACAGTTACTTCCTGAGAAGGTATTTCTTTTAGCTAAGAAAGTCAGATAATAATTTCTACAGAATCACAACATATGTTTGTAATTCTTCATAAATTGACAAATAAGATATAAAATGATCACTGTTGAGTTTTGATTCAGAGCGTTTCTAGGCTGCACGCACCGACAAGAAAATGATCCCTTCATCTGAGTCTGGGTGAGTTAATTTCACAAAATCTTAAACTACTCATTTTTGGTGCAGAAACTGATGTCAGGGAGGTGTAAATTGACAAAAACACAATTTGCTCAGACAGAGAGAGGTCTGTTCACACCTTGAATGGAACCCATGCTGCTACGCAGCCCTCAATCAATGAGCAAAGAGGCTCAAGTAACTCTAATTTTCAATGATTTCCCGTGATTTGAGTGGCAGGTATCTTCCATTATAAGTTGCTGAGCTTGTGCTGTTCTGACAGTAAACGCATTTACTCGTAAGCATCCTTTACCAAAATTGTCTTTGTTATCACAGAATATGGTTTGCTTAAGCATCGATATGGAGGTCACATTAAAATTTTCCAACCAGCAACCATCCGTCCAACAAGGGATACTTAACTACAGACCCACCCACACTGGTCCTTAGTTCTACAGAATGTGACACAATGTGGCTCAAGGTACGCGAACAGATTCAAAAATGATTTATGTAAGGCTGAAAAACCAAAGAGGGTGAGGGCAAATTAAACAGCTGGGCCAAGTTTTACAAGCTGAAAGTCCCAGATTCCCTGTGGTTAACTGACGATTTAAATTCAGCTCTACTTAAAGATAGACTAGGGCCTTCTCTATGAGACTGGAAGCAACATGTGGACCATGCAGTTTCAGGTCTCCAGTCCACAAACCAATCACCAGTCATATGAATAAGAATCAACCTCACTGTCACTGTATAACTCTAAACTTTAGCTTAGAGTAACAAAAACTGGTTTACACAAATTTATTATTCAGGACGTGGACTCCTCACTGGTCCAGACCACCAAATTAGCAAACTAAAACACCAAAACAAACTCAAAAAATTCGTCCCCATCAATCAGATTAGCCAAGAGCTAATCAGTCACACAGGGCACAAGACCGGTTGGTAACCACCCGGCAACTACTATCCGGTTGTTAAGTGATGACGTGACGAATCCTACTTCCGGGCCTAAAGTAGTCTGCGTTTAATATGGCTTTTGTGTTGTTAACATGTTTAATGTTTTGTATTTTCTTCTATTTAATCTCAAAAAGCTCGGGGGGTGGCTGTAGCTCAGGTGGCAGAGCAGGTCAGCCACTAATCAGAAGGTCGGTGGTTCGATCCCTGGCTGTATGCCAAATATCCTTGGGCAAGATACTAACCCCGTGTTTGCCTACTGGTGGTGGTCAGAGGGCCCGGTGGCGCCTGTGTCTGGCAGCCTCGCCTCTGTCAGTGCGCCCCAGGGCAGCTGTGGCTACAATGTAGCTTGCTATCGCCTGTGTGTGAATGGGTGAATGACTGAATGTAGTGTAAAGCGCTTTGGGGTCCTATGGACTAGAAAAGCGCTATACAAATGCAGGCCATTTACCAGGCCATTTAAAACAGTCAGTGATCTCTGTTGACCTCCCTCGGCTTTTATAACTGCTAATCATTTATTTAAGCTCAATTTTTAAAACCTTATGATGTAACTACAGCCCAGCCCATGCAGCAGTATATGAATGACTAACCTCGTATTGTGGATAGATTATCTCAGTTGTTCTCCTGGCTGAAGTTTGGTCTTTTTACAGCATCCTGCCATGCGATTGCATTTGTTCCTGACCACCGAGAACACTCACATTAACTTTTATCGAGTGGAAAAAAAGTTATCTTGTTTATATTATGCTAACATAGCTGTGTTGCTAGCGGTCACGTAGCACATCATTATATACCAGCTAGCCAAACTTCAGTAACCCTACAAACGTCACTGCTGTTTAGTTTTCTGTCTTCATTTATGTTGGAAGTGATAGCAGAGCTGTACGTTTTAATTTGTTTCCAAAACCCCGCAGTCAGGACATGCTATATTGTATTTAGATAGAAGCTAGCGAGCTAACTCCCTGCTAACTTCTAACTCCATTAAATGTCATAAATTCCGTTTTCATGGATGCCTGGATGCTAAACTCAATTACAGTTACACCTGGTAGAGCAGAACGCTGATCATTTTATTAAAGATGAAAGACTTTAGACAGTTTTTCAACTCTCAGTAATGCCATAATTAGGGATGGGTACCGGTATCCGGTGCCATAAACGGTAGTAACCAGACCGAAAAGCAGCGCACATTTCGGCGCTTTTTTTCGGTGCTTTTTTTTCCTGAGCTGTGATACTCTTTAGATTCTAGCCAATCATTTTACACTTCCGAGGATAGTAGGCGGGTCCAGGTACTTTAGAGCAGAGCTACAGATTAAAAATGACCAAGGCAAAGCGGTCAAAAGTCTGGCTGTACTTCACAGCAAAAGATGCAAACTCAGCAGCCTGCAACAAGTGCTTTAAGCTGATACTGTGATACTGTCAAAGGAGGTAACACCTCAAATCTGATGAAACACCTGGCGACGCATAGCGTTTTTCTAAAAGCCGAGAAATGCGCCGTATTTGATAGCTTGTTGCGAGACCTCACACCAAGCACATCTACTGCGGGTGTGGTGCCTGTTATCAGACCCGGAGTTAGCAACATCCCCCAAGAACACGAAGAGGAGAGTCCTGGCCCCTAGCCCTGCCAGTGTAGCAGAAATGATGAGGATGATGATGCAGCAGCAGCCGTTCTTCTCTGCGTGAGTAGCTTCATGTTGTTCGTGTGTAATTTACGTTGAGTAGGCTAACCAAGTTATTACATTAATGCATGTAAGGTGAACTAGCAAACACCATCATAGCTACATGCGGCTGTCTTCTTGTTTGATGGCAGATGCTCCCTTCACCCTGGCCAAAAAGGCTAAAATGACCAAAGAAAAAGTGGAAAACAGCTGAACATGAGAGGTTTTTGGACAAAGTTTGATTTTTTTTTTCCATTGTTTAAGCACTGCTTCCAGCCAAGATTGATACCATATATGCCCCATAGCTGCAGAAAAGGCTAACATTGTTATCTTTTTACAAAAAAAAACAGCTGAACATGAGAGGTTTTAGGACCAATTTTGTGTTCTCCATTCTTTAAGCACCGGTTTGAGCACCGTTTAAACACCGGCACCGTTTCAAAAGTACCGGTTTGGCACGGGTATTGGAAAAAACCTAAACGATACCCATCCCTAGTCATAGTGATCGTTTGATATATGGACCTGCAGCAGAGTTTAGGCCCAGACACGGCTAGTGACGTCAGACTTAACAACCGGATTGACTATAACAGGGGTGGGCAATTCCAGGCCTCGAGGGCCGGTGTCCTGCAGGTTTTAGATCTCACCTTGGGTCAACACACCTGAATCACATGATTAGTTCGTTACCAGGCCTCTGGAGAACTTCAGCTAAGTGGTTGTGAAACTGTGAGGAGTGCAAAGCAAACTGGAAGCGGAGAATGCTCACCTTCAGAGTAAAAGCTGTGCCTTGTCTGAAACCAACACATTTCAAAAGGGACGCCTTAACTTTGAACGTAAACGGTCTCGATTTCTGGTTTGTGTAGCACTTTCTCAAGTTTCACCTCAACTCTGTTTCCTAGTTGATGTTTGCATGAAAACTGGTGTCTTGTACGCAAATGATGGGTGCCCATGTAAATCTGCTAGTGACCAAAGCAAACGCAAGAATGTTTTCGGTGCAGCACCGTCTGATATCTCCCAGCGACAGCCAGCAAACTCCAGCAACCACTCAGGGAAAACAGATTTTTCCTTCATGACCTGTAGATGCCCCGGGGTCAGTGAGCGGCCTCGAGACCCGTGTGACTGAGGCCTAATCCTGCTGAAATAGTTGCATTTTCACTGCATATATTTGTTTTGAATTCACTCTTTTTTATATTGTGAATATTAAAAAGAAAATTTAAAAAATTTGAATTGATATTGAGTTAACCACCCTAAAGTAACTTAATTTATTGACCAGGATAAATGAATTAATATAAAATACTAAATAAAAATACACCAATACGCTGCCCAAGTTATAAAGGACGGCCAACAAGGATTATAAAACAGTCTGACAACCCTAAATTGACATTTGGAGTTTTTGTGCCACCTATTCTAGTCAAGCCACCGACATTATAATGATTTTAAAATGACGTGATTACACGCTTTTATTCAGCTGCATATCCTTAAGGCATACTACTGTCAATAACTCATTAAATCATTGTAGCCTGAGACTTGGTCAAAGAAGCATCCCAAAGCCATTACTCCAGATGGTGCATTAGGATGAATGTCATTATGATGATATCATCCCCCACAGGTCCTCTCTTTCTTCTGCCATTTTCAACCTATCATATTTTATGGCTAACCACCACAACACCATTTTGCCAAATGCTTTTTAACTTACTTTGTTCTTGACCTGACAAAAGAAGATGCCCTATTGAGGGGTTTTTTTCTTTTTTTTTGGCTATGGATTAAAAAACCTTGTGCAGGTTGGTTGCATTGTTGTTGTCTTTAAACCCCTTTTCAGCGTATTAAAGAAAGCTCTTTACAATCCTCCACTGAAAAAAAAGAATTTTCCTTAGGCTGAAACCATTTCCGCCCTTCTCTTGTCTTCCCTTTTGACTATATTTCTAAATTTACCCATCCATTAGTGGGAGACACAGAAGAAGACAGAGTTGCTCGAGCTTTTAACAAGGCTACTTCTTCTATCCAGCGTCATGCTCTACTGAGCTTCAAAACATGCACCCCTCTTTTGTGTCTCGCTGAAAGAGAGATGAGTTAGAGGTTGTTCAGCTTTTTATGTGTGTGTGTGTGTGTGTGTGGTTAAAGGAGGGCTGGCATCAATACAATTTTAGGAGTGTTTGGTTGGTGGTATTTGGCGTGGGAGAGGGTAACGGTGTGTGTGTGTGTGTGTGTGTGTAGTTATCTACCACAGATAATTGATGCGGACAAGCTCGACTGAAATCTCGGTGATAGCGAAAGGCAGGGCTGCACGCTTGCCGTTGATGGATGTCCATGTCAATCGTTCTGACCCACTCACCCACTTCACGCTCACACGCACACACACACTTTCTCTCTCCCACTTGCTCTCACAGGCTACGAGTCCCTTTCAGCAGGGCACAAAAGGAGCAGTCTCCTGGCACGCCGTCACCAGCTGAGCCGTTACAGAACAGAGCTCAGAGGGCATCGATGGGGGAGGACGCAGGCGGAGGAAGGGGGAGTAAGAAAAGAACTGGAGGAAGAGGACGTGGGGGAAAATATTGGGAAGGAGGGATGACTTGTGATAATATTAATGTGGTAACAGAGATGGGATATGAAGAGGAGGAGGACAGGGGACTGATAGAGAAATATAAAAGTTGGTCAGGCGGGGAAGTGAGGCAGGTGGAGAGAGGCGATGGTTCATGGAGCAAAGACGGATATAAAAGAAGTGAACGCTCAAAGTTTCTCTTGTGATGCTTGTTTGGGAAGCTGCTTAGCATTCCTCTTCTTTCTCTCACACTCACTCCTAACTTTAGAGCTGGCTCAGCAGACAACACATAGATGTTAAAGCAGCGTGATTCATTTAGGATGTAGCGAGCTCTTTTTTGGTCAGCATGCTTACACGCACAATCTCACACATCAGGATCTGAATGGATGTAGTACTTGTAGAAAGATGGCCTTTTAAGCCAAATATCAACCTGCTCTCAGAGCTGGGTATCAGCCTGATACAATGAAAACTTCGGGATAGGCTTATCAAAAGGTCACAGCTGTACCTACAGTCAACATGGTGTTTATATCAAAATCAAGATGAGCTGATTTATACCGCTCTGTCACAGTATCTGTCTGTTACACATGAAGGTACAGAGTGTACGTGGTTAGCTTAGGTTAGGTAAAAAAGATCTGCTAGCCTGTTCAGAAGCAGACCAGAACATGAGTGTAGAGTATAAAAGATGGTCAAAACTTCCATGTCTAAAAAAGCAAAGCCAACGTGGAAAGGCCTTAAACCTCCATTTTTTCCATTGTCCACTGGCAGACTCCCACCTATAAAAGTCTATGGCAAAGCACCTTAATTAGCACATTAATTAACTGTGAATTAATAAAATAAGAATAATATATTTAACCAAACTAGTATTTCTAAAACCAACAAGTTGTGCACATCTCTATTACACACAGCTAACTTTACCATCAACATGCTAACAGTCACATCTTTAAGAGCTAATCCAAATATTCACAACTCTAATAGAGCTCAATGTCATCTTCACTGACCGCACCGCCATAGCTAACAACACATTTAGCAGGTACATGTCCTTTAACATCCTGCTGGGGATTACCAAACCAAACTCCCTGCTACCTCCATTAGCTGTCAATATATGCATTCTTAACCTTTTCCACAGAGCCAAGCTAGCAGCAGTTTTCATGCTAAGCTAAACTAGCACCCTGACCTTAGCTTTATGTTTGATGGTGCTAAATGGTATCTAACTCTTAGCAAGAAGATATATATACAGTAACAGTTTTGGACATGCTTACCCATTCATACAGACAGAAAATGAATATGATAGATTTCATAATTTATCAAACCACTCTGTTAAATCTGTCTTTAAAAGCTTCCATGGCTCCATTTACATGTTAGCAGCTTTTGTTGTAAGGCAGACTGGGGCTTTGCTGACTGGGGAAATTTGAGAGGGAAGCTGAAACAAGCACCTCAAAGACCTGTGTTTCTCATACATTCCTGTGTGCAGTCCCCTTCCTGCTGCTGGCCTTTTGCCCACTTATACATTGTGCTATTGTGGCCACCTACCTGTCGCTGCAGCTTCACTCTTACCAATTCTGCGCTTCTCTGGCCATTCCACATTTAAATATCACAGTTGCGGGCATTAACGTCTCACCACAAAGGGTACAGGAAGTGAAATAAACGTTCACCGGCCTTTCAGGAAAAGAAACCTGTACCGGCGAAGCAGTGCATGCGGTGGTTTGCCGTGATGGTGGGCAGAGAATTGGACCGCTCTGCTGGCGTGGGTAGCATTTGTATTTTCACTGCCATGAGTGCCTGCGGTGCCGTGCGGGGCTGGCTGGCAGGCTAGGGGAAAAAGACCCATCTGTTGTATGAGATTATTTCAAACCAGGAACAGCACAGGATGTCACCTGTTTGTAGAGACTCAGGGGAGGTGGGATTATGGGGAAGCATGTATGTGTGTGCGTGTTTGAGAGAGGAGGTATGAAAGTGAATTTCTCAAGACAATGTGTTCTCTCATCCAGTCTAGTCACAGAACACATGTATGTGTGTTTAATGTGAGTTAGTATAGCTGCCAACTTAGCAATGTATACATTCATCATAAATAGACTCCCTGAGGAGAAAAGAAGATGCAGCATCCTTTAATTTATTGTATTTTTTGCAGTTCTTTCATACACTGACTTCAATTATCTGAATTTGTTCTATTTTTAAACAGTAACCAAATCTTTGCTGCTGCAACAACTCAGAAAGTTTCATCTAATCGAATGTCTGCAGGAAATGGACAGATGACTACAAGATAGCACTACCAGCTTCTGGGAGGACTTAATCATATCTGATTAGAGTCCCCCCGTTTTACATGATGTTGTTTTCGGTTAAATGTGCATTAGAATCTATGTTGTTCGTGCCGAAGATTAGGGATAGGCTGATGCATGGATGTAAAAAGAAAAGAGATAAATGGGAATCTGCTGAGCTGTTAAAACTGCCTAAAAAGTGCGTGTACGAAAAGCCACCAATAACCTCCTTTTATGCACAGACCAGTTTCATTTTCATCTGAACTTCTTCTCTACATACACAACTGTTCTTGTTTTTTCTTTTTAATATTGGTGTCTGGCTAAATGCTACTTTGATACCACCCCCCATTTTCAATTTTACACTCAGTTTAGACTCACACTTTGTTCTTGCCTTAATCATGAATTTAATACAAATCAGCCTTTATTATTTGATTTAGGTACATGATTAAAATATTAAGTCATAAATGTTATTTTGCATATTTTATGAATAGCTATACTTGTGCATATATGCATGAGCAGTATAAATGATGAATGAGAACGAGGCGTTTTAAGAACGTTTCTACGTCTAGTATAACCATGAATGCAGTGGACAGAGAAAATGCAGAGGACACAGATGGTATTTTACACTGTATATTATATATTACCTATCCAGGAGCTATGGAGCAACATGAGGTGTTTTAGGGTTTTTTAAGTACTCTCTTTCCTTAAGCTCTGTTTTTGGTTTCCATTTTGATCTTCTGCTAATCTGCTAAATGTTCAACTGTGTTCACCACCTATTTGCCAACTATGTTTATGTCTTATCAGTTATTTGTTTGTGTTTGTGCTTTGAAGCTTTATGAGCATCTACCATTGCAACAATAAATAGATTTTAAAAATTAAAACTTGTTATAAAATGGTGTATATAATTTGTAAAGATGTGGAAAAAGAAGGATTTTTACAGGACTGTGCACACTTACTGCTTCCACATGAATTAAGAGAATAGGCAGCAGCCAAGTGCTGCTAATAAAATGTACATGATTAACTCATCATCGTCAAGTGTGAGCACTTTCATTAAAACTAAAGCTCTGGCAGTTTGCTGCAGCATCCTGCTGTGTTAACGCCATGCAGCAATCTTCCTAAGAGTGGACATCCCAGCAGCTTCATCCCAAGAATGAATCCCAAGGCCTGACCGGGCAATGCTCAGAGACACAGAAAACCTCAGAGCCTTGGTTAGCAGGTTACATGTTCATGACAGTGCAACTAGAAAACGCTTGAACAAGTATGGCTACTTTGGAAGGGTTGCCAGAAGAAAACTTATTTTCTCTATAGAGTACACTTCAGTACAGCTTAGATTTGCAAAGCTGAATCTGAACAAAACACAAGACTTTTGAGCAATGTCGTCTGGACAGACTAAGGTGTTTGGCTTTAATACACACCAGACGAAAACGCTGCATATCAGGACAAACACCTCATACCAGCTGCACACTGCTTTAATGGTGGAGTGATGGTTTAGGCTTGTTTTACAGCCACAATACCTGAGCACCTTGGAGTGACAGCTAAAACTTGGTTGAAATGGGCTCAACAGGACAATGACCCCGGGCACATCAGCAAATTTGAAAAAAAAAAAGAGAAAAGAATCAAGATGTTGCAAAGGTCCAGTCAAAGTCCAGATCAGAACTGACTGAAGTGCTGTGTCTTGCAACAGACACTTGCCCTATAGCAGCTGTGATAGACTCCAGGCCAGTGTTTCCCAACCACTGTGCCGCGGCACATAGGTGTGCCGTGAGAAATGATCAGGTGTGCCGTGGGAGATTATCTGGTTCCACCTGATTAGTACTCTAAGCCAGCGGTCCCCAACCTTTTTTGCGCCACGGACCGGTTTATGCCCGACAATATTTTCACGGACCGGCCTTTAATGTGTCACGGACAAATACAACAAAATAAAACTAGTACCGGTACTGAAAAAAAAAGAAGATTTATAACACACGTGAAAAGACCCAGGAAAACCTTGCTTGAATATATTATATTGCGCAAATGAATTCACTTTTTGACTTAAACTCTACCACTGAAAGTCCAGAAGCTCAAATAATATTATAATAAATAATTGCATCTAAGAAAACCTGTGACATAGATTACAGTTTCCTATTCCTCTGTCAAACACATGTAAATCACTTAATGATATAAATGCTTATTGCAGGCACCAACTACTAAGTATTAATGCTTCTCCACTGGTAATGTTTCTTGACTTTCCAGGAAGATAAATAGACAGAAGTTGTAGTTTTGAGGTTGTAGAATTCGGCTTTAGACAATTCATCAGTTTAGATAATTTGGCTAAACTGTTGCCCTGTGGGACTCCATTGTCTGCTTTTAAGAAGCTAATTTGGCTAGCTTTTAAATGATCGTGACCAATATAAACCATTCCCCCCAAAATAGGATAAACCCTAAATTGTGAAAAACTAGAACTCTAAGCTTTAAAAAAGTGAAAACAGTTGAAAATGCCAGAGTGAGATGTGCCCACTGCCTGATCAAATCCTCAATGGTGATGAAGCACCACTGAGGGAGTCGGACCTTCGGCCATGGTTAGAATGATGCACCGCCTGCATCCTAATGGCTGTAAAGCAGAATCCCTGTCTGCGGGTGATGAATGAGTGTCATGTCATCAGGGAAGGGGAACTAGAGGAGGAGAAGAGGAGGACGAGGAAGATAAAATTTGGCTCTAGAGATGTTGCCCACAGGATGCTCAGCCGCAGACCTCAGGAAGCCCTAACCCCTTCACTCTGCCATCTGTGGCTCAGGGGTGTGTGTGGCATATGTGAGTACAGGAATGTGTTATTTGTGCATACAACAGAATTAGTTTAAGCAACTTTTGCGGCGAGGTAATATCAAGTAATTTATGCTGCGTTCATAAACATATATGTTACCAGTGCTTGTTTTAATGTTACATTTTTAAATGTGTTTTTCTGGATATTTGAATCTCTTTACACACCTGTGCGTGTTTGTACATTCTTGCTTGATTTGTCATTTTTGCGTCCCTGTAACATTCACACACACACACACGCTCAGCACCTCTATCACCTCTTGCACGTCCGTCGAGCAGAACAGATGGGAGAACAGGAGAGAGGGTTCCCACGTCCGCTCCTCCACTTCGTCCAAATTCAACCCATCGCAGCCCAGCCTGCCTCGACCCTGCCAGAACCACAGTGACTCAGCCAAAACACACACATGCGCACACACACCTCTGTTGGAACCCATACACTCCAAAAATAATGTGACACACTCATATTCAGACAAGCATGATTAAATACACTTTTTTTAAGCCACACATTCACATAGAAACATACACACACACCAGCCACATCGTCTCCCCGATGGTCGACCGATGCCATTGAATTAAATTACGATGAAGTAATCAGAGTGATGTTTGCAGCAAACAATCTCACATCTTAGGTTAGAGAGAGTTTGCTGCTAAAATGCAGCTTGTGATCCAAATCTGTAGCCAGGGTGAGTATTTGTTGCAGCTCAATGACAGGAAATGGTGCCAGATCACTGCACCTGTAATGTCATTTGTAGCCTACTGTTGTGCTCTAAATTGTGGGCACAAGTTGCAATAACAGGATAATGGCACATTTCCCTAGCTTAAATAACGCCCTCTTGAGTCAGTTGCTTCAAAGGTATCATCATAAATCAGTGGAGATTGGCACAAGCAGAAAATAGACAATATGTCCTCTGCTGAGGTAACCTGCTATTTGCTTACCTTTTTTTATAATATGCTAAAACAAAGCAATGTTTGAGGGGCTTCTATATTATAAATTTTATAAGTCAAAATCTGTGATTTATCGGGTATCTTTTGCAAGAAAACTTATCAGTTGGCTCTAACTTCAAAAGCAGTAGACCAAATGTTAACCTAGTTAGCCACGCTATCAAAGAGGTTACACTTTCCATCCTTTATGCACTGCCTCTCTCATGATCTTGGGAGCATCCTCCATTGTTTCCCTTTAATACATGGTCACCTACAACTGCCTCATTTGAAATCAGGCAGACAAGATATCCAAAAATAGATTACAAATTAATGCCTGCATGAGTTTGTTATAGCAATAAACTGTTTACATTAAGTGAGTTACATAGGAATATCTTTCTGGTTAATGCTAACATTAGCTAACAATAGCATCTACTTTTCAAACAGTGGAGTAATTCCAGTGTGTGACTAAAAGAATGGTGTTTCAAATGGAAGTGAGAGAGCACTTTCACGTTGACTCTTTTTAGATTTCTGTCATGGTGTGCTGTGTGCAGGCAGGAGAAGAGGACCCAAACGCAGGAAGAGGCAGCTTTATTGCGCTGTGGCAGAAACTCCAAACATAAACTCACAAGAACAAACCTAAACTGAAAACACAAGGCTAATAAAAAAAACACTAGGAAAACCCTGGAGATGAGAGACTGGGAGCACGGAAGCAAAGCACACAGCTTATTGAGGGTACGACACGAGGTAGGAACAGGTAGGAACACAGCCGGGAGAAACAAGACCTAACGAGACAGATGTGAAGCTAGAAACACTGATGTAAGACAAACCTTCAAAATAAAACAGGAAACAAGAAACAATTCACAAAGACGCAGACTTGTAACTGAACTACACCTAAAAACGAAACCCTTGACCAGAATAAACTGAAACATAGATTTATAATAATGATCAACAAAGCATAACAAGAGAATCAGAATACAACCCACCTATCCATCCATTCGCTTCCTCTTATCCTTTTCAGGGTCGCGAGGGGCGCTGGAGCCTATCCCAGCTGTCATAGGGCGAGAGGTGGGGCACACCCTGGACAGGTCGCCAGTCTGTCGCAGGCAGAATACATCCCATAATACAAAATCAAACCAAAACATAAGAACTCAAGATGCTGGTTCAAAATGACCCAGAAGCGTGACAATTTCACTGGGAAAGCACTGCCAGCCTTGCTTGCTCTGACAGAATATCACTGAGAAAAGATTACGATTTAGGATCAAATACACACTGTTCTAACACAAGGTGTTTGTTAGAAATCTCCTCTTTCTATTTAACAATTTTCAAAGTACAAAGAATAGTGTTTAAATAAGCAGCTGTTTGCTAGGAAGTTCTTTATATCACGTTGAAGAAAGAGGGGAAAAGAAAGGTGGCGTTCATTTATTTCCACTTTATAAACTGTCAGGTAATTGGTTTATATGTTTATTTCTTTTAAAACAATCACAGTTCGAATGAAAGACAGTAGACGCAAGGTGAACATGCAAGATGTAGAACTAGTGAAGGTACATGAGTTTAAATACCTGGGGTTAACCACCCAAAGTAACAGACAGTGCACACGGGAGGCGAAGAAGAGAGTGCAGGCCGGGCAGGAGACAAGTGTCAGGGGCAATTTGTGACAGAAGGATGGCAGGAAGAGTAAAAGGGAATGTTTGCAACATGGTAGTGAGACCAGCTCTGATGTTTGGTATAGAGATGGTGACATATCAACAAAAAACAGGAGGCTGAGCTGCGGAGCCCCGCAGGGGACATGGGAGAAAAAAAAATTAAGACGGACTTTTGCGAGATCTCGCAAAAGTCAACTCACAGTCCTGATCTGTAGCATGCTCGACATCCCTACCCTTGTCACTCTTGCGAGATCTCGCAAAAGTAACTCGGGATCTCGCAAAACTTTTGCGAGATCTCGCAATCTCGCAAAACTACGGAGCCCCGCAGGGGACATGGGAGAAAAAAAAATTAAGACGGACTTTTGCGAGATCTCGCAAAACAAACTCGGGATCTCGCAAAACTTTTGCGAGATCTCGCAATCTCGCAAAACTACGGAGCCCCGCAGGGGACATGGGAGAAAAAAAAATTAAGACGGACTTTTGCGAGATCTCGCAAAACAAACTCGGGATCACAAAGGTTTTAGCCGCATTCTTCCCGTTAGCTCGAAGCTAACGGGAGGTCGAGACCTACTACAGCCGGGAGGAACACCGCTTTCCCGGCACATCGTGCCTCGACCTCCCGGTCGGCTTCGAGCCGGTGTCCGAAGAATGCGGCTAAAAGTTTTGCGAGATCTCGTTTTCCCGAATTTGTTTTGCGAAATCTCGCAAAACTTTTGCGAGATCTCGCAAAAGTCCGTCTTAATTTTTTTTTCTCCCATGTCCCCTGCGGGGCTCCGTACAAAACAAACTCGGGATCTCGCAAAACTTTTGCAAGATCTCGCAAAACAAACTCGGGATCTCGCAAAAGTTTTAGCTGCATTCTTCGGACGCCGCCTCGAAGCCGACCGGGAGGTCGAGGCACGATGTGCCGGGAAAGCGGTGTTCCTCCCGGCTGTAGTAGGTCTCGACCTTCTTCGGCCTTCGACCTCCGGTTAGCTTCGAGCTAACGGGAGGTCGAAGGCCGAAGAATGCGGCTAAAACTTTTGCGAGATCACGAGTTACTTTTGCGAGATCTCGCAAAAGTCCGTCTTAATTTTTTTTTCTCCCATGTCCCCTGCGGGGCTCCGTAGCAAATAAAGATGCTAAGATATTCAGTGGAAGTGACCAAAATGTACAGGATTAGAAATTAGTATATCAGAGGGACAGCTCAGGTTGAGCGGTTTGCAGACAAAGTCAGAGGTAAGGCAGAGATGGTTTGGATGTGTGCAGAGGAGGGAGGGTGAATATACTGGACAAAGGATGGATCCTCCAGGCAGGAGGAAAACAGGAACCTCTAAGGAGGTTCATAGATTTAGTTAGAAAAGACATGCAGAAGGTTGGCGTGACAGAAGAGCATACCAGGGAAAGGGTGGAGGCAGGTGATCTGCTGTGGCAACCCCTAAAAAGACCATCCGAACAGGTAAGAAGACAGTTTACAGAACAATTAGTAAGTCCAGCTGTCACATAAATAGCTTATTCTTGAATCTGAAATTGAGCACCACTATACTAGATGAAGAAACTCAAGTAAAGTACAGTTTTCAGGTAATTGTACTGCACAAAAAGCTCTACACTGTACAAACATTAACAATGGCTCTGCTCCATTAAGCTTCTGCCTTTGAGCTCATGGGGTTTTGGATTGTAATGGATGTTATCAGTTTACACGAGTGCTTACCCTCTACTTTTGTTTAAACCGTGAAATGCCATTCCACACCTCTGACTGAAAACAAAACTCATTTACAGTGTGAGTAAATCACCAAACAGTACTACAATCTACCTGCCTCGCTGTGAATCACCCGCTGATGCTGCACCCCGCTCATCGAAAGCTTTCACAGTTTTACATACCAGTACTGTTCTGTTAAAACCAGACCATTGGCTCACTCTCTCTCTTAACAGAGAAAGAAATGGCATCAGAAAGTCTCAAAATCGATGACTGTTTCATGCGGAAATCATCTCTCTTTCTTTCTGTTCTCCACTGCCTGAGTCCCTTCTGGCTGTTTTTATTCTGCAATGACTAGAGTCAGGGGGACAGCCGGAGGACGGGCACAGAGAGCGACGAATCGCAGTACAGGGCTAAAGCTGGGTAGTAATCGATAAATAGCTGGCAAAGGGCTGGGGCCTGGGATAAACAGTGAAGATTGCTCTGAGGGGCTAGCATTGATGTGTGATTAAAGTCAGAGAATCCCACTGCCGCCCGGAACTTGTGAGTGAGATCTCTGACGCCTGGGTAATTGGTCTCAGGAAAATCAATGGATTTGGTGAATGAGCCAGTTCCAAGCAGCTGGACAGTACAGAGTCGACACTGACATTTTCACCTGAGGCTGAACCTGACATTTGTGTTTGAATCGGCAAAGGTCTGACTTGACTGCAGCTAGCAAAAATATTGCTGAGAAGTATAAGTGCCCCTGTAGACCCTGCAATCATATTTTCTGTTGTTGTTGTTTTTGGTTGTTGTTTGCTTGCTTGTTTTTATTGTGTTATTTAGTGTTTACATGAAAATGTAATGCATAGTCAGTATTTTATAAGCTGATTACAGCAATCTGTTTGGCTCTAGAGGGGGAAATAATTCATGGCACTTCATTAACTTTGTATGATGTGAAGGTGCCTTCTTGACAATTCCCTGTGGTAGAAAAAACAAGAAAAGAGTGAGAAATGCCTAACGGGTATATGATCCAAGATTCAAGTTTTGTTCGTTTGATTTTTTATTTTTAAGCTGCTGAATTGAGTCTTTCATCAGGTCAAAAAACTAGATACCAGCAGAAAGATTGAGAAACTGATAGCAGTCAGTAACCCAGATATCGTAATGTCAGTTTTAGGTCTCATACTTTTGATATTTAAGCTGAAGAGTAAGTAAGAGACAGTGTGTAGCTTGTACTACAGCTTGTATGTCAGTGAAATGTGTTTCAATTAGAAAGCTGCAATTAATAAAGCATTTAAGCGCTTTAGCTAGCTACAGTAGCTAGCTAACACCTTAGCTAACATTAGCATTCATACATAGGATACTAAAATAACCCCCTTGAATATGCAATACAGCTAAATCTAATATTAGATTTGATACATGAATACATGACTGCATATTTGGGCTAGTGAAGGATACAATAAAGGCGATATGGTACGTGTATCCTTAACTACACAAAATAAAGAGAGAGCAGCTTAATGATTCTTTCTGAGACGTTACTAGCTGAGCTAACTTCGGACACACATAAACATAGATGGTTTTTATCTACTCTGGGCTGACAGAACCAAGGAGAGCGTTAAGAGAGGAAGGGGTTAGGCTGTGTTTGTGAATGACAGATGGGCACTTAACTATCACAGAGACACTTTGCAGTGAGGACATTGAGCTGCTAGCTGTTAGCATGAGGTCGTATTATCTACCGCAGGAGTTTACACATGTATGCCCCCCCAGGCTGTTGCTGCAGCCTGTAATGGATAACATTGCAGGCTGCAGCAACAGCCTGTAATGTTATCCATACTGTTACCAGCAGACTCCAAACACAGCGTCCCCATGAAATTTAATAATCTCCATGTTCTCCACTCTGCCCACTTTTACCCAATATGTTACCTGCCACACCAGACACAATAAAACGCTGGACTTATTGTAGACCAACACCAAGGAGGCATAAAGCTCATCTCCTCAAGGCTCTCCTCAAGGAGAAGAAGAGAGCCTCTAGATCAGGAATGAGGAGGAGATTAGAGCAGTGCAGAAGGAACTGAGAAGGAGGCTCAGGGATGGAAGAAACATTTATAGGAAGAAGATGAAGGACCAACTACAGCAGAACAACATCAGTGTGGTTTGGAAGAGGCTGAAGACAATTTCAGGTCTGGTCAGGTGGAGCTATCAGGAGTGGCCCACCACTTTCCCAGTGGATACTGGACCACCTCACTGGCCGCCCACAGGCTGGTCTGCAGTATGGAGGCCCTGCAGGGAACTGTCCTGGCACCGTTCAGCCTCTACACTGCAGACTTCTCCATCAACTACCCAGGCTAATTCTCTGATGACTCTGCCATAGTTGGCCTCATTACAGGTGAGGATGACTCAGACCCACCACACTGGCACACGTGAACACAGGTGACACTGAGAAGGTGAACTCTTATACTGTAACTACCTGAGTTTTCACCCGAACAATAAACTGAACTAGAGTCACAACACTAATGCTCTTTACAGGTAGGGTCGGAGCAGAGTCTACCCTCTGAGGAGACTGAAATCTTTTGAAGTGCAGCAGGCGCTCTTGAAGACCTTTTTTAACTCTATGGTGACGTCAGCCATCTTCTTTTGGGCTGTTGGAACAGCAGTTTATCTACAGCTGAGAGGAAGAGCTCATTAGGAAGGCCAGCTGTGTCCTAGGACGCCAGTGCAGGTGGTCAGAGACAGAATAACTTTGGTAAAAATAACATCACTCTTGGACAATGTCTCCCACCCCATGCATGAAGCTATTGCAGAACTGGAGAGCTCCTTCAGTGACAGACTGCTGCATCCTAGATGCACAAAGGAGTGTTATCGTATGTTGTTACTCTCAGCAAATTTTAGACTTAACCATCACTGCTCCCAACAAATGCAATAAGTTGTTAATATTATAATTATATTATAGTTGTTTCTATTGCTGCAGTGTTCTAATTTTCTGTTTTAGTCTTTTTTCTGTTCTTAAATACTTAATAACTGTACAATATTTCTTCCCTTATGTCGTTAATTTGTTTTTGAATCTGTCACTTTGCTGCTTGAACAACTAAATTTCCCCAATGAGGGACAATAAAGTAATCCAGTTGTTAAGTGATGACGTGACGAATCCTACTACCGGGCCTAAAGTAGTCTGCGTTTAATATGGCTTTTGTGTTGTTAACATGTTTAATGTTTTGTATTTTCTTCTATTTGATCTCAAAAAGCTCCTAAAATAGTCAGTGATCACTGTTGACCTCCCTCGGCTTTTATTACCGCTAATCATTTATTTAAGCTCAGTTTTTAAAACCTTAGGATGTAACTACAGCCCAGCCCATGCAGCAGTATATGAATGACTAACCTCGTATTGTGGATGGATTATCTCAGTTGTTCTCCTGGCTGAAGTTTGGTCCTTTTACAGCATCCTGCCATGCGATTACATTTGTTCCTGACCACCGAGAACACTCACGTTAACTTTTATCGAGTGGAAAAAAAAGTTATCTTGTTTATATTATGCTAATATAGCTGTGTTGCTAGTGGTCACGTAGCACAGCTAGCCAAACTTCAGTAACCCTACGAACGTCACTGCTGTTTAGTTTTCTGTCTTCATTTATGTTGGAAGTGATAACAGAGCTGTACGTTTTAATTTGTTTCCAAAACCCCGCAGTCAGGACATGCTATATTGTATTTAGATAGAAGCTAGCGAGCTAACTCCCTGCTAACTTCTAACTCCCTTAAATGTCATAAATTCCGTTTTCATGGATGCCTGGATGTTAAACTCAGTTGTTACACCTGGTAGAGCAGAACGCTGATCATTTTATTAAAGATGAAAGACTTTAGACAGTTTTTCAACACGGCTAGTGACGTCAGACTGAACAATCGGATACTCCTCCACTTGTCCAGTTTCACCAAGTTGTATTCTAACTTCACAAAACTGAACAAGAGGACCAAAGAAGAAGCTGCAGACCTAAAAGACTATCTAGAGCAGTTAAACAGTATTTGAAAGTCATGTCCTTAAGAAATAGGAAAAAGAATCCAGCAAAGACCTGACAAGACCTGAGAGAAGAATCTGGTTGTTCAGTTGATCAGCAACTGTTTGCTGAAATCTCCTTATAAATACTGTCAGTGGATGTGTGGCTGTCAAAGGGGACATTTTTGGTTCAAATGATTGCAAATATATACAAAAGGGTTCAGGAGATGTCTACAGTGTCTACAACCATCTGTAGATGGTAAAGCTTCAGTCATGGATTGGCCTCCCCTGAGCCCGGACATAAACATTATTGAAGCAGTGCAACAGAACAAAAGGCAGAAACATCCAAAGAGGAGCTTTGAATGTCCTTCAAGACGCCTGGAGAACTAATCTGAAGACTACTTTAAAAAAAATTATAAGAAAATCAGGCTCTTTGTAGAAATGTTTGTACATTTCAATTGACTCTGCCTATTTTCCATATTCATAGAAAATGTAAAGAAATAATGTGTGGCCTTTAAGTTGTAAACTTAGGAGAGATTCTCTAAATTAAAATATTGAAATACTATCAAATGTTCGCTTTATTAGTTTGACATTATTGGATAATTTAAAAAAATCTCCTTCAAATGATTATGATCGCCTTCTTTCAGACCTGTAGCACGATCAACAGGATACCGCTGATGTGTGAAGTGATTTTGTGTCATTATTTGCCAAAAGCTGTAATCAAGAAGCTAACAGCAGTTTTAATGTAAAAATGTAACGAGCGTTCAAAGAACAGGTGAGTCGTGCTGGTGGGTGTTTTCTATACAGGAGTGGAACCGGAGTTTCTGCCAGAGAGGAGATAAAACGATTGCCAAGGTGGGTTTCACAGACTCCTGTGATGTTCTCAGTTTCATTCTGAGACCTTACCTGTTTGTATCTTGAGTGGCAGCTGGCAGGCGGGTGGAATTCCAAAATGGCAGAAAGAGATTTGGTGAAGAGTAGGCAGGCAGGTGAGTAACAGGCAAGTGTTATCCTTTACAAGCGTACTGACCAGCTGGAATGCTCAGGTATAACCGGAAGTGTCTGTTAAATTCCTCATGGAAACAGGAATTCAGGAAAACAGGGTATCCATTCTGGCAATGGGTGGGCAAGTGGAGAACAGACGAGAAAGCAATGCTAGAACGCAAAAAACATGTAGGCTAGGACCATGACACCACACTCTGTGATATTTAAGGTAATATAGAACAGTTCAGTGGCCCTAATAAGCAATCATACAAATATACACCAATTAAGCAAAACATGATCAGCTTCCTAATATTGTGTTGGTCCTTCTTTTGCTGTAAAATGACACATTGTGGCATGGACAGACCCCTGAAGCTGTGCTGTGGGATCTGGCACTAGGATGTTAGCAACAGTCCTGTATGTTGTGGTGTGGAGCCTCCAAGGATCAGACTTGTTTGTCCAGTTTGAGCTACCCTGTCACTGGTTCACTGCTGTTCCTTTCTTCCAAACTGGGAACACCCCACAACACCTCTAGCCTTTGCAATTTGGCCCTCATCAAACTCACTCAAATCCTTATCTTTGTCCATTTTTCCTGCTTCAACTTTGAGGACAAAATGTTCACTTTCACCCTCCCACTCACTATCATGTGTAGATAGTAGATATAATCAGTGTTATCCACGTCACCTGTGACGTGTCCCTTAGCACAGCGGTCCCCAACCCCCGGGCCTCAGACCGGTACCGGTCCGTGATTCGTTTGGTACCGGGCCACGAGAGTTGAGGCTCAGGTGTGAAATGTATGGTTTTCAAGGTTTTTAGCGTTATTTTCTTATCGTTTTTATCGTTAACTCTGTTTTCCTGGGTCTTTTCACGTGTGTTATGAATAAATCTTCTTTTTTCCGGTACCGGTACTAGTTTTATTTTGTTGTATTTATCCGCGACACCTTAAAGGCCGGTCTGCGAAAATATTGTCGGGCATAAACCGGTCCGTGGCGCAAAAAAGGTTGGGGACCGCTGCCTTAGCATGTAGCTTAAAGTGCCTTTGTGGCTGTTAGCATGGCTGCTAATCTGACAGCAAACTCTTGTGTTTTTTCAGAAATATTTCACGAGATTGTTCTGATCAGTGTCTGGGGCAAATGTTTTGTGGCTAAATCCCAATCTTAATCTTTTTTTTTAAATTAATGTCTCCCATAAAGAGTCAGATCCAGTATTTCTGTGTATAATGAAGAAATGATGAATTTGCACACCTTGATTAAAATAATGATGCTTTGATTCCTAACTATTGAGTTCAGCTTAAACATATCAGAAAAAGAAAAAGGTTGTAATGCTGAAGCTTATATAAGACATCCCATTCTTTTAGTGTTTTCCAAAGAAACAAAGCGCAGCTTTTTGTTCCCTCATAAAAGTCTCTGGCACAGCACAACATACATTCATCCCACCCTTACTGAGCCAGTAATGATGTGTACAAGCATAGACAGGCGAGCAAATGTAAAGTGGATATTTATAATTATTGTGCTGGTTCAAATGGCTGCATTCCTCTGTGCCACGTTTTAATAAAGAACCAATTTGTCAAGGACAATAAATTGTGACAAGTGGAATCAGGTTGGTAACTTGATTTCTGCAACCCCAACGTCGTCTCTTACTCTGTTCAACATGACAGATTTCGGTTCCACGGGCCCTTCATTTTCAAAAAGGTCATTGATGATGCGGGGACACATCAGCACACATCTGATCGAGTGACAGCTGTGCCTGCGAGCCATCTTTCTCACAGCACAGACCAATTAGAGAGGGTCTTGTATCAATCACAAATCAAATAACATCTCATCAAACCCCCTGTCTGTTTTTGATTCCCCCTTGCCCCCAAGAGATCCACGGGACTCCCCAGATTTCATCTCCATCACCCTTCTTTGGGCTTCTGACTAGAGCCCATATCGTATCTTAACAGTGCAAAAACTAAACAGATGAACATGAACACACATCTTCACATACAGATACACACACACACACACACTGCCCAGGGCAGTGAGGGACAGTGCAGGTAGCCAACCCAATTAACACCTTAATGAGGTGGTCCCCAGTAGCTGTCGGATGTGCTCTGCACACACAGCCGAATGCACAGCTCTTATTTTCTGGGACATAGCATCCAAGGATCTTACAGGTCAACTATAGCTGGATTCTCTAGGTTCAAAATTTCCTGAAGGGCAGCCAGCATAGATGAACATCTTTTAACACCCACTGGTGTCAAGACAACCATCTCACCCTCAACGTCGCAAAGACAAAGGAGTTGATAGTGGACTTCCGGAGGTGCAGAGAAGTACACACCCCCATCACCATCAACGGCGCTGCTGTGGAGAGAGTGAGCAGCTTCCGGTTCCTTGGCGTACATCTGGCTGAGGATCTTACGTGGTCAGTACACACAAACAAAACAGTGAAGAAGGCGCAGCAGCGCCTCTTCTTTCTCAGGAGACTGAAAAGATTCGGCATGAGCCCCCGCATCCTCAGGACCTTCTATCACTGTGCCATTGAGAGCATCCTCACTGGATGCATCACCACCTGGTATGGCAACAGCACCGCCTACAACTGCAAAGCTCTCCAGCGAGTAGTGCGGTGCTCTGAACGGATAATTGGAGGTGAGCTTCCCTCCCTCCAAGACATCTACAGGAAGCGGTGCCTGAGGAAAGCGGGGAGGATCATCAAGGACTCCAGTCACCCCAGCCATAAACTGTTCAGACTGCTTCCATCAGGAAGGAGGTTCTGCAGCATCCGGTCCCGTACCAGCAGACTGAGAGACAGCTTCTTCCATCAGGCCATCAGACTGCTGAACACGTCATAGACACCTCAGCTTCACTACTGGAACTTCAACATTATGCACTCCACACTGTATATAAATGCCACTTGTTTTGCACATATTCAACTCTGTATATTTTATATATTTTATTATTATTATTATTATTATTATTTTATTTTATTTTTTTACTATTTAATTTGTAAAAATGTGTATACACACACACACACACACACACACACACACGTAGGAAAATATTTAGTATACACATCCAGAAATGCATACACTATTATATATTGTACATATATTTATTAGTTTCAGGTTGGCCATTCTTGTATTTTGCTCGTTTGTGTTGTTGTGTTTGCACATCTCTGTTGCTTGTGGGCCTCGCACACAAGAATTTCACTCGCATGTGCTGTGCCAGTGTGCCTGCACATGTGATGTGACAATAAAAAGTGATTTGATTTGATTTGATTTTGATTTGATTTAAAAAAAAACACAACTGGATTAATGCATAACTGCATAAATCACTAGTGGAGAAACCCAGAATTTGCAGACAAACCCCAGTTCTCTTTGGATAAACTTTGCTTTCCCAGTGCATTTAATAAGCCACCAATCATGGAGCTGCTGTGCAAAAATGTAGAGTTTTTTATCCGTCACTCATTGTCATCAGTTTTTTGTTTTTTTTCGTAGAACAACAACATACACCAGCAGTTCCCAACCTTTTTTGCACCACGGACCGGTTTATGCCCGACAATATTTCCACGGACCGGCCTTTAAGGTGTCGCGAATAAATACAACAAAATAAAACCAGTACCAAAAAAAAAGAAGATATATTCATGACACACAGGAAAAGACCCAGGGAAACCCAGTTAACCATAAAAACGAAAAACCCTGAAGACCATAAATTTCACACCCAAGCCTCTCATGGCCCGGTACCAAACGACTCACGGACTGGTGTCGCTCTGTGGCCCGGGGGGTTGGGAACTGCTGACATACACCATCGTACATGGAAGAACGAGTCCTGAAATTCCATCAGTCTGGGACAATATGGAGGATACTCAGAAAGCCTGAAACCACATGAGAACCACGGCAAGTTTTTTTTTAAAAGATATGAACCACCTGTCTAGCAAATAAGCGAAAATAATGAGACAAAGCTTTTAATTCAGTTGCTAAGCTAGACGTCCAATCGGAACATCTCAAGTAGGGCTAGCTATTTCTGCAAACCACTTTGCAACCCCCTTCCACTCCAGCTCCTCTGTTCATGCCGTTTCTGATTCAGCGAATGTCATATTTTCTCTCATGGATGTGCGATCGGTTTTGTGCCAGGTATTGCTGCTTTCTCCAGCTTTCCATGTGTGCCATACTGTCAAATAGAAATTGCTGCAGAAGAAAATACCAGTGGGTTGACCAAGCCCACAAGCGAGTAACTTGAAGAATTATGACTATTTATCTCACACAGAGGCTGTTTTAAACACCAGTTTAATGTTAGTATTCTAGTTAATACAGAATATATATAATTTCATCTAAACATGAGACACTGTGTGTGTGTGTGTGTGTGTGTGTTCCCTAATAATCCACCCTGGATGACACACGGAGTTCAACAACTTATTCGAACAAGGAACAACGCTTTCAAATCCGGGGACCAGGAGGCATACAGTGCTGCCAGGGCCAACCTGAGAAGAGGCATCAAGACTGCCAAGCAGCAGCACAGGAGGCGTATCGAGGCCAGGTTTGAGAACAACACAAACCCAAGGCAGGTCTGGGAGGGCATCAGGGCTATCAGGGACTACAAAAGAAGAACACCATCACCCTCAGCCGACAGTTCTACTCTGGCTGAGGATCTAAATCTCTTTTATGCCCGTTTTGACAGGGAGAACACCGACCCTGTCCTGTCCCCTCTCCCCTCAACCGACCCTGCTCCAGTCCTGAGCACTCATGAGCTGAGGCGTGTGTTCCGGAGCATTAACACCAGGAAGGCGGCCGGGCCGGATGGAGTGCTGGGCCGGGTGCTAAAAGACTGTGCTGCGGACCTGGCGGACGTCTTCACCTCTATATATAACACCTCGTTGTCCTGTTCACTGGTACCATCCTGTTTCAAAGCAGCAACCATCGTTCCCATCCCAAAACAGTCAAATGTCACATGTCTGAACGATTTCAGACCTGTGGCACTCACCCCCATTCCCGCCAAATGCCTGGAGAGACTGGTCATTAAACACATCAGAGCTGCTTTTCCACCATCCCTGGACTCGCACCAGTTTGCATACAGGGAGAACCGGTCAACCGAGGATGCGATCGCCACAGTGCTGCACACATTACTGAAGCACTTGGAACACAGGAACACCTATGCACGGCTCCTCTTTGTAGACTACAGCTCGGCTTTTAATACCATCCGGCCATACAAACTCCGTCCCAAACTCCACCAACTGGGACTTAACTCCTCTCTGTGCAACTGGATTGTGGACTTCCTCACTAACCGTAGACAGAGTGTCAGAGTGGGTAAGAACACCTCTTCCACCCTTGTGGTCAACACCGGTGCCCCTCAGGGGTGTGTTCTGAGCCCTCTGCTATACACTCTCTTCACCCATGACTGTATTTCCTCCTGCGCGTCCAATCTCATTGTTAAGTTTGCAGATGACACTACAGTGCTCGGACTTATATCCAACAATGATGAGACAAACTATAGGACAGAGGTGCAACAACTAGAGTCATGGTGCCACGACAATAACTTGGTCTTAAACACCAAAAAGACCAAGGAGATCATTGTAGATTTCCGGAAGAGGGGTCATAACAACCATCTGCCTCTCTTCATTGGCAGTGAGGCGGTGGAGAGGGTGAGCAGTTTTAAATTCTTGGGGGTAACTGTGACCGAGGACCTGTCCTGGGGCAACCATATCACCTCAGTTGTACGGAAGGCCCAACAGCGCCTCTACTACCTGAGGAGACTGCGGAGCGCACACATTCCCAGATCTCTGATGTTGAACTTCTACAACTGTGCCATCAGCAGCGTTCTGACGTATGGATTTCTAGTGTGGTTCCCCAGCTGCACCAAGGCCGATCAGCAAGCACTCCAGCGGGTGGTGAAAGAAGCTGGCAGAATTATTGGAACAAGTCTGCCAGAGATCAGTAATATCTTCCCCACTCGCTGTCTGAGGAGGGTGCACAGTATCCTGCGGGACCAACATCACCCTGCGCGCCACCTTTTCCATCTGCTGCCCTCAGGGAGAAGGTACAGGTCTATACAGGCCAGAACATCCAGACTGGCCAACAGCCTGTATCCACAGGCTGTGAGGCTCCTGAACTCTCTGCCCCCCTCTCACGGACAATAACCATATCCAACTTCTTAATAGCAATGAACTGGTCTTCATTGGTGCATCATATCTTTATTCTCTTCCCCCTCCTGCCCCCCCCCCCTTTCTTAAATAGATAACTATCATATCTGATATCATATCTCACAGTACAATAATATTGAATGGGTTGCATTGTTGTATTTTGTCATGTTTCTCAGGTCATGTTCTGAATTTCTACGAACATTATTGCTAAGGATTGTCTTATTGCATTGGAGTCACACTGGGTTAAATATGTACACTTGGGTTTTAAGGGGTATTTATTATTTTCTTCTTTTTTTTGGGTTGTATGGAAGCCCCAAACGCAATTTCATTGTTCTTGACAATGACAATAAATAAATAAATACTAAATACTAAATACACTACTGAACTACTTTTTTAGTGTAGGGCCAAGAAAAGCTGTTGATAAACATCTGTCCACATCACATCAGTAAATACAACAGAAGGCAGACAATATTAGTCTTATAAGTGAGTGAGCCTTAGTGATTGCAGTGCAGTCGTAGTGGTATCCAGTGTTTTAGTCTTAGCAGAACAAGTTGACAAAAGCAGCGTGATGAAGACAGAAGAAGAGTGTTGGACTTGTGAGCTCCTGAAGAAACTTTGAATCTCTTGCTTGTGATCAAAGAGGCAGAGTGACTCAACCCGAGCTTTAGTTTAGCCACTTGTTTTCTCCTCAGAGTTGAAATCCAAGTTTGCCTGGAATAATAATAGCACCTTGATGAGGCTCTGTGCGGCACACTGCAGCATTAGGGCAGGCGGTTTGATTCATGGCTCTGACAAAAATCCTCTTGTTTATGATCACACAGCATCTGTTGACGGTGAATCACTCCTTGTAATCAGCACTCTGCTGCTGTTTGATCATTTTATCAGTCACAACGTAGTGTGACTGTGAATGTGTGTGCGTATGTTTATGCGCGCCTCTCAAAGCACTTTGCAGCACAGGCTCCTATACAGGCAGCTCTATACCTGCCTAGAACTGCACTAATAACAAACTGCTCGGGGTTATGTGTTTGTGCTTTTGAGCATGGATTCGATGGTAGATGAATGAAGCCATAATCAGCACGTGAATGTGCGCGCTCGCTCCTGAGGGTCCACGATGGTAGCGGTTTCCTATCATCAAAGCCGATAAACATCAAATAGCTATTCAAACATCCACCAGTGCCATTAATGAGAATGTACCAAATACCAAAGACAATGATGTAGCAGCTCGAGCAAATAAAGCTGCGGCCTGACCCTGGAAATCGAAACCTGACTGTTATCCGTTTGTTTTTGAAGTGAGAGCGTGCGCTGCTGCCACTAATTCCAAACGCTAATTCAAAGAGGATTCGTAGGCATTTTTTCTAGGTCAAACATCACAGCTTTGAAAAGCTCTCCTTCCCTTGCTGTTATGGGGTTGTTGTTTTTTTCTGGTGCTTCTGCTTTTCTAAATTGCACTTCTGTTGAAAGTGACAGGAGTTTTAAAAAAAGAGGTGGGTGGGTGGGTGAAGGGGGGCAATCTAAAGGTTACAAAGTGGAGCCAAACAAGAAAAAAAAACCAAGCTTGCACAGGTTGGTAACTCTTGATACTCGCTGAGAGGCATTACATCTTTCATTTGTATTTGTTTTCATGCTCTTTGAGCGATGTGTCTTACTCTAAATCTTCCCCTGTTCCCGGTAGAGAGATCAGGCCAAAGCCTTGAACGCTAAGCGAACACGAGGGACCAGATACAAGAAACCTTGATCCAGAAAAGCTTAGCCATCAGCTGGCTTGAAGGGTGTCGCAGGCCTCCAGCACCATGTGCTGAAGTGATAATCTGTGATTTTTTTTCTTCTTGTTCTGGCAACATGTCGGTGCTAAACGATCACCTCTGCGGTGTTTTGCACTGGTCTGCCCACCAATCACTTCAGTCCAGTGTCACTATTACTCTGACATCACTGGGCTGACAGCAGCTGATGACCCTCCACTTAAATATATAAGGACACTATAAATAGCAGCCTGACAGTTTTCTACTGAGACATGAATCAAACATGCCTGTTAACAGAGCGCGTTACTCGAGTTATTTCTTATAGCGACAATTTCAAAATGAGCAGCCGGCACAGGCACAGGACTTATAACCCCAAGTAAAGATCAAAAGAATAACGTCATAAACTAGCGTACACGTCTGCAAAAACACGACCCACAGGGCAGGTGCTTGGTAAAGAAATGAGCACTAAAAATAATTACAATCTGATATTGATAAACAAAAAATGTGTCCATGTCCAGCTGTCTTTGTGAGCATTAAAGACCATAGAACGTTTTTATATCTTTTTCAAGACTTTTAAGACTCAGTTTGAGGTCTAAAATGTCAACATCATCGTAACAAGTCCAACCATAACTTGAATCCCAGGCAAACAGAACATGTCATTTCTGTTTTTATTCAATTGTTCTCCCAAACCTTTGGTGAATAACAGGGAACAAATAAAAGAATCCTTCTAATTGACACATATATTTTCCAAAAGATCCATTTCTTTGTTTCTCCAAAAGTAGGTTTACTTTATTGTGAGGGTTAGTTAGGTTTGGGGTAACATTTATACAGGATAGTTCATCTTCAATCATCAAAGAAATCATCAGTGATGAATCCTGACCTAGCCATGTTTTCTGGAGTCCAGCAAAATTTATTTTTCAGCGGAAAAACACAAATTAATTTTAGTGTTGGGATCTAGTTGACGACTTAGACCACAGGGGGCACACTCGGCTTAAAATCTGACAATCACTCATCCCAACGACCTCAAACTTGATACTGCACTTCCCCGGTCCGCTCAGCATCACACCTGTCAGTTCAGTAACTGATCAATGGATGTGCAGAGATTTCTTGAACTGTGTGTACAACATGTCAGTGTAGTAATAGTTCATTTGGCTACATACAGGCACTGCTTTTTAAATGTTTCCATTTTCATCAGAAATGATAAAAATTAAAGAAAATAATCAGTGTAAAGTTTTAGGTGTCAAAAATAAGGACAGGGCGTTGAGTACTTCCACTCATTTCCTTGTGAAGCTCAAAGGTAAGCTGGAGTTTTTCTGTGGATTTACTTTGTCTCAGCCTCTTTGATCTTCTCACATAATCCGAGAAACACATGAGTTTGAAATCAGGGAAGAATACAGGAAATCTAACGTGCCTAAACTTTTTTGCTCAGTCCCTCTTTTCCACATTGCCTTTAGCTCCTCTACGTTAGTGGATGAATATATTTGAATGTATTCTGTGTGTAACTGATGGGTAGTATTTTTAGAGCAGCAAGAAGATTCTTAGTTAAAACTCCAGAATGGAGTCTGCATGTTCCTCCCACAGTCCAAAGAAATCCACATCTTACTATAATGGTCACAGCATATGTATGTATCAGGGATGTTCCTGACGACTAATTTCTTAGTCAACTAAACGTGGAAAACAATTAGACTGACTGGTCTAAAACTAAGAAACACTCAGATATAGGGCTGCCACGATTAGTCGACTAGTCACGATTACGTCGACTATCAAAATCGTCGACGACTGATTTAATAGTTTGAAGTCGTTTGAAGCTTTGTAAGATCACAAAAGACACAGGAATAAGTAGTAGGATTTAAGAGTGTAATAACGGACTGGAACAGAAGATGGCAGCACTGCATGTACAAGGATGCTGCAAGCAAGCAAGCTGCCGTTAAACCCCGAAGAAGAAGAAGAAGAAGCTGTGTCCCAGAATTCATAGCGCAGCCCAGCTCAGTTTCCAACAATGGCGGCAGCTAGTTAGTTTTAATATTACTCTTATTATTCTTTCTGGGTCACAGAATAAACGTTTAATATATTTTCAGGCGAGAATGTAGCTGTGTAAACCTCAAATATCTGCTCAGTTTATCAAGACACCGCATATTTTCAAAAGCGCTCCGACGTTTTCGGAGACGTCTGTTACCCACTAGCTCGATAGCTAGCCGGGGGCTAGGTCACTAGAGCCGTGAGAACCAGTGTTGCCAACTTAGCGACTTTGTCGCTATATTTAGCGAGTTTTCAGACCCCTTAGTGACTTTTTTTCTAAAAAAAAGTCGCTAAAAAAAGACGTGAAAGCGCGTATCGCTTTTACTCTCAACAAGCAGCGGGTGCTGTAACGCAGTCAGTTCTTCTTTTACTCTTATGCTGTTTTGTGGATCACAAGGTTTAAAACTACTTATAAACACACACACAAAGTAACTCCACCAGAGCGCCTATTTCAGGTCACTTTTGCCGGTCCAAGCCCGGGTAAAGGAGCAGGGTTGGAATTGTGACATTAAAAAAACAATAATTGCTAAAATAAATTTAATTTGTAGTTCTAAATAAACTCTAAATGCATTTAGGACGTTTTTTACTCACTTTATGTCTCTTCAACGATGTTATTTCTCTCTCCAAAAACATAGGTTACAATTAGATTAGCATGACCAATTATGCAAATTAGGCGATGACGTCATTTAGCGACTTCTAGCGACTTTTAGGACAGCCAATAGCGATTTTCCTTACTGAGGAGTTGGCAACACTAGTGAGAACACCGGACTCCCGGCAAATCGTTTTCAAACCCACCGCCGTCTTTCGCTACTCAGGTTAAACATGATATATAAGTCACTTAGATAACTTAAAAATGTTATTGTTTGGCTTTTTTTAGTGTTTTATTTGTTCCTGAGTAAATCTGTTTGGCTGAGATTAAAGTTTTTACACAGCTGAATAAACATCAAGCAGACAGCTGATTATCAGAAGTGTGAGATGCTCGAGAATTTACTCCGGTGTCCTGTTATAGTTTCGATAGCAAGGAGTTTATTAAACTTCACTGAAACAATCTGCAAATTTCATTAAAATTTAATAAACTATCATCTTGTCTTTATTGTTAGTTAGCACAGACCTTAAACACTTAAAGCTGTAAGCTAATGATAGTTATATAAGAGCAGATGCTGCTGGTGCAATAAGCTGTACGTTTTACATCCAATGGATGATGATCTGTTTAGTCGACTATCAAAATAATCGTTTGTGGCAGCCCTACTCAGATATCAAGTTAAATTTGAGACAATTTAACATCAAAAAACTTAAAGGCAGTAATCACTTTGTCCAATGATGAATCACGTCGCTGAGCTGCGCGGCTCATCGCATCGTCAGCATTGCGTGTAATACTCCAGACAACGAAGAAGAAAAATTGTCCATTATGAATGTTGCACGCTGTTCAAAGATTCATGACAACGACTTCAATAAAAGTTAAAATCTAAAATAACAGAAGAATAAATCATCCATCCATTTTTTTATGCTTATCTTAAGTTGGGTCACGGGGAGCAGCAACCTAAGCAGGGAAGCTCAGACCTCCCTCTCACCAGCCTCCTGCAGCTTATCATATGTAGAGGCCAGGCCAGCTGATAGATGCATGTTCTCCAATGGGTCCAGGTCTACCCTGGCAAGTCAGAACATGTTACCCAGAAGACGTCCGCTATAGCTGGGCTTCTTTAGATGTGGCGGAGTTGCCGCCGCACTCTGAGACCCTCCCGAATAACTGGAATTCTCACCCCATCACTTAGTGAAAGCCCTTCCATCTTGAAGAACTAGCAATAATAGTGTTGATCATCAATCATCAACTTTTATGAGCTTCAACCTGCCTCTTATCAAATAGTATGTGTAATATACTTTGAACCCTTATCAACCCTTCTCCACTTTCACTCAGTTCTTTCTCAAACTCGGGCTTTTCTTTCTTTTTATAAGTCCTTGAATAGAGGAGCAGATTTTCAACACTCTGGTGTGAAGACCAGAGTCTCCACCGTTCAAACAATGCTTGATTTTCAGCTGGTGCACTTGTGCAGCAGGTACTGACTCTCTGTGAGCCCAGCCAGGGCGGGTGCTATGTGCCCGGTGTTGCAATTTATTCCAAACAAACCACTTTTGCTGCTTCCAGAGAAACAGCAGATTCATTACCGCCTCATGCCCGAGGGCTTTTCCCTGTTAAATACCGAGAAAACTCCAATCCCCTTATCAGTGTTTACAGCGACAGCAAATAAAAAGAAAAAGTGAAAATGACTTTAATTTATATTCAAATGCCACGTATTTTACTTGAATTCTTCCTTTTATGCATGGCCAGGCTGGCTCATTTACAGTGAAACACGAGTGAACTGAAGCACCACCTTGGGAACTCGGCAGTCTTTCAGAATGATCCTCTGAGGTCTATATTTAGACACGAGAAACCCCTGAGGCAGAGGTTTGTTTTGTTCAACAGGGAATACAGTTAAACTACACCATGATGAAAGTGTGTCACACACACACACACACAGAGCGTGGCACCCACGGTGATAAAAGATCATAACTGACGATGCAGCTTGAAAAGAAAAGCAGCATGCTGACAACACTGGTGCTATAATACCTGTAGAAAACAGAAATATGTTGACATTTCTTATTAATACCTGTATGCGCTGCAGCCGATGTATGAAGCGAGTCCTTGGCAAACAAGTCTTTGATGACGCTCACTCCTGTGTAACCACCGTAAGTTTACCGTGCTCGAAAAACACTCTTGTGGTGCTTTTTGGACACCTCATATAAACAGACAGAAAGAAAAGCACAATCGTTCATGTGAAGCTACTCATCGCGTAAAGCCTCGTGTTTCTGCTCTGTTTTACATCACCCTTGTTTACTGCTTCAGCTTGTCCTAAATAAGCTCTAACCTCTACTTACTGTGAAGTAGGGTGTTTAGCTGAACCGACCATCAACCGCCACTACTTTTGTATTTTCATTTTTGAGGTACTAGTGATCCTCATCAAAGGGTTTGTTTAAAAAGCTCTGCGGCTTACTGACGATAAATCTGAGAGAACAGAATGGGACGCACGAAACGAAAAGAAAAAACACCGCCTGGTGTGTTACAGAAAATACAGTATGCGTGGGTGGTTTGACACGTCATAGAACCTTACACAACTATTTACTCTGAGCAACACACCAGTGGATTTTTAATCAAACAATTAAGATATGACTGAAATTTTTTTCAGGGTTTTCAGCACAAACTGTTTAAGAATTATAAACCTTTGTGTACAAAGTCCTCTCATTTACAGTAATGGGACAAACTAATATAAATTTAAACATAAGATTTGTTTTAATATTTAAATGAAACTACTTTGAACTCATGAACATCACCAGTTGTTGCATTTCCTCTTTTGAGATACTCTGACAGCCTAGGTTTCATCTGTAGTCCAAGTTCAATTCAATTTTATTTATACAGCGCCAAATCACAACAGTCACCTCAAGGTGCTTTGTATTGTAAGGTCGACCCTACATAGAGAGAAAAACCCAACAATCATATGACCCCCTATGAGCAGCACTTTGGCGACAGTGGGAAGGAAAAACTCCCTTTTAACAGGAAGAAACCTCTGGCAGAACCAGGCTCAGGGAGGGGCGGGGCCATCTGCCTCAAGATTCTGGGTTCATCCAATTCCCAAGATTCAATTCAATTCAATTTTATTTATATAGCACCAAATCACAATAACAATCGCCTCAAGGCGAGAAGCCAGCAGCAGGGAGAATTTCATGGTTTGATCCCGGAGCAGGAGTGAAGCTCACAACTTCTTTAGTGCATGTTTCGAGATGTGAGTGGAGCAGTTTGAGCTCCTGTTGACAGAGTTGGGACCACATCTGAGGAGGCTGGGAAATCATTTCAGAAACCCGATTTACCAGCTCTGTGTGTGAGGTGAAATAGTATCATTTTACTATTTGTATATTGAGTACTGGTGGGTCTATTTTAGGCTGTGAGTGCACTTGTAGCCAAATGGTAAAAAATCTAACTTGATCTGGAAAAATTTAGTCAGCAAAGCAATGAAGTGCCAGCAAACAGGCCGAGTTAAACAGGCTACAATTACAGAAGCTGCAGTTTAAAACTCCATCATACAGTGGGGCAAAAAAGTTTTTAGTCAGCCACCGATTGTGCAAGTTCCCCCATTTAAAATGATGACAGAGGTCAGTAATTTGCACCAGAGGTACACTTCAACTGTGAGAGACAGAATGTGAAAAAAAAATCCATGAATTCACATGGTAGGATTTGTAAAGAATTTATTCGTAAATTAGGGTGGAAAATAAGTATTTGGTCACCTCAAACAAGGAAAATCTCTGGCCCTCACAGACCTGTAACGTCTTCTGTAAGAAGCTTTTCTGTCCCCCACTCGTTACCTGTATGAATGGCACCTGTTTGAACTCATCATCTGTATAAAAGACACCTGTCCACAGCCTCAAACAGTCAGACTCCAAACTCCGCCATGGCCAAGACCAAAGAGCTTTCGAAGGACACCAGGAAAAGTATTGTAGACCTGCACCAGGCTGGGAAGAGTGAATCTACAATAGGCAAGCAGCTTGGTGTGAAAAAATCAACTGTGGGAGCAATCATCAGAAAATGGAAGACATACAAGACCACTGATAATCTCCCTCGATCTGGGGCTCCACGCAAGATCTGATCCCGTGGGGTCAAAATGATCATGAGAACGGTGAGCAAAGATCCCAGAACCACACGGGGGGACCTGGTGAATGACCTGCAGAGAGCTGGGACCAAAGTAACAAAGGTCACCATCAGTAACACACTACAACGGCAGGGAATCAAATCCCGCAGTGCCAGACGTGTTCCGCTGCTGAAGCCAGTGCATGTCCAGGCCCGTCTGAAGTTTGCCAGAGAGCACATGGATGATACAGCAGAGGATTGGGAGAATGTCATGTGGTCAGATGAAACCAAAGTAGAACTTTTTGGTATAAACTCAACTCGTCGTGTTTGGAGGAAGAAGAATACTGAGTTGCATCCCAAGAACACCATACCTACTGTGAAGCATGGGGGTGGAAACATCATGCTATGGGGCTGTTTTTCTGCCAAGGGGACAGGACGACTGATCCGTGTTAAGGACAGAATGAATGGGGCCATGTATCGTGAGATTTTGAGCCAAAACCTCCTTCCATCAGTGAGAACTTTGAAGATGAAACGAGGCTGGGTCTTCCAACATGACAATGATCCAAAACACACCGCCCGGGCAACAAAGGAGTGGCTCCGTAAGAAGCATTTGAAAGTCCTGGAGTGGCCTAGCCAGTCTCCAGACCTCAACCCCATAGAAAATCTGTGGCGGGAGTTGAAAGTCCGTGTTGCTCGGCGACAGCCCCAAAACATCACTGCTCTCGAGAAGATCTGCATGGAGGAATGGGCCAAAATACCAGCTACTGTGTGTGCAAACCTGGTAAAGACCTATAGTAAACGTTTGACCTCTGTTATTGCCAACAAAGGTTATGTTACAAAGTATTGAGTTGTATTTTTGTTATTGACCAAATACTTATTTTCCACCCTGATTTACGAATAAATTCTTTACAAATCCTACCATGTGGATTCATGGATTTTTTTTTCACATTCTGTCTCTCACAGTTGAAGTGTACCTCTGGTGCAAATTACTGACCTCTGTCATCATTTTAGGTGGGGGAACTTGCACAATCGGTGGCTGACTAAATACTTTTTTGCCCCACTGTATGCAGCAGCTAGTGAAAAGTTTGCTTCATTAGCACGTATCCCTCTGCATGCATGCATCAGTGCACATGGGAGGATGACCGAGTTGCATACTCGACTCTGCTTGTCGTTTCTGTTTTTTCTTCTTCTTTTTTTCATATCAGTGTGGGCTGACAGTTAACATCGCGCCGAGGTAGAAAAGTTACAGCAGAACTGTGAATGGAAATGTTTTTGGTAGACAGCCATTCAAACACAGCCTGTTTCTTCAGCATCTGTTGCCAGCTTCACGGAAGCTTGAGCCTGCAGCCTCGGGCTAAATCCTGCTTTAAAGACGACAGCTCGTCAAGATGAGTGACAGGTGCTGGGGTACGAACTTGGCCAACTGAGTATGAGGAGGAGGGCGGAGCTGACGATACACTTCCTACCTCAAGGCATAAAGTTACATCTGGTAGCCGGGTGTTACCGTGATCATTTAAGAGCTTTTTACTGCGAGGGCCCAGAGGGCGAAGTTTGTACAGCACCAATCATCTTTTCACACACCGCGTAAGGCTTGTCAGGTCACCATTACTCATTAGGTTGTTTTCTTCTAAGTGAACCAGCTTTACAGAAAGACTGTCTCGAGGAGCTGGTGGCTCAGAATCAGCCCCTGCTTTGTAATGACGGAAAAATTACAAAGCTCTCTGACCCGTTTAAGACACCGAGGGCTTTATGCACTTATTTATGACCGCTTCCTGCGTGCAGCTAAGGGGAGGGAGGTGGCGAGCGCAGGGTGCCACTGTGCCTCTATCACTTTATTAACAAAGGGAGGACACACGGCACAGCGGCGCATTCATCATCCAACCAGCAGCCGGCCCTGCGGATAAGACAATACACATTGCTTTGAGCTCGCATTTGCTCACGATGCTGCAGGTGTGTGTGTTGCTGATGGTGTTAGATCCCTGCGTAGTTGAGGTAAGTGATGGCGACATCCCACAGATCCTCTCCAGACAGCTGGGAAAACTCTAATGAGCCTGTGAACCTGCTGAGAAGTGTGTGTGTGTCTGTATGTGTGTGGACGTGCGAGGATGTGGTGAGCGCCTGTGTGTGTGTGTTTACTGCGGTGTGTAGACAGTCCTGTGTTTTCAAATCTGTCATTCTTATCCCAAGACTGAATAAAAATAGAACCCTTTCAGAGTGATGCATCTCTTATGGTTTGCAAAAACCAGCTCTTCATATTCCCCAAATACAAAATGAAATCAACTTTATCTGAATCACTGCTCTCATCTGTCTTCCTTTGTACAACAACATCCTGCCTGCTTTGCTTCAACCATAAAAAACAGTCGGTGATAAAACAGTATTGCAGCCGGTAGTTTGTTGTTAATACAGACTGAGCGTGTGTGTGTGTGTGTACGTGGCTTTAGCTGTGTTCCACTCATGACAGCCGCCCAGCAGGGGGGAAACACACACTCCATCTTGTGACCTTCGCGGGTGTTAACGTCGTTGCCATGGCAGCGACGCTTGATGCTTTGACAGGTCTGATTTGCCCTTGACAGAAATACGGCTACAGGCCTCGCATCTCCTCGTGTCCTTGTCTCATCTACAGTATATAAACCTGTCATTTTCACACACACACACACGTATCCATATGCTCTACACATGCAGTTAAATTACATTTTAACTGTATGAGCTCGTGGCGAGCTTCCCGGCCCCCTGCTGGCCTCTTTGTAGCTCGAGACTTAAGTGAGACGAAGCCGTTTGAGGAACAGAGACTGTACAAATTCACGTTGAGCTCAACATACTCCATCTATCCCTCTTTTTTTCTCTCCTCTGTTGACTCCCCCCTAACCCCCCATGACTCTTTGTCTTACGCTGGTTCTCAGGCTAAAAGTTCACTTAAGATTGGATGGAATCGGTGTGACTTCAAATCCCAGCCACTGCTCTAGTGAGTCATGGTGAAATATTTCACTATATAATAGCTGGCGCTGTAGTGAGATAACCTGATATATCTGATGATGGCGCAAACATGCACACACATAAACACACACACACTGCTTCCACTATTCTCCCTGCTCTTTATCTCTGTCTGGGCTGCACCGGGACCCTGTGTGCACCTCTCTGACGTTGACAAAGCACTATGGGTGTTTTTGGCAGTCATCCTCCCCTCAGCTACCTGCTCACCACTTCATCAAAACCACAGGCACCAAAATGGCGAGGGATCCATCAACTTCCCACGCTGAGAGATGATGTCATCAGCGAGGGACGTCTCCTGGGGGACCATTGCTGATGGCATGATGGTGCATCAGCTGCTGCTAGGTCTGAAAATGCCCTTGCTTATTTCCCTTTATGGATTTAAGTGTGGAACTTTTTTCAAATCCCATGTTTATGTGCAAAAACTTTCACGTAAACATTTGCCCGCTTACTTCAATAAGATTAAAAAAGACATAGCAATGGGAAAAAATGAATATTAGAAGAAACGACTCAAAACCCATAACTACACATCTAAATGCACACCAGTCAACACACAGACGCAACAAAAAAACACTCCAAATCCAGAAACATCTCAAAACACAAAACAGTAACAAACAAACCTCCAAAGGTTTTGGAAATTTGATGCAAGTCAAAAATGAATCAAACAGACACAAAAGAAGAATGTGCATGGAAATACTAAAAGTAAATATGTTCATTTAAAATATATCTGCAGTTGGAGGTTTCGTCCACTCCATATGGACGGTCAGCCCAATCAGTTCAGGTCAATTCAATTTTATGTGGAAAATAAAATATGAGCAAGCATTTGGCAACAGTGGGAAGGAAAAACTCCCTTTTAACAGGAAGAAACCTCCGGCAGAACCAGGCTCAGGGAGGGGCGGGGCCATCTGCTGCGACCGGCTGGGGTGAGAGAAGGAAGACAGGATAAAGATATGCTGTGGAAGAGAGACAGAGATTAATAATAACTAATGATTAAATTCAGAGTGGTGTATAAACACACAATTGTGAGGTGAAATGAAACACACAGTGCATCATGGGAAGCAGTGCGGGCCCATTGCAGCGTAACTAAGGGAAACTAAAGAGAGCAAAACACAGCAGACTCCCACTGAGGTCAGTGAATGTAGCACACATATAAAGGTAAAAAAAAAAAACTTTATAGGAATATATTTTTCACTGTTTGGTCTTTTTCCAATTCTCATTAATTGTCATATTAATAAATACAAATTAACCAAAGAATACATTAACTATAAACATGAATCTGTACTCAGTATGAGGAGCTTGGTTTCTGGGATCTTTGTTAGTTGCATTAACAAAAGAAGGACCCGGCCACCATGATTCAGTGAAGTCCTTTTTCGCTTGGTGTGGGTCTAACTGTGAAACTGCACTCACTGAGCATATTCAGGATAATCCTCCTTCTGGGGTTCAGTACAGCCACAAAATAGATTCAATGCTTTTCATTTGTGCTTTTTTAATACGACTGAAAATGAGAGAAAGACCCCTGAACTCATCAAGAAAGTGTTTACTGAGTCACTTTTCCATAGACTTGTTTTTGCAGCCACAGGTAACCCCCTCGTGGACATTAAAGACGTGAAAGCTGTGTCCATATTATGTGGTCTGTTGTTAGCACAATAATAATAGTAAAAGTTTTGGACATTACATAATGTGCAAATGTAATCAGTTACTAATGTAAGCAGCAATTAATGAAGCAGTCACATTGCTTTCTTTCACTCAGCGCAGTAGTGTCAAAAGTTGAATTCGTGCCGTCTCAAAGCTGCCACACTCTTGTCTCATTGCAATTCCCTGCAAAACCACTGCACACCCACACATATGATTTCATTATTTTTGGATAATTGGAGCTCATCTTGTGAAGACTGTATTTGATTGACATCTTGTTCACTCTCTTGTTTGCTTTGTCGCACCAGCCTTGGGGGGACAAATTACACCCACCTTACGAGGCTTCCCACCTTCAACCTGAGCAGAGGTCTAATCAGCCAGAATAAGTGAAAACACATGTGAATGTGTATGCTGCCTTTAATAAGCAGTATTTACTTACTCGTGATGAGCAGCTTGCTCAGCTCTGCTGAATATATGCATTACTCTAGAAGTCCTGACAGGGAAGCTGCAGGGTTCGTATGCCCAGCTCTGAATAAAACCAGGGGATCTCTGAATATCTGCTCACCAGAGACTAGCTAATCTGCAAGGAAGATATTATAAGAGCATGAAAATAAAACAGTTTTGTTGCTCCTGCAGGCCATATTCTTTCTTTTTAAGTAAGCTGTGACATTATACATCCCCTTCACAGAGATAACGTGTCTTGTACGTCACACTGAAATCATCAACCTCCATTTAGCTCCTGAAATACAAGCGAACTCACTCGCAACCTGAAAACTGTAAACACTGAATTTGGTGCTCACTGAACAGACTTGTGCCAGTTTTTTGCAGCTCTGTTTGCTCCAAAGCATTTTTTTCCTAAATCAAATGAACAAGTCACTAAGATGGTTACAATAAATGATGGAAATATGGAAATAGTCCACATTTACCAAATTAAAAAAATATCAGCCAAAACCCAAGCCAAATGGCTCGCTAAAGCTGGCACTGGCAACTTTATTTATCCAATAAATCAGTTTTGTAATGACTAATATCTATACTATCGCCCACAGCTCATAAGATTCTTATGTTTCTTGATGTGTTTAAATGTTTTGACTCGTCCTAACAGTGAAAGGACAGGTTTGTAGCAATAAAAGGTCTCAGCATGGATGGATTACAAGAATAGCGAGTCCTTGAGTGACCTCTAGTAGGTATATGTCTTGTGTTCAGGCTTTTGCACACAAGCTAAAACAATGATGACTGTCATAACATGGATGAATTACTGGAGCTGTCTCACCAGTCAACACTAGTTGCCATACAAGTGCGAAACCTACATGTTACGTGACAATTCCAAAACAGCATTTTTCAAGTAACATGAACAATAATCACATCATTTCTAAACACGTGGCAATAACTTGCCTGCCACATTGTACGTGTGATGCAGCAGGACGGAGACCATCCAGCGACCACGATATATATCAGACATATATTCCCTGACCGATTGGCAAATGGTTGGCAGAGGTTGATGGCAGAGGTACGCGGTGGTCACTGCAGGTTGCTGCGATTCGCTGCATTTTCTCCAAACAAAGCCAACTACTCTATGAGCAGAAGTGAAAAGTTACTCAAAATGAGTTACCAAGATCATGAACGATGTGCTTACAGAGGTTAGCAGAGAAAGAGCCTTTTCCCATAGATTTCTATGGAACTGGAAGTATTTTTGGAACCACAGCTATCATCATCCGGTGCCCTACAGATAAAATTCATCTTTAAGGCACTTCCACAATGGCTTCAAATTTCTGACTGGAAAGCTACATCCACTTTTTTTAAATGCCTATGTTTGTGACCAATTATAGTCTTTTCACATATACATAAAAAAAAAAACCACACTGAATACATGTAAAATACTATATAGTGCATATATCAAGCATAAATTATATTACTCATCCATGCACAATTACAGGGCCCTGCTTTATTCTAGGTCAGCGGTCCCCAACCCCCCGGGCCGGTCCGTGGGTCGTTTGGTTCCGGGCCACAAGAATTTATGGTTTTCAGGGTTTTTATCGTTATTTTTTAATTGTTTTTTTTTTCGTTAACTCGGTTTCCCTGGTCTTTTCCCTCGTGTTATGAATAAATCTTCTTTTTTTGGTAGCGGTACTTGTTTTATTTTTTTGTATTTATCTGCGACACATTAACTGGTCCTTGGCTCAAAAAAGGTTGGGGACCGCTGCTCTAGGTCATGTGAGCACGCGCTATAAGAACTTCTGGTATAAGTGCATATATTCAGAGTTAGCTGCTTGTAGTAAATTTATTTCGTGTGCGTATTTTCAGTCTTTGGAGTGTATACTCGTCGTTGGGCCGCCATAGAAACCTTTTGAGTTTTGCTTACTTTTTTCTGGTTTTCTCCTTGTCAAGCCTCAGAGAAAATACTAGAAGTAAAGAGTGAATTAGCCTCAGTCTCAGCTGTAGTTGTTGGTCAGCACTCCAAAGTATTTCACCTTCTCTTGTGACTCTGTTAAATTTATAAAACAAGTCACAAACAGTGGTCTTCCTTGGGATCTGACATATACATGATTAGTACATGGCTGTGTACTCTGTGTTATTGTGTAATCTCTCACTATGACTGCTGTAAATCCTATTTGAGGTAATGTAGAACACTTTAAGGCTCCCTAAGTCCTCTTGCATGACACTCATCCTGAATTTGCATTTAGCTCCTCTTCATTATTCTCTTTCTCTCTGTGTGTTTTCTTTGGCTGCTCTCAGCGTTGCCGTCAACACTGATTGGTTTCCTTTAACCAATTAAATCATCCGAACTCATTAAAGCATAATTAACTAAGCCTACATCCACTTTGTCAGCACTGCTCCGTTTTGCCTTCACCGGTTCTTTTTGTCGTGTAATTGTGTGTACCTGTACTTTCTCCGCATTACAAGAAGAATTTGGATTCCTGGCCCTCTCCATTCTTCAGCCCTTTAATTGACATAATTACAGGATTACAGTGTAAAGCTGCTACTCTGTCACTTCAGTGCCGCAACCGGCGAGGTGACAGTGCAGAGGCGGGATCCGCACAGCCTCTCGGTTTGACACCAACATCCAGGAGGACAACAAAGATAAGGAGGGCTAGAGGGAAAACCCTGGTTGTGACAAGAGCAAATTAACCTGCTGTGCCCGACAGAGAGCTGTCGCGGTCTCCTCCCTTTGCCCCAGTCATTCTCCTTCCTCCCTCGTTTCCTTCCCTTCCGTAGGCCTCAGCTTGAAATTTTGGTTTACTTTTTCCCGCCTGCTTTAATTGAATAATGATCTGTTGTTATCAGTGGTTTCTTCCTCTTTTATTACCGTGCTTCACCATAATCACCAGAAAGCTGGTCTCTCATTCTCATCTCCCAAAAGAAATAAAAAGAGGGTTTAATTTCCTAACAAGGTGACCACTCCCTTTTTCCCATAGACTCTCACTCTCCTTCAAACTCTGTTTCTTCTCCTCTCGTTCCCTCTCTCATTATTGTCATAGCGACGCGGTGGCCTCGGGCGTCTCACCTGGTCTGAGACGTTACTAATCGTGTCCCGGAGCTAAATGGACTAGAATGGCATCTTTATCAGGCCTTTGTTGTCTATAATACCTCTGCAGCACCCCGGGCGTGGATTAAATCCCTACATATCTAAAGTCATCTGCTGCTGCCAAAGTGCGTCTGTTAGAGTGGGCGTGTTCCGTCCTCGGGGAGCCCAATCAAGAGGTTACACAGAGCAGCAGGTTGGCAGGGGCAACATCATATGTTGTGATGTGTGTGGGTGTAGGAGGTGTGGAGGGGAGGCTATGTGTGCGCTAACTAGCCCGTGTGCAAAGGGAGGACCTCCAGGCTCGTGACTAATTAGGAACAGCAGATTGGTTAATAGAAACGCGTGTTAACATGTAACGTGAACTCCCAGCACGCCCTCTCTTTGACACCGAAGGCCCCTTTCTTTGCCCTCTATGCTCGAAACTACAGAGACTCGATCTCCCACCGTGACCTCTGCTGTCAATACAGCGTCAGCCTGACTGACGTGCCGTTTATTTGTCTCCCCCTCCTCTGCAACATCCACCCTTCCTTTGTTGTCTTTCTGCGTGACTAAAGGTGTCACTCACTTCCTTCTAATCGCAAAGTTACATGTCAGGCATCCGCTTCGCTGCGCCGCGTACATGGGTGAATTTGCCGTCATGAGCACGTTTATGCTCGGCACACATATGTTAATGAGAGACTGGTGAAAAGGAAAAGAGCCGTGCTCGTTGATTCCCATTGAAACTCACGATCGGCCTCGTGCGGGCTGATCAGTTGTGCCGTCAATCCAATGCAGTTTACAACCTGCTTCTATTATTGTTGATATTTCAGGTTCACACATGATAAGAGTCGGTGGAGGTATAACGATAGACTGTCATTTACATTTGTTTGGAGCAAATACAACCCCGAATCTCTGCTTTGGTTACTGTGGAGTGATTTTTATTCATCTTCTTTTTCGCCAGTCAGCCTCCAGCAATTCCGTCATGCTCATTGCAAGAACTTCTCTGCTTCTCGGGGAAACTGTGATAGATTTCACAGCTGACATTTTGACTTGTCACAGCAGAGAAAGCACAGGCGTATTAATGATGGCTCAATTCCATTAAGCGGAGATCCTGCCACCTGTGACGAGTTGAAATGTCTGCATGGAAAAAAGGTCTGGTGTAAAATGTTCTCGACTGCAAATCACTGATTACTGCTCGCAAAAAGAAAAAGCATAAAATAATCTTCTTTGATCTTATTTGCTTACACTCGGCTTTTATCCAGAGCAACATGCAAACTGTAAGCTGAATACTTTCTGTAGTGTTTATTTTGCCATGTAGTTGCCTATAAAATAAGATGCTGGCACCAGTGTAGTCATTCCTCAACAACAGAATAGTCCAGTTCAGTCCCAGTGCAGGTAGATTTCTCCTGTTTCGAAGAACAAGCTTCGATCACTCTCAAAAAGGCTTAAAGTGTGGGGAGATTTAACATGCACTTATTTAGACAGACAGGAAAGGTTTACGGCATAAACACAGGAAGTACCGATGGAAGAAAAAGCTCCTTCACATTAGAATAATGCTCTTTCACAATAAATGCACACTAAAGGCTTGAGTTTTTGTTCCTTGAGCAGAGTTACAGTAAAAGATATTCAAAAGCATTTACAAGTTGATTTTGAAAACATAAAATCAACAAGGACTCGATATAATTTCAATAAAAAGATGTCTACATATGCATATTTCAAAGACTGTATATCAAAGATGGCTGTAGCCACCATGACATAGCCCAGTCTTGCCTTTAGCTTTATGGACATCACCGTCTTGATTTTTTACTGCTGGGAGTGAGATTATGTATGCAAGGGACTGGGGTGCTACAATATTAGATAATGCTAGTAGGTTTAGCTTGCAAGAAATGTCCATAAGGTATCAGTAGAACCCACAGACATAGATTTCTACTAAAAAATAGATTTTTCTCTCAGTAAAAATTTACCACAAAAGTTTTGGATTCATGCCATTAAAAATCGTCCAAAAGGCACCAGCATCCCAAACATGTGGCAAAAATCGAAATGTCTTAGTCATGTATAAATATTTTGTTTTTAATCTATAATTATAGAGATCAAATAGTATTTTAATCAGGCTGTAAACAAGTAAAATCCACCATTTATAGCAAAGGAGTGTAGTCTTTAAGAAGTGATCCTCCAGTGGCTATTTGAGAACTGGCCCAGGTGACTTTTTTTCAACTGACAAATCGCACTTGCGTCAAAACCATCGGCCTTTACATCTGCAGCTGTAGCCTTCTGACATTCATAAACAATGACAGGCACTCACAACAAAGACGTTTTAGCCGATGATTAAACCAAATACTCGTTACTGTCTGATGATAGGACTTATGAAAAAAGGTATGTCCAAGGTTATGTCTTTATAGGTAATCAAATACAATACTGGGGAGAAAAGACAATAGCAATGATCTCTGAGAAGCAACTGTTGCTGCCCATCAATATGGGGAGGATAATCCTCCCCATATAAGGTCAAACTATCTGACGTCCATCATCTAGAGTGAGAAATGTTATTCATGAATGGAAAACATTCAAAACAGATGCCAGTCTTCCCTCGAGTGGTCCCAGCAAATTCACCCAAAGGTCACAGCAGGAAACTCAGAGAAACAGCAAAAAACCCGAGAGTGCCATGTCAGACTCAGGCCTCAGTTAGCATGTTAAAGGTTAAAGTTTCTGAGCGTACAATCAGAAAAAGATGGATGAGTATGACTCGTTTGGACAGATTGCCAGGAGAAAGCCTCCTGGACAAAAAAAAAGGACACGAGAGCACATCTTAGGTTTAATCTAAACAAAGAAGGAGACATTCACATGAAAGCAAAGTGGAGCTGTTTGGTTATAATGTGCAGCAAAACCAAACAAAGCACATGAGCACCAACATATCATACCTACTGCCAAGCACGGCGGCAGAGGGGTGATGATTTAGGCTTGTTTTGCAGCCACAGGACTCAGGCACCTGTCACTGACTCCATCACTTTTCTGTATTCCTCCAAAGTTTTCTAAATGTGCAGCCATCTCTCGAACAGCTAAAGTTTGGGTCATGCAACAGGACAATGATCCCAAGCAGAGCAGCAAAACAGAATGGTTGAAAAAGAGCAACAGAACTGACTGAAATGCTATCCGGTCGTTAAGTGATGACGTGACGAATCCTACTTCCGGGTCTAAAGTAGTCTGCGTTTAATATGGCTTTTGTGTTGTTAACATGTTTAATGTTTTGTATTTTCTTCTATTTGATCTCAAAAAGCTCCTAAAACAGTCAGTGATCACTGTTGACCTCCCTCGGCTTTTTTTACCGCTAATCATTTATTTAAGCTCAGTTTTTAAAACCTTAGGATGTAGCTACAGCCCAGCCCATGCAGCAGTATATGAATGACTAACCTCGTATTGTGGATGGATTATCTCAGTTGTTCTCCTGGCTGAAGTTTGGTCCTTTTACAGCATCCTGCCATGCGATTACATTTGTTCCTGACCACCGAGAACACTCACGTTAACTTTTATCGAGTGGAAAAAAAGTTAGCTTGTTTATATTATGCTAACATAGCTGTGTTGCTAGTGGTCACGTAGCACATCATTATATACCAGCTAGCCCAACTTCAGTAACCCTACAAACGTCACTGCTGTTTAGTTTTCTGTCTTCATTTATGTTGGAAGTGATAACAGAGCTGTACATTTTAATTTGTTTCCAAAACCCCGCAGTCAGGACATGCTATATTGTATTTAGATAGAAGCTAGCGAGCTAACTCCCTGCTAACTTCTAACTCCGTTAAATGTCAGAAATTCCGTTTTCATGGATGCCTGGATGTTAAACTCAATTGTTACACCTGGTAGAGCAGAACGCTGATCATTTTATTAAAGATGAAAGACTTTAGACAGTTTTTCAACTCTCAGTAATGCCACAGTGATCGTTTGATATATGGACCTGCAGCAGAGTTTAGGCCCAGACACGGCTAGTGACGTCAGACTGAACAACCGGATTGTGGGACTAAAGAAAGCTGTGCATAAATGAATGACCACCTCAGTGAACTGTGGCAACATTGTAAAGAGGAGTGAGAACTCCTCAACAGTGATAAAAGTCATATAAAAACAGTTACTTAAAGTTGTTGCTGCTAAGCTACTGAATCATGGGCTGTACGTAGCTGCTGACAGGTCGGCTTCTGTATTTTTTTGTTAAAAAAAATAATGGCGTGATGTGCATCATGTGTTATTGTTCATCTGACACTGTATTTAAAAAATGTTAGACCCTGCTGAGAAACAAGTCATCAATACATAAGAACCGCAGAATTGAAGGAGTGTGTGCTTTCTTTTTCACATGACTCATTTATTGTCTTCAGATAAGTGCAGTTTGTAGACTTGGTCTTAATCCTGCCTTTGCTTTGGTATATCAACTTATAAAACAGCTTCATTTCTCCTGTGATTCTTATAAACTGAGATGCTGCTTTCCAGAAATCCCATGTCAACATTTGATGGGGTTCACAAATGCGGACTGGTGCAGTCTCTAAAGATAAACTGGTTGCTATAGCTTTGCCAAAACCCTTTAGAAAGAAGAAGAAAGAAAGTGTACTTTATTTAAATCCTCTGGCCAAATTATCCCAAATTGTAGTCTGAAACTATTAGAGAAGGGAAACTGAACCAGGATATAAAGTGATTGCCTCAAACATACTTAGGAGCCGCTGACTGTTTGCTCAAGATCTTTTTGCCTGACTATGGATTTCTCAGTAAAGATGTCTGGATTAATATGGATTTCTGCGTTTCTAGCATCTACATATTGCCATCTCTCTTCCTCAATCTGCTGCTAAATATTCCGCTGCTCGCCTGCAGTAATGAAACAACTGCATCCATCTGGCTTATTTTTTGTTTAGGCATTGGAACGCATATTGTACAGTTTCCTAATCTGCGAAAACAAATTGACGAGGAGCACATGAAGACACAATTAGTCTAGGAAAAACCCCAAAAAGAGCCACTAAAACATTCTGATTGTTCGAGAGTGTTGTTGGCTCAAAAAAATATTGGTTTGAGGGTACAGACAGCTTGGCAAAAGCAGGTTGTGTGTTTATCCGTTCCTCCCTTTCCCCCCTCCCTCTCAGTGTTGGTTTCCATCCAGTTCCAAAAACAGTGAACGTTCAAAAAAATAAAAATAACTTTTTCTTCCTTCTGAAGGAAAACCAAATGCCTCTTTACGTGAGGTACGCACAAGGAGGTACTTCACCCTGCTCAACAAGGGGATCATAATCTTCTTGACACAGACACTCTGGGTATTGGAGCCGGCCTACAGCAGCACTTCTAGAGTTTGTCAGCAAGAAACCTGCTTCTCCCAGGATTCCCATTCTGCCTCCTGCCTCACACTTTAACACTGACTTTGTCATTAAGGCCTCTTTCTCTGTTATTCCTGTTCCCCCTCCTTCCTTTCCTCATCCTCCTTTCTCCCTGTCTTCCTTCACTCTCACAGTCCCAGTTACCACAGCCTGCTATTACACATCTGAGTCAAGCATTTAACTTGCATCTGTAATTGACAGAAAGAGGTTGGATTTAAGGAGAAGTCACATATTGCATTCGCTATTTCTGTGTGTGTGTTTGTGTATATGTTAGTCGTGTGTTGCCATACATTTATCTTTACTGGCCAGGAATAGCTCCGATGACCCCGCTGTGTGCATGTGTGGGAGCTGCCATCACAAGTTAGCAGGATCCTACATCAGTTTTGTCTGCGCTACACGACAGTCGTAGCTGCAGCGCTGTTACAGATGGTTGCTATTTTGGGGTGGAATTGGCCAGTTTTATTCCACTTTCTTTCTCGCCTTTGTTTTTCATCTCATTTTGATCCGTCGCCCTTATTTCTGAGACAAATTTCAACCTCGTGTGAAATGCTCATCGTTATTCTGTCTGTCAGTCTGTCTGCGTCCAAAAAGAGATGTCTGATGTTTCTGTGTGGGCGTTTTTGAACACCCTGCTGGGTGGGCGGGCACCGTGGACACCCGAGTTTGTGAGTACGATAACTTGAGAACGAAGCTCTGTAGGATTTTGAAATTGACACCACTGTACAGCTACTAAAAATCTCAGGCAATTTTGAATTTCGAGGTCAAGGTCAAAGGTCAAGTTTTCTGAAAGTCTTATGAATGCCATAACTAGCAGTGGCACTGGCAGCCATCAGTATATTTATGCCTAATATCTTTTCTTATATTAGTAAATAGACTTTAGTGAAGAGCTCATTTTAATCAGAGGGTTATATATAAAATAAAGAACAAGCTGTTTTCTTTAATGGGCCAAATTACAGTCAACCCCGTCCTTTTTGGCTACTTAAGTATCTTTATAGATCTGTGATGTTATATTTGTTACAGTTTTTGGTCAAATCTGTTTTAAAAAGGACATTTTTTAATGTCAGTGACACCTTTAACCCAGATAAATAAAGGTTTTATTTGAAATTCACACAAAAACAAATTTCTCGCACGTGGGACTAATAAAGCTTATCTTATCTTATCTTATCTTATCTTGTCTTATCTTAAAAACTGATTGCAGCTTGTGCCTTGTGATACAAATGTTCTTTCTAGCGCAGAATGATTTGATATCATTCATGATAAGATAAGATAAGATAACCTTTATTAGTCCCACACGTGGGAAATTAGTTTTGACACAGCAGGAAGTGGACTGTGCAAAAGTTATATAGCAAAAATTAGAATACAATACGAATAATATACAGTACACAACTGAACAGAATAGAATAAAATACAATACTATATACAGTAGAATAAAATAGAATAAAATATACAATGGGATAAAAATAGAATACAAATTCTATATGCAACTGAGTAAAAATACAACTTTGTCAGAAAAGAGTATTGCACTTTTATTGCACATGAGAGATATGTTTGAGCCAACGAGTCTTTTATAACAGTTTAAAATCGCTTTTGGCAGATGATCACGTTTTAGCACAACATTGTCCTTCCCAGCAGAATGACGGCAAAGGTTCAAATGATGGAGCGCACCGGAGGCCAGAGCATATTATGTCTACAGTGAGGGGTCGGCATGGTTGATGACGAAGATCGAGTTAAAAAAAACAGCACAAGGGGATGACCCGAATTACAGAATTAAAAGAAGCAGAGTTAGAGAGCAGAGAGAGCAGATATTACCGGGATGCAGGGACTTGTTTTGTTCCTGGACAGAGGCAGAGATGGTGGCGTCCTGCTCAGAAAGCAGCTGTACGAGCCCACAGGTTGACACTGCAAAAAGCCGTGTGACCACGAGGGACCGGTCTTTACAGCGTTGGCCTCCTCTTCCTTGTTGCCTCCAGTGGTAACAACATGTTTTTTGTGTCTTGTTGTTGTTTTTGTGCACTCCCAGCAGGATTGGAGAGAAAACATATTTTTAGTGTTCGTTTTTCCAGGTGTTGAAACATTTCAAGCTTTCCCCCCAAAAACCTCACCGATTTGAAAACATGTTTACAGCGGGCTACACCGCCACAGTTATCCGCCGAATAGAACGAGCCAAAAATACCCACAATACGCTACATCCAGGAGAGTCCGGGCATTTGGATGGAGTTCCTTTTCCTCGTTGCGCTCGGATGAATGAATCACGTGGATGTTTTGATTTATACAGTCAAACCTACAAGCATTCGGGAGAGTTTCTTCTCTTCAGCCTGTCGGTTCGCCAGAAGCAAAAAAACAACCAAAAAAAACGATGCGTGACAACTTGATGGATGGTGATAATAGTAGGTTTGTATAAGGCCACTGTGGCATTCAAATGATCTCCAGTAGTCTACACGCTGTAGCGAGCCGTTTAAATGCATGCTTGCTGGTCTGCATAGTTTCGCGGCCATATGGGAGCACACGCTGCAAATGTTTCCTTCAACAGTAATGGGCTTTAATTTTTATTACATGTTACCATTTGTTTTCGCATCACAACTGTGTTTTCTTGGCATTTTTTTCTGGCTTTCATTAAGATACTCGGCTTTTTCATGCTTTTGACTTACATAATGGAATTTTACGCGTGACCAGGCTTTCTTTTGATCCTCTTCTACGTCCGGCTGAAAAGCTTTCAGATGTTTTGTTTGGAGATTAAAGCCCATTGTCTTTGAGCAGATTGCGCTAAATGCGGACTGTGTCACCGAGTAACGCTGTGGGAAATGAGAACAGGATCTCACTTAGCATTTCACCTCGATTAAAAAAAGAGAAAAAAACAGACTCTGCGGAGTGGCTCCATGTGATGACACAGTCATTACTCATTCTTTTTGCTGCATTAACCAGGTGCAGAACTTTCTGGAAATTGACTTTTTTTTCTGCCCATTTCTCCCTGGACATACTTGTGTAGACTCTTTAAATCTTGTCACGAGAGTCCATTTGCTGCTTTGACCTCAAAATTAAGTTTGAGACCTTCCAGAAAAGGCAGGATCTGAAGCTTTCGGGATCTCCTGTGTTTCTATAGATGACAATGACCCAGTTGCCTCAACTACTCTTAATGATTGCTGCTGGAAAGTGCTCATCATAGACATCGCTTTTTATTCCTCGAGGTATTTATTATCCGATCAGAGTAATTAAGTGTGTTGCTTTCCTAAGAAACTGTTATTCGCTGCGGTTAGCGAGCTCTTTGCAATCCAGTCACTCTGTTCTTTTTTTTTTCTTTCACGGGGTAAACCATTTTCTTTCCAGCCCCGGATCTTGGCTGGAAATCTGTGCATGCAGAGAGCGCTAAAACCTGAGTGTGGTGATGAAGGCCATTGGAAAAGGGATAAGTGATTCAGCAGGCGGATCAATAGAGAAAGATCCATGCCTCACAGCCGGCTCAATCAGACCCCCAGGGGGTGAGCCAAACATTAGGAGACAGAAAGATGGACAGAGAGTGGTGTGTGTGTGTGTGTGTGTGTGTGTGTGTGTGTGTGTGTGTGTGTGTGTGTGTGTGTGTGTGTGTGTGTGTGTGTGTGTGTGTGTGTGTGTGTGTGTGTGTGTGCTGAGAGAGAGCATGCTTTCATTTAAGGCCTGATTAGACCAGCAGAGAAAGAGAGAAAATGTGGATCTTTTGTCTCACTGCTTTGGCATTTCAACCGCTATGCTAATGAACCACATTGTACTGAAGTGAATTATAATAAACTGAACCAAACTGAAAAGGGGAGACATAGAGACTAAGTGCTTCGGGATTGAGCTTCTTCTTTTTTTTTCATAATTTCTTTTCACAAATTGATCATGAATCTAATTTTTCAGAGCCACACGACAAATCAGATGTTTGATTCGCCCTTGAACTTAAACGCTCGCTTCCACTCAGGTTCATTGAAGCCCGAACGACTCCGGTTCCTCCACGAGATGAGTCACTTTCCTCGCCACTTCATCCTCTAACCATTTGATGTGTGATTGATTAAAATAGAAGCGGGTGCAGCCTCATCACGCTGCTGCATTGATGTTAACATCTCTGGTTGCTGGTGTGGATTTCAGCACTGACCTCTGCTCAGTCTTGTAAGTCAACCCTGCAGCCCCCCCATTCTCCTTGTACGACCGTCACACTGATGCCCCCAAAGACAGTTCAGTTTAGCCCTGACAAGCCGGCACACATGACTCCCCCCCAGCACTCACTCTGAGATGTTTTCCTTACGTGAATAATGTATCAATTTCTACAGAAACGGCAATGTTTGCATTTCTCTCTTCCTCTCTCTTCCTCTTCCTCTCTCTCTCTCTCTCTGGATGGTTCTCCCTTTTCAGTCTGAAAATAGAGTGCAGAAGAAGGCTGTTGCTATGGTGATACATCCACTGGCGTTGCCCGGGACATTTTTAGCCACGCGATGCGCGGGGGGATTTAGCTCGCCTGTAACTTTCTGTAATTTCCATTCTAATTATATCACTTCTGCTTGCGCTGTGTGCCACCGCATGGGGTAAAACAGCCGAGCACGGCTGGGAGAAGATCCAAGACTCTGCTCTCTCCGCTGCCCTTACACCACATTATGCCATGCTATCGCATAATATCAGCATTCAAAGAAAGAGGAAAGACGGGGACGCGGGCAGGGAGGGGGAATTTGTGCCTGCACGCTCGTTGCACTGGTACGTGAACGAGAAACTGAGACAAAGGGAGAACTGCCCGAGCAGAAAGAGTAATGCTGCTGCAGTACTGTACATGACAGAAGGGTGGTTTTACAATGTGATAAAAGACCACACTCTGTTACTACTCAGTGGACAAATCAAATGAGAGACGAGCTGAGATTAGTTGGGCACTCACCGGACTTAACATTGGTACCAGCAGGGGGTCTCAGCTATCACTAATCACCAGGAGTTTGAACTGCGTGCATGCAGCAATGCTACAGCTTCCTATGAGGTTGCGTAGTCCACCAGCCAGGATAAATGACACATATATTATTTGTCATATTTCATTCATGTCAGTATCCTACTAAACTGTCAAAAACAGAAAGCCATATGTGGACACATTTGGGATGTATTAAGACAGATTATTGAGCGCTATGTTTAGGTGACTGAAGCACAGTCCTGCTGTCAACTAAACAAAACAAGGGGAGGGAAAAAGAGAAAGTGGGCTTGTAAATCTAAACGTATGTGATGACCTAAATGAGGCGACGTCTTGATGCATGCTCAGTCATCCAGGTAAGTAAATCCCCAAAAGTGGATTCTGTTTAAAAGATCGGAGAAACCTGCAGTCAGAGACTGAAGAAGTCACCTGGACGAAACGTTTCTCCCACTGAAAACATCCAGATGAACAGAATCAAGCTTTTGGGGATGAGGAGGTAACATTGCAACACCTAAAGGTTAGACAGCACTATTAAAAAGAACAAAACTGTAAAGCAACATTTACACATCAGTCATATCTCTTATTTCTTACTTGTAAAGGAATTAAAATACTGGGTCCGTCGTGGGTCTGAACTAGTGGACCTGCTGTGGTTTAAAAAACAAAAAAATAACGATTTTTTATGTCTACAAAAAGAGTGAATTTTAAATTGTTCAGTTTCAGGAAAAGTGGGTCAGAATTACTGGCAATAATTTCAGCTATAATTAGATTTTTCTTTTTTTGGGAGAAGTGTGGGGGACATGAAAATGGCTCTGCAGAGTCTAGATTATTGTGAAGCAAAAGTTCTGTATATGGCCATAATTTAAAAACAATCATGCTTGTTAATTATAACATTAAATATAAACCTATGGTGACACTGAATGAATTACAGTGTAATTTCAAACTACAGTCTTGTGCAAAAGTCTTGACTCACCCTTTGTTTCTTTATATTTTTCTTGAAACTCAATATTTGGTGTGACCACTTTCACGTAATTTCTTTAAGTAGTCTCCGGGAAGAGTTCTCCAGGCTGCTTGGAGGACATTTAAAGCCTTTTGCTCTGTTCTCTGTCAACATGATCCCACACTGCTTCAGTAAAGTTGAGGTCCGAGCTCTGGGGAGGCCGATGCACGACTGATGGTGTTCCACTGTCTGTTTCTACACCCAGGTATGCTGGTTGTGAACTGGCAGTGTGTTTGGGGTCATTGTCATGCTGAAAAATGAAGCTGTTTCTTTCCAAATGGTGCTGCATGCTGGATCAAAATCTGATGGTATCTTTCTGTTTGTAGTTCCTTGGACTTTGACGACAGCTCTGTCTGAAATGAAGCTTCCCCGTGTTTCACAGATGGCTGTACCTCTCTACAGACCTTCTGATGAGGTTTTGAACCGAAAATGTTCTAATTCGCATTTATCACTCAATAAAACCTGATGCCAGTGATTTTCATCCCAGTTCATGTGTGATATGGGATACCTCAGCCTTTTCTCCCTTTTTCCCCGGTCCTTAAAAATGGCTTCTTGACCCCCACTGATGTAGATGGATCAACTGAAGGGTCAGATGGATTTCTCAGGTCCTGTGTCAGGTCTTTCAGATGCCATTTATCTGCTGCAGATCGTTTTTAAGCCTGCCACTTCTTCTTGTGTCCAGTTTCCTCAAATGTTTTAAGGACACACAGCACACCACGCCCAGATATGCCAAGGCTTCAGCTGAAATCACCTCGTTGGTTCGAAGATACTATATTATCCTTTATACCTATATTGTATCTTTGCCATCAGCTTTTTCGTAGATTGAGAACAAATGATGTATTGTTGTGACATGCTGCTAATAACAAAGTGCCTAAAGATACCATTTAAAATGGGTGTTTGCTAGTTTTTTTTAATATTCAGGCAAAACATTGTTTCATTCTTTGTGTTTTTATGCTTAAATAATTCATAGGCAAACGTTAAGTGGCTTAAGAAGCAAAAAGAAACATTCCTGTGGACTGAAAATGAGTGAAAGAGTCGGCAGTGACAAAGAAAAACTTTGAATGGCATTCAGAAAGTCTGAAGAACCATCGCTCAACATTTACAGTGACAACAAAGTCTGCCACCTTTGAAGCAAAAGATAAAGAAATGAGGTGTGGCTCAAGACTTTTGGGATGTATACGATTGGCTAAACTTTTTCCTTTCCTAACGTCGTCTCTGAGATGCAAAAATAGCCCTACAGTACGTGACTGACAGAGAGCAGGTTGGGACTTCAAATGCAACTGCTGTAAAATCTACCAGAGAATTACTTGTGTTTGAAGACAACTTACTTTAGGTACTTGGATAGCAGCACCAACCAACTGTGTAAAAAGTGTTTTGTTCCAAGACACTGTGCCCACCATTTGGAAATAAAAAGAGACACCCACTCTTAAAGGACAGAACAAAAGTTTATAAAACACTTGTATTAATGGATAAAATGTGCAAACTCTTTGGAAAAAGGAATTCTAGCACAGTCTCAGGCGTTGCCAGTCATGGGTGCCTTTTTCTTTCGTGGTATCTCTCCTCACTCCAGTGATAAAGATTTGGTGGGGTAGCGCTGGGAAGTAATTCCCAAAGTAAGGAATTATTTTAAAAAGTGTTGTCTTTAAATAATTCATGGACATCAAAGACCTTCCTCATTGAACCTCATGAATAAATCAAAACCTTGGCCAAGCTCAGCGTTCCACAGCACGACTTCACAACAGAAAAACCTGAAATATGCTTAGAGATAAAACAGAAGGAGACAAAGGATGGAAAAGGAGCAAAGCAAAGAAGATGTGTAACATCTGAGCATTGCTTACTAAGCGTGCAGAATAGTTAGAATGAATCATCTTTGGATGTTTAACTTCTGCTGAATAACTCTGGTGCCAAAGCCTGAGACATTTAAAAAGTGAGTGAGCTGCTTCTCTAAACTAAAGTGTATGTGTAAGGAAATGAAGAGTCTGACTGATGTAGCCGTTCCCTCGTTGACCATGACATCTTGTATTTCCTAGTGTCATTTTACGCTCCATTAGGGCTGCTGATGTTCATTAAAGATGACTGCCCTTCAGCAGATGTGGCACCGCAAACTAATTACAACTTTTAGCAGCCGACGCCCCCAAACCTTCATTCACTGTCATAGTTCTGCGACAGAAAAAACTGAAGTTGAGTCGTTTCTAAGTTTAAAAGATGCCAGAACTCGGTAAAAAGTAAAAGCCAGTCATTCTTCACTTCAGCACATGCCTTGTGCAGGAACTAGACTGTGTATCATCCTCCAAGTAAAAACTCCACTTTTAATTATTTATTATCAATTGCATCAAAGTTGTAGGTTTGCAGGGGCCAACAATCTATCATCGGATTTCCTGCATTATATTAGTTGCTCTTATGAGGGGCCATTTAACCACCTGTGTTATTATTCTTGTAAACCTTTGGATGTTTTCTTATTTTCTGCTGTGTGTGAGGCTTTTAAAAGGTAAAAGCAGTATGTGTGTATCCCATACAGCACAGCTTCCTACCTGATGCCTTTTAACTTTCTGCTCAGATGTTTCATTTGCAGTGTCATTTGGCATCTTGCTAACTGGAATATAATATTCATAATCTAGTTCAGGGTCAATGCATGTGTACACTGCAATATATAGACTAATGTAAAAAAAGAAATGTTTTTGTTTTTAATAAAGAAAATAGTGGTTTTTATAACTATTATAACATTAAACTGCCTGAATATGTTCTTAGTTAAACTTACACAGCGTGTACTACTCCCTTCATGGGGGAGGTCAAGTGTGCAAAGTACATCAAAGTCTCTAGTTTGAGAAACAGACACCTCATACGCCTGTAACTAGCTGCTTGTTCACACGGTAGCTTTAAGAGTCAGACTGTGCAAAGCTGCACGAAAAACAAAATATTTGGGAACTTAAAAAGCTTTTATTTCAGAAGGTTATTTGTTGAGGGAGCCAGAGGTGGGGAACTCCAGGCTTCAAGGATCAGTGTCCTGCAGGTTTATCAACCTGGGTCAACACACCTAAATCAAATGATTAGGTCATTACCAGGCCTCTGGAGAACTTCAAGACTTGCTGGGGAGGTCATTTAGCCATTAAAATCAGCTGTGTTGGATCAAGTACACGTCTAAAACCTGCAGGACACCGGCCCTTGAGGCCTGGAGTTCCCCCTCCCCTGCTTTAAACGGTAAGAAGTATAACTATGTAGATGTATTATATAACCTGGTATCACTTCTTTAATTATTAGTTTCCATTCACTTTAGTTTGATCAGTTATACTCGGTAAAGAGAAACCTTTTCTTTCAGAAACAGTAACATTTCTCAGTGACTCCAAACTTTTTAATGGCTACATTCTGGTACTAATACTATAACCTGCAGTGTGTGGAATCTGTTAAAAATAAACAGAGCTACCTTCAGTGGGTCAGCATTGCACGAATCCTCTCTGTGTCTCGTTTGCTTTCTGTTGTTAGCCCTGTACACTTGCTGGCGGTACATCTGACCTACTTTTTCCAGCCAGTACAAAAGATAGTTAACATGTGTCAGCTTGTGCAAACAAGTTCCCTGTGCCTTTAAATGCTCCTCTATTCATTTCTAGAATACATGACCTTTTTTGCATGCTGGTTTTTGCTTTGGGGAAAGTCTGGTTCTGAATTGGCCTATGACAAACATACAACAGTAATTGAATTAGATGGCCTACTTCTGCTTAGTTACCAGTTAATGTAGGTATGGTTATTCAATTTCTCCACTTTCAGCTTCAGCAAGAAGCTAATGCAGATTTTATTGTTGGACTCAGTCTATTTGTGGCTTTGGCAAATGGCCTTGTGCCTTTCTCTGTGAGTTAACATTAGCAGTACTAAACTGGACATGCCAAGTCTTATTATTAGTGCCTCTAAAATTAATTCCAGTACAGAAATTCACTGTTCCCTCCTGCTTAAGAAATCATATTTTTATTTGTTTATCTGAGCAGACTACAGCGTATATAGCAAGGACCATTTTCTGCATTCTCTGGCAATGAGCCTTACTTGGCTTCTTATAGTGTTTAAGTAGATATTGAGTACGCACAGACTCCTTACACACAGGAAATGTAAAATATTGCAGTATTGGTGTTTAGTTCAAGAGAAATCATTTGGATTCTTGCAGTTTTTCTGTGTGTGTGTTTCTCTCTCACACAAAATCTTTCTCTCCATCTTCCTCGGTTCCTCTCTTCATCCTCTTGATTCCAAGTAAAGCAGGCAGGCAGTCTCCCTTCCACGGGAGGCCTCTCCACAGCAGATAATAGTCCATTCCACTCATTTTGGCTTCCTTTTATTTGTTCACATCAACATCAAAGCCTGTCTGTTTCCTCCACTGGGGAGCAGGGCTTTAAGTCTTTGACTGATCTGCCTCGTTCACTCGTAGCGCTGCCCTGGTGATGCCCATCCCTTATCGCATGTGTTGGAAACACACGTGTTCATACATGCTAATACACACACACAGGGAACAAGGAGATGCATAGGCATGTTTAGAGCATGTGTAGAAAGCCTTACATAGAATCTATGGGTTGTAAATCAGCGGTCTCCAGCCTTTTTTGCGCCACAGATCAGTTTATGTCCGACAATATTTTCGCAGGCCGGCCTTTAGGTGTTGTGGATAAATACAAGAAAATAAAACCAGTACCGCTACCAAAAAAAGAAGATTTATTCATAACACACAGGAAAAAGATCCAGGGAAACCCAGTTAATGATAAAATAATAAAAAAAATCACAATAAAATCAGATAAAACCCCTGAAAACCATGAATTTCACACCCGAGCCTCAACTCTCGCGGCCCGGTACCAAACGACTCACGGACCGGTACCAGTCCGTTGCCCCTGTGTTTGGGGGCCGCTGTTCTAAAGTATAGTGGAAAGGAAATAATAGGATTTATAATGGTTTAGGCAGAAATACACCAAACACAGGAAGAGCACAGCTAACCTGTAGCAATGCTAATGCTCTCTAACTAGCTTGCTGTGGGAGATTTTTCAACCACATAAATGTGGTTTTGTTGTTAATTATCATCTTCAATATAAAAGTATTTAATTGTGTAGTCTTGTGTTATCAGATATTCAGCAAGATACGAAGCACAAAAGCTGCTAAGCACTAGGCAGATAGCTTTTTATGGTGGATACGAGTCTCCATAGGATCCCATGTTAAAAATGGGCGGATAATTAGTATTAAAAAGAATGACATAAAGAAACAGACAAAATACGGCTGAAAGTTGTTGTCAGCTGTAGACCTGGTGAACTCATCAATATGGATGCAGGTAAAGAGTAAATGTAGGGGCATAGATGCTGACAGTGGAGCTGACACAGGAACTACAGCTGTGCCTGATCTTTTTCAGAGGAATCTTTTTTGTTTGTTAAGACACTTAACACTGACCTATGAATCATTCAGACATTTAAAAGGAATCTATCTCAAGGGATGAACATCGCAAAGAATAATTTAAAATTTTATCTTTAGGCACTTTCCTACCAGCAGCCCGTCTTGAAAACATATAATTTGTTATCATTTCTTTAGTTGAATCTCTGAAGACTGGCAAAGATAGCACAGTCATAAATTTGCACCACCAAGGTGAGTCCCAAAGAAAACTTGGCATATCTCATCATGGTGTGCAATGTGTCTTTATAACATTTTTGGAAACCGGACAAATAGGGACAAAAGAAGAAGAAGTGGCAGGGCTGTTTGCCAAAACCTCAACTGAAATGGTCTCAGTGGAAGGATGGCTGTTAAGTTATTCTCACAGAAAGGAAACTGGGAGAAAAAGTTGAGGGATGCCAAATTACACAAGAACTGAAAATCAGTGCAACAGGTCTTACTGAGGGATGAATCCAAATTTGACATTTTTGGTTCAAATTGTCATCAATATGTACAAAGGATACCAGGAGAGAGGTGCAGCAATCAAGGACTCACATGGAGTAACAGACCTCACAGACATCAACATTGTTGAAGCAGTGTGGGATCATCTTTACAAAGAACAGAACAAAAGGCAGAAACATCCAATGAAAAGTTTTGAATGTCCTTCAAGAAGCCTGGAGAACTGTTCCTGAAGACTACTTAAAGAAATGACACAAAGCTTGACGAAGAGAGTTCAAGTTGTGTTGAAGATTAAAAGTGATCAACACTGACTTTTAATCTTGTTTGGACTGTATAAACTCTGTTTTTTCCCAACATACTGTATTTTGATTTATGTTTGCACAAGTTTCAGTAAATCACAGCACCTACTTAGGGGTGGCTCTGCACTTCTGCACTGCACGCAAAATGTCTTGATGCATGCTCAAGAAAAACTGTCATTGTGCAAATGCACTGTTTGTAAGATCGGGGAAACCTGCAGTCAGCTGAGACTGAAGAAGTCACCTGGATGAGTGACGAAACGTTTCTCCCACTGAAAACATCCAGATGAACAGAATCAACTTTTGCGGTGTGCAAAATGTTCAATTTTCCTAAACAGTAAACAAGAATATATTTTCTAGCTGGTTGCATGGAGAATTAGCTTAAATTTGACTTTTTCACAGTAACAATATATGACTACATGATCCCATTCCTATAGTACAGAGATAAACCAAATCTTTGGAGTAATGAAAGGAAAATTTTTCATTTGGGGAGTTTTTTGCTCAGTTGGAGTCAATGCTACACACAAAAAGACACGACACTGTAGGATACCAAGCTGTTACTCTTCAATCTAACGTTAGCCAGTCGTGGTCAGATGTATTAGCCTTACGTGAGGTTTATTTACAGTGGCAAATCTTTCTGTTGCCTGGTCTGACAGCTGCTATTTCTGCCTGATGTACAAATTGAAAATGGTGTTGAATTACAAACATGAGCTTGTTCTGAAGTGGGAGGAGCTCCTGGTGCCCCGGGAGGTATTTAGACCCGTCTGCACTGACAAACTGAAATGATTTCTTAGAAGCTGAAATTATTAAACTGGCGGCCTTGGTATGAACCCTATATGCTAAGAAACATAATGATTAGGGTTTGAAAGAAAAACTGAATTAGAAATCATCAGGGAGCATCAACTATTACTGTAATAAACAACAAGGCGGATTAAGAAAGAGCACAAAATCTGCTCTTGAATTTCAAACCAACTTCTTAAGTACCGGTACCATGAGATCATTTCGTTTCAGCGCTGCAAAAATAATTTCACTTGATAAGCCCATCAAAACATGTGCTCTGCTTATCATTGTTGTCCCTGAAGTTGTTAAGTTCCCCTTCAGAAAGTGCTATTCAAAGGTTTATTGGCATGAGAGGACCATTCTTAAACCCCCACCCCAATGCAAACACACACACACTCACATTGATGCTGAAGGCACAAGATCAATTGCTGATCAGATGATGGGGGCTCCTTCTCTTGGCTTTCTTTAGAAGTCAAGCTCTTTGGTTTCCACGTAATTGGCCTCTAATCTCTCCTTTCTGTATTCTCTTTCTTCCCCTCTCTACTCTGGCTTTATTCCATCTGTCTGCTTGGATATCTGTCTTCTCTCCATCTTCCTTTCCCCGTCGGCCTGTTTTCTCTTTGCCCGTTGTTTGACCACCTCCACTTCCTCCCCTGTGTCTCTTGACACTGCTCCTAATTACAAAACGCGTAGGGACCATTAGCGCGGACCTCCAGCCGACGCCTGTCCCTTTATCCATTAATTCCGTCCCTTCTGTCGTTATCTTTCCATCTCTGCCCCGCTTCTTCCTCTGTTCTTGGTCAAAAGTCGCTTTGTGTGGAACACATTAGGCGAACAAAGGCAGCAGGCTGGAGCGGTGATCAGAAAGGTCACAGCGATGTACGGCCCTCAGCACTGCTGCCAGGGTCAGGCCTGTCTCCATGTGGACACACTTAACACTCACACAGCCAACAGCGGTATGGCATTTTGCAGGAAACACTTTTTTTTTTTAGCGTTTCTTGAAGTAGCATTCAATGCAAAGCTGGAAGGTTTCCTTTGGTTTGGGGAAAATAAAGCGTAAATTTTAGCACTGGTTCCATTAGACAGAGCTTTTTAAACAACAGCTGTTTATTATGAGGTAAAGGGCAGTGCACCCTAGGGATGGGTATAGTTTTGGTTTTACCAGTATACCAGTACCAAACCGGTACTTTTGAAACGGTGCCGGTGCTTAAAGAATGGAGAACACACAATTGGTCCAAAAACCTCATGTTCAGCTGTTTTTTTGTAAAAAGATAACAATGTTAGCCTTTTCTGCAGCTATGGGGCATATATGGTATCACTCTTGGCTGGAAGCAGTGCTTAAACAATGGGAAAAACACAAACTTTGTCCAAAAACCTCTCATGTTTACCTGTTTTCCACTTTTTCTTTGGTCATTTTAGCCTTTTTGGCCAGGGTGAAGGGAGTATCTGCCATCAAACAAGAAGACAGCCGCATGTAGCTATGATGGTGTTTGCTAGTTCACCTTACATGCATTAATGTAATAACGTGGTTAGCCTACTCAACGTAAATTACACACGAACAACATTAAGCTCCTCACGCAGAGAAGAACGGCTGCTGCTGCATCATCATCCTCATCATTCCTGCTACACTGGCAGGGCTAGGGGCCAGGACTCTCCTCTTCGTGTTCTTGGGGGATGTTGCTAACTCCGGGTCCGATAACAGGCACCACACTGCAGTAGATGCGCTCGGTGTGAGGTCTCGCAGCAAGCTATCAAATACGGCGCATTTCTCGGCTTTTAAAAAAACGCTATGCGTCGCCAGGTGTTTCATCAGATTCAAGGAGTTACCTCCTTTGACAGTATCACAGTATCAGCTTAAAGCACTTGTTGCTGCTGAGTTTGCATCTTTTGCTGTGAAGTACAGCCAGACTTTGACCGCTTCGCTTTGGGCATTTTTAATCTGTAGCTCTGCTCTAAAAGAACATACGTACCTGGACCCGCCTACTACGCTTGCAAAGGTAAAATGATTGGCTGGAATCCAAAGTGTATGACATCTCATGAACAATAAAGCACCGAAATGTGCGCTGCTTTTCGGTCTGGTTACTGCCGTTTATGTCAGAATGGCACCGGATACCGGTACCCATCCATAGTGCACCTCTACAAGACAGAAATCAGGAATCTACAAGTGGTTAATTAATTAAATCAGTGCTTACAAATAAACTAATTAAACTAATGAACACAATGGATCAGTGGACCCTCGGGTCCTCTACAGGCATGGGGCTTTGAGGATGGTTGCCCTCCATGTCTTCACTTGCCTAACTAAAGGTAAGTAGATGAGGGGGATGGTTGCCAATGTACACTGAGGTTTTTTTTTTAAAGTTCCTGCCAGTCAATCACACCCCAGTGTTCCTCTCTAGTTTTCTGACATTCTCTTTATCCTCTCAAGGATAACTAGTGTGCGTGGGAGGTCTACCTGTGTTTTCTGGATTTGAGAAGGCATTCATTCATGTCCCTTGAGGTATTCTGTGGGGGATCCGATGGTAGTATGGGATGTCCCACACTACCATCCCTTTGGTCCCTGAAAACCATTGCAAGAGCTTGGTCTGCATTGCTGCCAATAAGTTTGACTTATTTCCGGTGAGTGTTGGACTCCTTCAGTGTTGCCCTTTGTCACTAATTCTGTTCATTATTTGTTTGGACAGAAGTCCAGGCATTGTTGGTCTCAGAATTTCTTTTCTTTTTGCAGATGATGTGGTTCTGTTGCCTTCATCAGGTGGTGGCCTCCAGCTCACACTGGAATAGTTCACAGCCAAGTGTGAAGCAGAGGGAAAAAGATCATCAGCACCTCCAAGTCTGAAGCTGTGGTTCTCAGTCCGGAAAGGGTGGCGTGCTGTCATGAGTGAGCAGAGTGGGAGATTTACAAACAGATATGGGCCATGGCTGCAGTGATGCAGATGTTGTACCGGTATGTGGTGCATGAGAGAGCTGAGCGTAAAAGGGAACCCTCACCTATGATCACTATGATCATGTGGAAGAAGATGGATGGATGGACCTCCAGCCACTTCAAGTGCTAGACTCTGCATAGCATAAGGCAAGACACAAGAAACACATTTTAACGCAAATAAAATCCCCAAGGGGATGCAGATTGTGCAAATTGTAGTGTCCTGACTTACTCCTGACCACTGCTGACCACACTTGACTTACTCCATCACCCCCCAACCCCCAAGATATAGACTTTGTTTGTTCAATATTGCCACTCCAACAAGAGACGCCTTGTGAGAACTCACTGATATGAACATTAGTTATGTGTAACCACTGTTCATGAATATGGATCAAATGACCTACAAAGAGTTTTTCAATTGCTGCTTGTTGCAACCCTATGACATCATCATGAGAAGTTTCTGGAAGATGCAAGCAATGATCCAGTTTAGGGACATTAGGTTTCAGTGTTAAAACAGAATTTTTCCACCCAAAGCAAACGGCAGCAATAGCGTCGGGTTGGGATCTAAATATTACTGTGGAAACTCTGACTTAGAGCTGCACTGTTGTTGCCCCACTTGTGCTTGTACTTGTGTTTCCATGAAACTGCACAGCGTGTAGGAAGATGTGGTGTTTAAAGTGCCTGCATTCATTGTCCTCTCTCTTGTCAATGGCTCTCTGTGTTGTACGCTCTGTGAATGATATTTGTGTTAGGCGCTGTGGCTCGTGTCAGGCTTCCAGAGGACCAAGAAAATTAAATCCCATTAGTGTTTTATTCTGCATATATCTCCGGATGAACATGCAGTGCAATCTGAGTAGGCAAGGTTTGCCCCTCTATGGCATGTACAAGCCTGCGCATGAGTCACATTTCAAACTAGCTGGCTGTGTTGCATTACTGCACGTTGTTTGTCGCTATGGGACAGCCTTGACCCTGCGTGCGCTGTGTGATGTGAGCCCTCCATCCTCTTGCTATGCGTTTGTCATGGGATGGTGCAGCTCCTGGTCATTACGGCAATCACATGTTAGATTTATGCTGCTGCCTGATGTTTCATGGCTTTATAAAATGAGATGAAAGTGGATCTCAATGGCCGGGAAGGGAGAGGGGGGAGCGTGAGGGATATGGGAAAGAACAAAAAAATATGAGGGGATTAAGGGCGGCGGGGCGTCCTGAGCGTGATGCTGTCGATATTCATTAGCCGATAATGAAAGTGGACCATTACCTTCTGCAGCTAAGTAACTGTTTTGTAGAAGGAAACATGAGCAACTACGTTTTTTCAAATTGGTAGACATTGGGAAACATTGGAGGCTAAACCAGGATTGACCTTTGCATGCACACTCATAGTGCACACAGGCACAGCCCCCATGCCAGCCCCACTCCACTTCACCGGGCTCCAAACGGCAGATGGAAGACTTCATTACTGCTGTCGTTCTGAGGATGACAGACACACACACACACATGCACACACACACAGATTTTACTGAAAATTAAATGTTTGGCTCACACCCTGCATCTTTTTCCCACCTTTAGTCATTACACAAACCTCTACAGTAGATGGAAACATAAAAGCTTTGACTCATAAATGCAGAGTACATAACACAGTTCTCTTCTGCACACACACACACACACAAGCATGTAACTCTTGCAAGACAGTCGTCATGCCGTGTCTCGGCAATACCATAAGCTTGTTGGTTTTGTTTATTGTTAGTCTCCAGGCACTGGGAGGCCTTTTTCACTCATGCGCGCACACACACACACACACACACACACACACACACACACACACACACACGTGCAGGCGCTCCAAATTGTTCGATTAAGTGGGTCATCCTCTCCTACAGTCTCTTGAAAGAGAAAACAGCTTTTTTGTGCATTTCTAGCCGCGAGGCAATCGCACCCGTCCATGGTTTTGGCTGCACCTTTTAGGAGTATTTATGGAAATGACAGGACGGCACTCTGGACGGCTACACGCTGCTCGCTTGTTGCTTAAGGTGTGTGTGTGTTGCATGTGTACACATCTACCAGGAAAAAAGAACTCGGCAGCTTGCGTGTGCGAGTGCGAGCCTGCGTCAGTGGTCATTACTGTTTATTTCTCTGTGTGTCTATATCTCTTGCATTGGACTGCTCTGCACATTTGGCAAGAGAGCGCCGACCCTGACCTGTCACTGCAAACGAAAGTCAACTATCCTCCAACCAGTCCACTTTGACTGTCTGAGAGAGCAACACTGAGAGGAAGGAGAAAAAGAAAGGGAGAGAGAGCCAGAGTGAGCGGCCATGTCTTTCTCTACCCATTCTTTCTGTCTCTTTGGACAGCTCTGTGGCAGCCCAGTCTGATCAGACTTCCTATCGCTTTGGAGTATTTGGACTGAATCGACTCCAGCAGCCACAGCTGCACAGGAAACGCCGTTGCACAGTGAAATAAACAGGCGGCACATTAAAAATGAGGGTGCATATGTCATCAGACGGTATTCAAGGTCTTTGGTTAATGAAGCATGTTATCTCTCCTGTTTGTGTAGTGGTTGTGCACCTGCGATGCTCCGGGTGTACAGTCTAATGCCAAAGGACGCCCACAATAACACAAAAAGTGCTGGTACTGTGTGTGAAGGTGTTAAGTCATGAAAAAAATGCACTAAAGCATTATAGTCTATTAAAAATAGAAGAAGCAAATAAAAATAATATTACACTATTAAGTACATGTTAGCTCATAGAATGTGGATAGAAAAATTAGTTAGCAATTATATCCCATGTTTACTATTAGCAACAAAAGCTTTGCTGTCTTTTATTATGTTTCTAATACATATACAAGTGGTTACATCTAACCAAGACGTTATTTTATCACCATGCACGGACCTGTCATGGTCCCTGTGCCTCCCCGGCCAGCCCAGTGTGGCCACAAGTGTTTGTTGTTTTTCTCTCACTCTGTCTCTCCTACCTGTCTGCCTGGGCGGAGCTCTGATTGGGCTCCTGCCCTTGGCCCACGCACCTGCAGCTGATCTCGAGCGGATTGCAGTTCTCTGGCTCTTAAGGCTGGGGCTCTGAGCTGTTCGTCGCTGGAATATTGAGTAACTCTCGTTAGTATTGCCTGGCTTCCTTGCGATTCTACTGTTCCCGTGTTTGCCTTCGACTTACCCTCGTCTGTGACCCCTGGACCCCGTGAGTAGGAGAGTGAGCTGAGCTGCTTGTGTGGAGACTGTTTGGACGAGGAGCAGAGCGAGTGCGAAGAAGTGTGTCTCCCCAGCCAAGTGATCCCCGGGACCCTGGTGTTTCCCCCCCCTTCACGTGTATATAGTGCACCAGTGTGATTAATAAAGTGTCGTTGAACTGTGCTACCTCAGTCTGCGCCTGAGTCCGTTCCACTCCCGTGACAGGACCTTTGTCAGAGAAATGTTGTGTAATTCTTGTATAGGTGCATAATATAGACTCATTAGAGTTTTAAGGTGAATTGAGTAAAATGCTTTGTGAGCTCCAGTTTTTACTAATATCATCAGAAATTTAGATTTATCATCTGTCATCTCATCTAATTTGAGAAAGCAGCAGAGACTGAAAAATGAAGTCTGAACGGAAGTGACAGAAACTGCAGTTCCACAAGTGGCCACTTGAGGCTGCTTTCAAAAACGAGACAGTCCACAAGACTTTCAAGGTAAAATGCGAACCTTTGTAGCATGAAGAAACAAGGGTACACCCTCACACAAAGAAAGGTCAGTGTTTCTTCTTTTATAACAACTGCATAAAAGTACACAGTGTTTATAAAAGCAAGCAAAACCAAAGCAGCAAAAATGTGCACACAATGAACCAGCTGAACAACAACAGTTGTTGTTTAGCATTCTCACATTATGTGAGACCTTATTCACCAAGTGACCGAGTGATATGTGATATTTGTCCACGCTCATCTATGCATGCAACTCACTGACAAAACTAGCTAGCCAGCCTTAGCATTAGCTTAACATTCCATCATCTGGTCACTGCTGATGTCGATAACCCACAACAGACAAAACACAGTAGAAACAAATAGGTGGCACCACCCTCACTACAGTTTATGGCTGTGGCAAACACCAGCGTACACAGCTTAGTGATCTTGCATAAGTTTAACGAAGAAGGAATTTTATTCAGCACATATGAGGAACCAAAATGTTAAAATAAATATGCATATTTTTTATTTATATATATTTTAGTGAAAGCTTGGCTTAAATACTGAAAAGCCAAAGCTCCTTGGTAATTAAGCAAAACTTCATCAGCTATGAACTTCAAAATCTGCTCTCACTTTACTGTTTTTAAGTTGTTATAAAAGAAATACCTCACCTATGCTGGTTTGTTTGTTAGGAAAGCAAGTGTAAAAGTCCCGTGCGTGACTTTTTTGTCTACTAGGAACAAATGTAGGTGGTCACAGTGTAGGTGTTTCCATCGTCTCATATGAGAGATGTTTACACAGTAGTAAGATTTAAATCACTTGTATATAACACACCTACACACCTACACACATACCTATTTGACCCGCCCACTGCCTGTTTCAGGTAGAACTTTAATGCTTATCATAACATATAGAGACATCAGAGTCAAGTTGTGTGTGTGTGTGTGTGTGTGTGTGTGTGTGTGTGTGTGTGTGTGTGTGTGTGTGTGTGTGTGTGTGTACGCTGTTCATACCTATGGAGCTTATGTCTACACCCTAACAGCAAGGTTGACATGAAGCTGAGAAGGAGTGTGAAGGGCACAGCACCTCAGGAGGAATGACACAAACACACATGCATATACAGCACACGCGAACACACCTCCTCTCCTTTCTTTTCTCTCTTCGATGACTCATCCCACCCAGGGACAGTGAGTGAGCGAGGCAGAGGGAGAGTGAGGGAGGAGAAAGGGAGAGGAGAAGAATTGGAGAGTGTGAGCGGCGACACAACGGCAGAGAGGCAAAAGCAAGTTAATAGATTCACAGAGAAGACATATGGCGCAAAGCATCTCCTGACTGACCTTTAATTTCACTGCTGTGCAAATCCCATTGTGTTCTTCGCTCTAAAAGTAATTCACAGCCATTTATTGGCTCCAAACATGCATGATGAGGCTCACCGGTCCCATGTGAAGTCTCACAAATGATTTCCCTAAACATTCCCGTATTCTCCTTTAAAATGCCTTTTCCTTCCCAACTAGCTCAGCAACATGCTGAGCTTTGTCCCCGCTGGTCCACTCTACTCATTTGATGGTATCTGTTAGAGCGATCCCAAACTTCCTAGGCATTCCAGGTCTGTATCACTGCACATCACAGACAAAACTCTCTTCAAATCCCATGGTCTCTAATGTCTTTATCTTATGGTGTGGGGATATTTGAGAAAGTAGATAGACTCTCAGGGAGCTAGGAATGTTGTCACAAGAGGCGATTATGCTGCATTGAAGGAGGCACGCTATTGAGCTGGCTGTATTGCTGAGGATATGTCTGTATTGCTGACTGCTGCAAAGCCCACAGATAGTTGAGTGGTCAGGTCCCATGTGCCCGTAGAGCTACACGCAGCATATGGCTCTACTGCATTGCTGTTCTATCCTTTCTGAACATTTTAAGGGCACTAGGTTTGCTCCATAGTTAAATATACTATCTGATAATAAAAAAAAGCTCCCTTCTCTGATTACATTGAGAGTGCGTCAGTCTAAAATTGACCTGACGGTGATGTGTCCGTCATGTAATGATGCAGTTCTCTGACAGGATGGTTTTAAATGAGCTTCAGTCAATTTCCAAAATGGGCTTTATTTTAAACCCTGTGCGTTCAGTGTGGAAGCTTTAACTAAAGTAAATAATGGTAGCAAAGCTCGTTCTCCTCATCGGTGTTTAACTGCAGTGTGTCATTCTGATTTCATGTTGAAAATGAAGGTGAGGGGGGTTATATACTTTATACAGCTTTTCCACTGATGGTCATTTTTACGACCATCATGCCGCCTCGCAGGGCAGCAGGGTTTGGGTTGCTGCTAGATTGCTTCAGATAATGCAATGCTCTCAGGCGGAGCCCAGGTTTGTGTGTGCTGTGGGCCTGCCTTGCTGCCTCTGAGGGGAATGCTTCTACCCAGAGATCCAAACCGATCCCCCAAAAAGGTGTAAAAGCAAGCCCAGACGAGTCCTTACAGAGTGGCATACACTCTAGAGCTTTTGGTGTCATTATTAGACACAAATCAAAGTGATTTGGAGCATCATATCTGAAAATGTAAAAACTGATTTGCAGTGAAGTTTTTTTTAAAGTCATGTGCAGAAGCTGGGTGTTAATTAGTTAATGATTAAAAAAACTAATTAGGCTCACTTGCAGAGGATCAGAAATGACTTAATCATTTCTCAAAGTCTTCTCAGAGCTAGTGCTAGCATGTTTCCGATAGCCCAGGGATATACTAGAACCTCAGGCTGTATGACATCATCTGAAAAGTGAAGTCAATGCCTTAAACTTGCATTTTTTTCCCCCAATGGTCAGCAGGGGGCAACACTCTGGCTGCAGAAGGGTTTATAGCTCTGTGGAGGTCCTCTTGAGAAAACAGCCCTCAGGTCCTTTGCTTACTGAGCTCAGTAAGCACCTTCCTGATAGGTTTATAGTGTTAGTTGCTAGTTTCTGAACTGAAGTTCATTTAGTAAATTAAGGTGTCCAAATGGGCTGTTCATCAAGGTATGCTTTATGGAAGCTTTCTTCATGTTAAAAGGGAGGTTTTCCTTCCCATTTTGCCAGCTTCAAGAACTGAATTCAACTGTCTGCTTAACAAGTTGCTACCCTCTGTGTAACGTCTTACACAAAATTTGTGGTTGACTAGAGAAAGCGCACATTTGCTGGGGACGGCCTGCCTGCCTGTAGAGAGCTCTGTAGTCTGATGGAGGCACTGTACAAAGGATGTGGGCCGCTCTTGCTTGTGCTGTTGGTCCGTCAGCCAACCACAGAGAAGAGCAAAGTTATAACACACAAAGAACTGAAGTAAAACAAAGACTGTTAAAAACAGTGAAGTGTCCACTGCAGGCACTGTCTGTGCTTTTTATGCTTAATTTTATTCAAGTTTGTCGCTACCTGCTCTGTTCTCACTAGTCAAACATTCAGCGTTCAGCAGACGCTCACGTCATCTATTTCCACACAGTCAGGACTGCACAGTGTTGGACGACCCCTCTCCCACCTCGTCTGAATGGAAACGTATATGCAGATGAACACATTTGCATGACTATAAATTAGACTTTAGAACCATCAGTTAAATGGTCCAGTTATTCTTAACAAAATGTTAGCTATTAATTAACCAAATAGTATTATAAATGATGATAATATCAAAGGAAATATTTTATCAATCTTTGTATTTTCTTCCACTCATCTGGGGCTGGGTCGCAGGGGCAGCAGCCTAAGCAGGGAAGGTTTAACCCTAAGCCCAGACCCCCTCTCACCACCCACCTCCTCCAGCTTGTGCGGAGTAACACCAAGGCGTTCCCAGGCCAGCCAAGAGATATAGTCTTTCCAGTGGGTCTGCCCTTGGGTTTCCTCCCAGTGGGGCATGCCTGGTACACCCCACCACCCCCCATGAGGAACCCAGGAGGCAGATGCCTGAACCACCTCAGCTGGCTCCTTTCGATGTGGAGGAGCAGCGGCTCTGGAGCTCATCACCCTATCTCAAAGGGGGAGGCCAGGTCTTTCTGTCACTACCCAAATCTTGTGAACATAGGTGAGGGTAGGGACGTAGTTCGACTAGTAAATGAGAGCTCTACTTTTCAGCTCAGCTCTCTCTTCACCGCGATGGACCAGTGCAGCACCCACATCATTGCAGCGGCATATTCCCGAGGCACGTCCCACAGCACACCCCGAGGAACATGGTCAAATGTCTTCTCCAAGTCCACAAAGCACATGTAAACTGTTTGGACAAACTCCCATGCATCCTCAAGTATCCCCGAGAGGGTAAAGAACTGGTCGAGTGTTCCGCAACCAGGGTGAAAACCGTATTGTTTTTCTTGTATCCGAAATTCAACTAACGCACGGACTGTCCTCTCCAGCACCCTAGCATACACCTTTATGGGGAGGCTGAGGAGTTTAACCCCCCCTTTCGTTGAAGCACACCCTCCAGTCATTTTTAAAACATTTTTTAAAAATTGTGGTTGAATGTAAAGCCACAAAGCTTCTGAGAAATATCCAGACAAGCAGGGACATGTAGTGACTGAGGTAAATTTCATTGAGTAGCCTAAAAGAATGCATTACCTGGGGTACCACCTGTCCACTTTGAATGCCAGGTGGATGGAGATACAGGTTATAGATGCTAGCTAACCGCTAGGCCTCGCTTCCACTGACTCAAGTCACTAAACTGGAAACCTTGACTGTATTTGGGCTTTTGGTGCTTTTTGGAACATTTAAGTCCATTTCTGATTAAAAAAGAAGCTCTCAGTCTATGAAGTCTGTGGTCACTTCTGGGTAAAACAACCCCCAACCATCACACTTAACCTTTACAAACTAAGGGGTGACATCATAATGGCTAGGTCTAACTTTTATGTACACCTATGGTTTTACCTCCATGTTATGCAAGAGTAACACTAACAGTGTTTGGAAACCGCAGCTAAACCAATAATGTTGCAACCACAAATTTGCAAACTTGTGGCCTTTGAAACATTGCTTGCAAATGTTGTGAGTGGTCCTTGGACCTGGTCCTGGATTTAATGCAAAATAAAATAGGCAATCGGCAACCTTTTACATAGGAGTAGAAACAGAATATAACCAGTTGGCAGCCATTTGAGCTGAGTCCCATACCACAAAGAGACAAGTCGCAGATGAGTTTGGCTCATCGCCACAGACTCAGACTGATTACAAACCTTGTATGTGGTGACCTGTGCAAACACCTTGCAACTTAAAGCAGGTACCCCGAGGTTGAGGGTGTTGCACCATCAACTTCTGGGGAACCAGTAGCTGCTGCTGCTGCAAATGCTCTCCAAAAGCAATTCAAATTCATATTTTTACTCTAATGTGTCTGAGTTATTAGCCAATATGATTCTCTGTGTGCTAATGGACTAATAATTCAATTTATTCCTAAGCTGTACACCTATTTGTACAGCTTAGGCACCTATGGCTGCTCCAAGGGCCTGGGTTGAGGCCCACTCCAGGTCATTTTCTTTGTGTTGTTATCCCTGCACTGTCTCCTTCTTGTCCCGTCTTGATTTTTGATTCTAAATGTCAAAAGAAAGAATAGATGATCAACCCTCAGCATCAGTTCCAGGGTGAAAATGCCCCCACTCAAAGGGTCACCAAATAGTTTGAGTAGTGTCAAAACAATGTAAATCACATGTTACAGCACTCGTAGGAAATAGATCTCAATGAAATTAAAAACCTACAGAAGACTATAAACGCATTTGTTAAGCCTGATAATTATATATATATGTTAAACCAAAGGCATTAAAAGTCACTTAATGGAACTTGAAGCTCCACTTAGCTCATCTGTGTGGCGGTAGACAGATAGACCCATTACCACTGTAGCCAGCATCCATAACATGAATTAGCATCGATAGTTCTGGTAGGAGAAGCCACAGACAGTGATCATCAATCGGGACTGAGCTTATTAACTTCAAAAACTGCTCCAGGGTGTTAATAAGATGGCTGGCGAGTAGCAAAACATGCTGAGAAGTGCTGTGGTTGTAACACGGTCATGTTCCTGTGTCTAAAGCTTTATCTGTGCACTTCTCTGGAAAAGTAAATCCACACTTTGTCGAAGCTGCTGTGATTGGTTGGCTTGAGTAACGATTTGTCCAAAGATCATGCCTGTGCTGGATGGTCTTTCATTGCCTTTATTGTATCTATAAGACAAATTCCAGGATTCTGTAATTTCTGTAAGTTTCTATAGAAGCAACAAGTTTACTTCCAGTCTCCACGGTTTCAAATAAACTCAACACATGGGCATCAGAGTGGAGCAAGTGCCAAGTTAGATTCAGCACAGGACAATAAATAAAGCTTATTGTAGTGCTTTCCATCATTATTTTCAACACACCAACATATTTTGGTAGAATGGTGATCCGCCAGAGTTTCAGAGACCAGAGATTCAAATGCCAAACTGCACTAAAGCTGTTCTGGAGGAGCACGGTAGCACAGCACATTAAAACGCCTTCTAGTCCATTTTCCTTTAATTTGTCACATGTCTAAATATTTGTAAGAAGGGGGAAAAAGTTCCGCTGTGATGGTAGAATTATAAATTCCTGGCAGGAGTGGACAACCAGCGTACAGAGGTCCGGCCTAGCCAGCTGCTGAGAGCTGCCATTCCCAAAGAACTGAGTGTTTGGCAGGGGACGGCGTTGAGACACACTGGGTCCCCTCCTTCAGCCTGGAGCTCTGCGAGCTCTACTTATTGGAGGAGAGGAGAGAGCTCAGCCCAACGGGAGGCTTTGCTTGTCAGGCCCTGAGCGTGCTGAGTGTGTACTTGTCGCTGTGTGTAAGTCGGCGTGCCAGTTTGTCTGCACCGTGTTGTGCTTATGTGTGCGAGCGCCCACTCCAGCTGCAGCGAGATTTATAACGTGGCACACATGTGTGAGTGCGAATGTGGATTCTGTCACCCACTGGGCCTCACACACATTCCAAAATAAACGGCTCCCACCGAGGATTACTATCGATCCGTGCGGAGCGCTCGGCTGCATTTGGAAAGAGAGAGTATGCAACTTCGTGTCTCTCTCACTCTCTCTCTCCTTCTCTCAACCCGACCTGTCTTCTGAGGAATGTTACGTGTCTGCATGTCTGCAAAAAAAAGAAAGAAAAAAGTGTACGGGATGATTTGGAAACACAGTCCACTAAAGTGTTACAATGACAAATCACTGCTAGCTGTCTTTCAGACGTGCGAGGCTGGGAGTGTGCGCACGTGAATGTGTGCGAGAGGGCTACAGAGACAGGGAATGTTAAAAGGAGACGGGGAGACTCTTACACCTCCCTCTCACTTCTTTTTTCCTCTGTGAACTTAGAGAAAATCTTTTCCTTGTCAGACTTGAGGGAGAGACGGGATGAGGAGGAGGGGGGAGAAAGAGAGACGATGAAAAGCAGAGAAACACACATGGAGAGGCAGCACAGAGAGAGGAAATAAAGAGGCTATTTGACAGCCAATACGCCTGCCTGTTTCCTGTCACCCACATGATTGCTGACCCACCCCTCCGCCCGGCCAAAGCCTCTGGGTAGACAGGCAAAGATGGCAGCCCCATTTAAAGAATGAAGTATCATGAATGGATGGATAGCTCCTAGGCTGCTCAGCGTCTGCGAGCTTGTGTGTGTGTCTGAATGCGTGTTAACAATAGCACAGTGAGTTACTAGAACTGAGTCATTATATTAAAGTCATCTCATAATTTCGGAAGTATATAATGTGAACAAGCAGATAAGGAAAGCAAATATAATTGAAGAACACAGGAAATTCTTGTCAAACTACAACAACAACAACAACAAAAAGAGGCATCTGTGGAAATGCAGGGTTGCCAGGTCTTTGTGACCAAACCACCGCAGTGAGCTATCAAAACCGGTCTCTGTCCAGCCATATATGCAGATTTTAAAGCCCGACAGGATCCCAGATGTCTTGTAATATCAACAAAGCAACACTAAAAATGCAAGATTCCCTAAACAGCTCCTTAGCTCGGTTCAAATCTTTATTTGTCAGGGACCGTGCACAGCTACGTTCCAGTCTGCAGTCCCAGAGCAGACAATGCGTGTATAGACTTTCACCTTGGTCCTAAAATAGTCTAATGTGATGAGTTACAGCTTATGTATATGTATGCAAAACAGCTCTACCCATCGAGCAGACAAAAAAGTAACCTGTGGCAACACTTCAAAAGTAGCTGGATTTCGCTTAAAAACCACAAATCTTCTTTAACTCTTAGGCCCAATCTCCACACTCATGGACTCGCAGACTTTGAGGAGCACTCCTGCTAAGACCATGAGGACTTAAGGCTGTCCCACTGTGAAATTGTCAAGTGCACGAGGGGCTCTCTCACAGACGTTTTGAGCCTTTCATGCACACTTTTCTGTAAGTCCAAATTTCTGCAGCCTTTGCCTATAGGGGAATTAGCTGCAGTTCACAGCGTTGTGACATTAAATGCAGGGTTACCAAGAGAAGCCTGAAATCATGGAAATAAGCACCAATCAACCCTGACATCACGAGAAAATACGTCTACAGGAATTCAGAGGAATTTAAAAATATACTATGTTGCACTCCCAGTTTATTTCAGACAGCAAACTACTAGATAAACGTTACCCTAAAATAAGCAAAAACCAACAAACATACATATTATGTTAATAATTATAGACTACTTGAATCCAGTCATTTTTGTGTGTTGTGTTTTATGGTTTAGTTGCATTTTACCCAGTTGCATCCTGTTAAAATTAGCACTGATTTCAAACTCTTGACCCCATAAGAATTTTCCCTGCAGTTTATTGTATGGACCAATAAAGGACTTTTTTTTTTCAGGCACAAGAAACATTTATTCAGTGTAGTTGTTTTACTTATTTGCTTTACTCGCTTATGGTAACAGATGGTTGTTGCTCGTGGCGTCCCAAACCAACACGTTCTCACTCCCAAAGCGTAACATTTTACGCTAGGTGACAAATCGTCGGTATATTGCGCTTTCGGCCACCCAACATGTCTTTATGTTACGAGTTCGGAAAAATGAGGAATCAGTCTACACATGTGCGTTTATTTTACTTAAATCGCTTTGGAAAACACTATCTAACACATTTAAGGTGGCGGTTACGGTTAGGGACAAGATCAGGGTCAGGGCTGGAATACACGGCTGGAACGTGTGTTATCGCGGGAGCGTCATTCTATTCGATTTCATCCACAATTCGGCGCGTAGCATAGGAACGCAGACGGTGTCATGGTCCTGGGTCAGTGTTTTTGATTGTTGTACTTTTACTTTTGATAGTTTTATGTATTATGACTGTTGTGTTTTGGTTTCCCAGGGTTTAGCTGTGTTCCCTCTGGTTGGTGTCATCCCTGCCTGTGTGTCCCCTTTAGTGTAGTAAGGTCTCCGTGTTTAGTTCGCGTTTCTTAGTCTGTGTCTTTGCGTGTATGTGTTCCTGTTTTACTTTGAAGGTCCCTGTCTGATGTCAGTGCGTTCTGTTTACGTTTCCCTGCCTCGTCAGCTGTGATGTCTTCCAGGTGTGGTCCCCTCCTGTTTCCCATCCCTTGATTCCTGGTGTGTGTATTTATAGTGTGTGTTACCTCGTCCTCGTTGCTGGTTCGTCTGCGTCTCTCCGTCTGTCGTGCCTCCCTGCATCTCTTTCTGTTTTGTTTCTGTTAGTTATTCCCATGGAACGCCTCAGGATGTGACAAATCGTCAGTGTGTTACGCGTCGGGAGTGAGAACGGGCTGCCCAAACATGTGTGTTGCCCTCTGGTGGTCGAACTATGCAACATCAAAACTTGTAAAATGGTTGAAGGGTGTTTCCCTTGTCAATTCATTCATTCATTGGCAGTTATACATGCTGATATCATGACACGGGCAAATAGCTAATATCTGCTGATAATATCAGCTCACAGATAAACCAGTCAGGCTCTACTTGTTTCAGCTAGTAAAGACCAGCTGGGAATTGCTGGTACAACTAAAAACTAATTAGCTCTTGGAGTTTTGGGGGCGCTGGCATTGTTAAACAAAGTAGAACCCAATAATGCAAGCAGTTTGTCATGTTCTCGCTATCCACAAAGATATTGGAGATTTATTTGGGTTTCAGGTGGATGCAGCAATGTAGTTTGTGATTAGAAGTGTTTAGTTGAGCATAATTTAAATCATCATGAGTGATGCCACAGTCACAATATGTAATTAACTGGTTGTCAGCATGCTGACCCAAGATGGAGCTGCTTTGAAACACAACACATAAATAAGTAAACATGTATTTTTGTGGTTAAAGAACACACATATTAATAGAGGGCATCAATGCATACACAGTAAACCGAAATACCATAATTTGTACTGTGGCACATCTGGAGGAAGTCTGGCTTGCATGATTAGGTGTCAGCCTAGCGTAAATGCAGTCTGTGGATTGGCAACACCTGCAGTTTAGTTAATTTTATCTGACAATGTTGTGATCATAAAATAATATGTTTGTCTGTAGCAGCAGCTTGGGTTTCTTTAACAGACTCTCTCCATTTCTCCTTCCCTATCGTGCTGTTCTGTTGCAGTTCGGCTGTATATGTGTTAAGCGGCAAATGAAATGGATCACTGAAATGTAATTTAAATGAACTGTCAATAATGACAGACATTTATAACCACTTAATTAAATGTTCCAGTCCCACTGTGGACAGGACTGCTAAAACAAAGAACCTCTGCTACCATTTCTAATAATAATATACAAATAAAATACTAAAATAGCATCCAGTATTGAGTTAAATAGTAGTCCTCTTTTGAAGACACAAACACTATCAAAGACCAAGCTTCCAGGTTTGAAGGTAACGTAGAAGTATCTTAACTCAGCATTCATCTAATGGAGACCAAAATGACTTCCAGTCCTGCAGAAGTCTGCAGGAAGTCCTTCATTGGCTCTGAACTCTGTAAACGGTTTCCTGATGAGATTATGGCCTCAGTCATTCATTTCTGCTTATATTGATTAAAAAATTAAGTCAGTTTTATAAATTATAGTCATTCTAAGAAGTAATTCGCCAATGAGAACGTGGTTTCACAAACAGATCTGGTCTAGGCCATCACAACAAAATGACAACAGCGAAAACATTCAACTGGAGCTTCATAATAGGACTTTACTAACCAGTGGGTGACATCGATCTATTAAACTGTCCAAGTTTGGAGCTAGCCTCGAGTGGCTATTCATGGAACTTCCAACAGGGCATATAGCAGTTTAGTTATTTTAGAGAGCACATGGACATAAAAACCAGATCAGCTGGTTGTTGTTTTTTGCATCCCAAATGTGTGCTGCCGGCACAGAATTTGCCCTCTGGTGGACAAACTGTGCAACATCAACACTCGCGACATGATTGAAGGGTGTTTCTCCTGACTCTTTTATATTTCTTTATTTTTATTGGCAGTTTGAAATGCTTATACCTATAAATGAGTCCAGTACAGTCCGTTCTTTAGCCCCAGAGGTTGCTGCCTAGTTTTTCAAACCCTGCTGTATTTGATAAAATATGCTTTGTGTGGCAAAATAGGTTGTAAGAATCTTTTTCTTCACCGCAAGTTAGTTTTTCATGTGGGCACATTTTCATAACACTAAGGCTTTTTCTTAATGTGTTGACATGATCTTCCTGTCTGGCTTAACCCACCAGAGCCTGGAGCCAGTGCCAGGCTAATTCACATTGTGGCTAAGACTAGCCAAGAAATACAATGACTACACTTGTCTACTTACTTATTATGATAACCACAGACTTGGAGATTAAAAATTTGTGTGCCAATAAACACTGGGGAACTTTAGCTGTCCAAATGCAGTGGGACAACAATGCTTCTTTTTTCCATCCTATTGCTGATTGGCTGTTTGATGACAGGGGCGGAACAAGAACAATTCAGCATTTCAATTATTAAATAAATTCCTGCTGATTTTAATCCGAATTCTGAACTGAACGGACTCTTTGCTGAAATTACCCATCACTCTACATGCCAAACACACTTGGTCCTCTGGTGCTGGATCAAAGTAGTAACCTGACTGATTTAATCACCCGGGTTATATCTGTGTGATCAATAACTGACGTAGTTGACTGCATCATTAGTGACTATAGTAAACCTGTAATAAATGCTCTATTGGTGTGTATTTTTACGGCAGTGAATGACTTGATCCCAGTTTCAGTCTTAAAACTTACAAGATAACCAGTAGCTGACGAGTAAAATCATCACACATATCTTGTTTAGCTGTGCTGCTACCTGGACTCTGTTTTTCCTTCACTGTCTTAAGCCTCGGCTCGTCTCTCCTCTCCCAGGCTGTTTGTGGGGCTCAGAGATAAGATCTCCCTCAATAGCAAACTTTGGAAGACATCTTAAAGATCCCCCTCTGTCGCTTCAGCTTAATGCAGCCCCCTAGGCTTGCAATACAAGCACACATGCAAACACGTACACACACACGGCCTCCCTCTAATAATAGGGGCACGGCGAAGCAGCCTGGATATGAGGGCCTGTAAACACACTTCATTCTCCCAACACTCGTCTTTGATCTTTATTAAACAAAACAGTTTCCTTGGTGCGTTTTGAGCTCAACTTGAAGCACCGCACTTTGCCCGCTTCCATTTCCCCGCCCATATATATAAAAAGAGAGCACATTTGGATTTCCTTGCTGTGGGCTCTCAGTGGGCTGATCACTGCCACGTCTGTCAGATTCATTAATTCAGAAGTGTGGCAAGCAAGTTCTGGTGAACTGTTTCTGGAGGCTACGTGTTTACATCTCAAAGCACCCTATTTTGCATATCTAATGAAGTTTACTCTATTTTTAGCAACGTGCAGGAGTGGTAGGCACGCATTACTTATGTTATTGAAGGGTTTAAATGGATTATCAAAGCTGCTTTTTGCCCGTCAAAAAACCTGCTCAGTCAAAGTTCTCACTACTCTGGCTGTTTAACTAAGGTGTTCAAGCCTTCCTGTTAAGGGTTCCTGCTTCCTGTGTTCACAGGAAAAAAAAATAAAAAATCATGTCCTTCAGTTTCTGGATCCCATGGTCCATAATGATCTGATCTCTGTCTCCCATAGGCGGGCCGTTGCTATGGTAACCTGATGACGCTCTGAGGCAGGATGGGGAAAGGAGAGGAGGGAGGGGGAGGGAGATGAGGAAGACGGTAGCTGCACGGGAGATTAAACGAGTTCAAGAAGATGACTCACTCTGTTAGGAAAGAAAGGCGTACGCCATATTTTAATAAAGGTGCTGTACTTCTGCCTCACACGGCGACGCAGTCAAGTTTTTCTAAGTAGACCCGAGTGAACCCCGTGTGTGCGTGTGCCTGTGTGCGTGAGAGAGAGACAGAGAAGGTAAAGGAAGCGGTGTTAAGGCTACTTGACATGAGCAAATGAAAATGTGATTTATGACCCGGGCAAATGCGTCCAACGGAGCTCAGTCTAGTTGATGTGCAAAAGGACAGAATGCCCCTCCATCCGCCATCTATAACAGCTTCTACTCCCTTGCATGACTCCCTGCATCTGCCTCTCTGCCCTGCTGTTGCCATAGCGACCACTTGGGTACAGAATCAAAACAACTTACTGGCTTAAAGATAAATAAATAAATAAATAAAATCCCACATTTTAGCTTTGGATGTCATAATGGCTAAACGAACCTTTTGTTGAATAGCCTTCTTATGTTCTAATACTTAATTATTTGTATCTACGTCACAAGGATATATATCTATAAATCTATATCTATATAGATAGATATATTAGTTCCTTAATTTAGTAATGTTTGTGTGTTCAAAATGCATCTTACTGAAGATTTAGAAGATTTATTATTAAATCAAAGGTAATATGATAATCATTATACTTTAATATTATCATATTACCTTTTTTTACTGCATTTTTTTGCTACATATGTGTGTGTGTGTGTGTGTGTGTGTGTGTGTGTGTGTGTGTGTGTGTGTGTGTGTGTGTGTGTGTGTGTGTGTGTGTGTGGTAAAAAACTGGTGAATGAATCGTCTTGTTAAGATTATAGACGATCTTTGGACATGTCTTCCGTACACAATGGCATTCTTTCAGGGAACAGAGCTCTCTCTAGGACCCAGGGCGGGCACCGGGGGAAGTCCTCTGCTGCTTGCTGCTGCTGGCGGGGCAAAGCAGGCACAGCACAGGAACACACACATCCACGCGCGCGCACACGTACACAAACTTGCGCATACACACGCTCACCGAGCTCTTCTCCGACAGTAGAGAGAGGGAGAGCGCGAGCTCAGAGAGGAATAAACAGAGGGAGAGAGCGAGAGAGACCATAGGAACGCAGAAGCGGCTTGTGTGTGTGCGTGTGTGTGTGTGTAGGTACGCTTGCTCGGCGGTTAGAAACGACTGGCTGGGCGGATATGGAGGGGCTCGGGAAAAACGCTGGGAACTGACCGAGTACCGAAACGAAGAGTGAAAGAGGGAGAGAGGGAGAAGAAGGACTGACGGATAGCACGGTAGGAAGGACGGAAGGAAAGGAGGAGAGGAGGAGAGAGAAGTCTAAAAGAGGAGAGGAAGAGTGTGAAGAAGGGGCTCGTCTGGAACACAGAAGGATCCTAAGGTGACTTTACTGGGCTTTTTGTGGCATTAATGCAGGTCTGGCAGAGGTGTGTGTGAGTGTGTGTGTGATGATGACATGTGCTGCACGGCTCTGCACTTAAAGGGAAGTGCTGTGGAGGTGCGTGTGCATGTGTGTGTGTGTGTGTCACTGTAAGTATGTAAGTATACAGGTGTGTGTGTGTGAGAGAGAGAGAGAGAGAGAGAAAGAGAGAGTTATGAAGGTTGTTTTCCACAAGCTAAAAAAGGGGCCAAAGTGAGCTGAAGTGACCGCTGTAAACTGGAGTGAAGGGATCAAAAGGAGTGGATACTTTTTAAGGGAACAGTGTGATCTCATTCCAACACAAACGCACTTTTTCTTTTTCCTGGTAGGCTACTTTAGGCTGAAGGAGAGAAAAATAGGGGCAAAACACTCTCTTTAAGTCCGTTTTCCCCTTTCTTTCACTGTGTGTGTGTGTGTGTGCGCGCGCTCAGGTGTTTGGAGTGCAGCAGGTAACACATCACTTGGCGGCGACGAAACCAAGGCTGAATGAATGTTGTTTTTCCCAAGCTTGAAGGAGGCTTGATAAGTAGTAACAGCTTCTGAAACGTGTGTGTGTGTCTGTGTGTGAAATAGAGAGGGAGAGAAAAAGTGTGTGTGTGTCTGTGAGCCATAGACGGCAAACAGGTTGACGGAGGCAGATCTGATCAGACGCACAGCAACAGAGGAGAGAGCATGGCACAGGCTGAGCAGCAGCACATTGGATTACACACACGCGAATACACACACACACACACACACACACACACAAGCTCTGTGGCCAGGAGAACAGCTGGGAGAAGTGTGTGTGTGTCTGAAAGCCTTACACTTAATGCATGCATCTGCTTTTTCACATGCAGGAATGTTTGCCTTTGCATTATCTTATGTGCCACTGTGTGTGTGCGTCCTACTGAATTTGCGCAAATTAAGTAGGACGAGGGTTTTGTCGTCTCTCTCAGACAGACGGCGTGTGTCTCTACCTCCGTCACACCCCCCCCCCCCCCCCCCCCCTCCTTCTCAACCCGGTCTGGAGACAGGAGGTGGAGGAGGTTTGGGGAGGGGAGGAGATCAGTTGACCAAGAATGAGGCAGATGAGAAGATTAATCCAGTAGCGAGAAATGAGACAGAGACGGAGGGGAGAGGAGAGGATGATGGAGATTTTAGGACAGCAGCAGGGGAAGGAGGAGGAGGAGAAATGGAAAGAAAGCAAGAGAGGATGGAGCGAAGGAGACAGGGGGGCTGACATGCTCTCTCCAGGAGTGCTGCGAGAGCTGCTCATTCATAATTCACCTCCATGGCAAACATTCATTCACATATTGACCCCCCATGGCTGAGCTCAATGGAGTTCTCGCCCCTCCACCTCTCACTGTCTCTCAATGGACACCCCTGTGGTGCGACGTTCAGTTAGCCCGCTTCTTTTTCACTTTGGAGACAGTTGAAGCTCTCAGACGAGGCTTATGCCGCTTTTGTCCGTTATGGCCGTTTTGACGCCTTTAGTTTTTCCAGCTGGAAGCTCTGATGGGAGATTGAACTGTGTAAATTGAATATTGAATTCAGACTCCACCCTAGACACAGATAATTGGTATGGATGGATCAGTGGGTTAGTGCTCTCAGCACAACTGTTGTTTGTCTGATTCCCTCAGCACAGCTAAAACAGCCCATAATGGATCTATAATTCATGTGTGAATGAATTGAGTAGTATGCAGTTTGAATACAGTTTTTATTGGATGTCATCTCGTGATTTATTCAACATAAACACTCAAAAAAATGGCAGTTTTAATATTTCTCGTTGCACTGGTCAGGCTCAGAGCTACGCAGTAAGCGCTCTGGTCAGCTGTGGCTTTGAGCCACGTGTGTGTCTGAAATGCACCGTCAGAACAAAGTATACAGCAGAGGCTACAGCACATTTAGTTCTGAAAGGTAAACACTACAGAAGTGCACCTTATCAGCAAAAGTGAGAAAAAAAATGTCCTGACTTCTTAAGTTTTATAGGTGAAAAGAGGACACAGCACGAAGGTAAACTGGCGGAAAAAAAAAATGGAGAAAAAAAGTACCAGATTATAGTTAAATCAGCTGTTGTGCTGTGTGAAGATATGGCCCATATCTGGGCTCAGAGCAAGGCAGTGCACAGACGACGATCGCACTGCTACTTCCATTGTAAAGAGTTTGATTCCTGCCTGGTCAAACTAAATATGGTTACACTATTTATATTTATTGTTAGCCAATATCCTCATTGTAAACCCTTGAATTTTACCATGTAGCAAAACTTTCTTCCAAAATACATTGATGCATAGACACAGGTGCAAATATAATCACTACTTTGTGTAATGGAGTACTTTTTTATTAAGAAATTTCCACTTAAAGTGGACATCTGTGGTCCGTGATCTGGTTTGTAGTAACTGGATACTATATTGAAATATTTTTGTTTCAAACTAAATATATCTGTATACAAGAGAGAATTATGTTTTACTGTTTAGTCCACTCTGCCCTCAGTGGAGCATTTGGCTGGTGGCAACATTTAGAAATGAACTCAACACAGGGGCAAACACTGCAGTTCCTCTAAATGTCCACTTGGGGCATTCCCCATAGACGCCAGTGTTAAAATGCCGAACTTAACAACGTTAAAAAGCACGTTCAGAGCCTGGGTAGAATATGTTTTTGGTCTTTATGGTTAATTTCCTCTTCATAACTACTGTACAGAGGCGGAGCCTTTTGAAGTGTTATTAATGCTTAAAGTGATTAAGTATTATAAGCATGGCTGCAATGCGCGGTGGATGGTTGCCACGACAAGCAAGCGTTGCCGGTAGCTGTTGGGTAAGCGCCACTTGAGCTAATATGAGTCACCACACTGGAACTTTGAAGTGAATTCAGACAATAATAATTCAGACAATTATCTGACGGTATGAGTTAGAGTCATTTTAACCAACAGAAATTCCAAGAAGTGAGTGCTCCAGTTTTGAGAAAATTAGCATTTTATGGACCTTGCTAACCTAGCAGCAAAAATAGCAAAGCTGACCCTGAGATTGGCGACAGCTACAGGAGAAGCTACAGCCACCTCTTGTGTAGAGTTATACAAGTTTTATATTTCCACCTCTACACTGCTAAATTCTCTGAGGCAACATAAGCCCCTCTTGATTGTACGCTACAGGTAGGCGCTGAAGTAAAGTGTGGTATTACAAAACAGCACAGGCCAGGGCTAGCTGAATAGCATGCTAGCTTCATTTGATATCTCTGCATATTTTGCCATAATGTCAGGACTGTTAACTAACATGCTAGTTTATGAACTGAGATTATTTTTCTCCTACTTATTTCCACTCAGAGATGAAAAAAGAGCTTTTGTTTCATTAATGTTGGAATCACAGACTGTATATAAAAGATGGACATAGTTATTAAAGTACAAAACAGTCTATGAGAAAACAGCCTTCAGCTCCCGTTCTCTGTCACCTTGTCAATGTTTTTTTCTCAACACGTTTATGGCTTATGGTTTATTTAAATCTTACTGAATAAAACATTCAAATTTTGTGAATTATTTTCCCCGTTAGAGTCAAAAGCTGGACAAAGCAGGATGAGCTGTTCTGTGTGACTGACACTCAATTATCCAGTGAGTGTCACAATCAGATCTACCTGTTGTTGTTATATGTGGTATCTGGTTTCAAAAATGCTCAGGTCTGCTAACCAGTGGGTCAGTTATACAGTCTATGCTTGTAATCCGTAGTCCACCACGAGACGCTAAAATACTCCCACTCGCCGTATCTTTTTACTTAACAGCTGCAAAGCAGCTCCAAAAATAATTGAACTTCTTAATAGCGATTTTTAAGCACCCAACAGTGCCCCGAGATTCAGTGTTGTCCCAGCTGACTTCAGATCTTTTAAAACTCAGTCAGGAACTCCTGACTCTGAAAACACTGATAGCAAGCCGGGAAAATTTTTAGCACGAGCCATTAAGCAAAAGCATCTTTAACGCCGTCGCCTCACTGGTAAATGCACCAACTGTGATGGGAAGTGTCTTTTGATTCTCTCCTGAATAAAGCATCGTCAGTTGGCAAATATGCATGACAACAAATTAAATATGTGACTTTTAGATATACCGTGAGTTTTTATTTATTTACAAGAAACAACTTGTAAACTTGAACTTGTGGCGGTGCTTTATTGATTGCAGTGAAGAAGAAAGCCGCTCCTTCTGTGTGTTTGCGGTAATCGTTGTATTTCAGGAATTATTTATTAGTTAATGACTGAGCCCGCTGTGATTGATTAGGGCTGATGAACTTTGCCTTTCATGCACAGGTTCATATGTTAATGCAACCGGAGAGTTAAAAGACGGGCTGTAAATTGCAGTGGAAACGCAGCCGGCCAAAGTAGCCGAGATGGCTTAGAAGAATAATGCTCCTCTGTATCCCCCAGGTTATAATTGTCTTCAATAGGCCTCCTGCTGATTTGAAATGGACTCATTGTCCACAGTGCTGGGCACCTCTGCTCAATTAGCCCCTCTCTCCTTAAGTCCTGCTGAGCTATTGGCGGTCGCATCCTTAGATAGTGCACGCACATAAATGCTCACTGACACACACACACAAACGCGCACGCGCAGCATCGTGCATAGAAAGACGTCAGCGGGTGTAAAAATAGAGCTCATAAATAGGGGGAAAAAGTGTTTTATGTTTACAAGGGGTGATGTCATGTTTGGTGTAGATCCATAGCTGACGAATCGGAGGGCAGCTGTGGCGAGTATCAGTCTGCTCGGCTTTGGCTCTGCGATCTGGCGATTTTCTTTTTCGGTGCTTTTAAAGGAGCGGCGTTTAAGGAGTTGCAGTTTAATGTGTGTGTGTCTGTCTGCTTGTTTGTGCGTTTTCAGCGGCAGAGGCATGCACACGGTGACGCTGCTCTGGTTGCCAAGCAACACAGGAACGTGGGTGGAAGGATTTCCTGTCCTTAGGAAGCTTTGTTTATAAGTGGGGGGGCGAGCGAGTGCGCGCGTGTGTGCAGATTTCAGTGGTACGCTTGAGTGCCTGTGCGTTTTTAATGCACTCTTTGCCTCAAGTCAAAGTGCTACATAAAAGTCATCTAGGACACACACACACACACACACACACACACACACACACACACACACACACACACACACACACACACACACACAGGGAAAAGGCAAAAAAGGCCCTTTTTTAGTCTGAGTTGGATTTGCGTTGCATAACTCCTCCAGCCGGTCTGTTTGCGGCACTCTGTCTCCTTCTCTTCTACCCCAACACTCTCGATATGTCACAGCCGCCACGCTCACGCCAAGCTGCCTCCCGCTGATGATGTCATCAGCATGCCTCACTTTATGTTTCCTCTCGCACATGAGATTGCAATTATGTGCCCTTCATGCAATCACAAAAAAACAAAACAAAACCCAAAAACCCGTGCACGGCGTGCCTGTCCTGCAGGCGTCGGACCCCGTGATTACGTAATTGACATTGAGTGAATGGGATGACGTCAGCTTGGCTCTCTCTGACTCTCCTCTCTCTGGCTAGTTACAGTGATGTCATAAATGGATGCAGCCATACACTGCTTGTGTGTGTGTGTGTGTGTGTGTGTGTGTGTGTGTGTGTGTGTGTATGCTGGCATGCAAAAGCATGTGTGAAGACAAAAATGACCTCAGGAGCCATCTGATTTATATAATGACATTACTCCTCCCCCTTTTTTTTCTGTTAAAGTGAAGATACTTTACAGCTAATGGATACTTTTTGGTATTGTATGCATCGTTCATAGACACACACACACACACACACACACACACACACACACACACACACACACACAGTGTTAGAGCTCGTTACAGCCCCCTGAGAGAGGCTTCTATTTGAAATGGATACCCCAGTGTCTCGCGACGGGTAACTCCATCGCCTTGCTGCCCTCCATCTGCGACTGTCTGACCTTTGTCGATTCTCATCCCGAGATTCGCCGACGACTGCAGGCAGGCAGTGAATGAAAAGGGAGAAGAGATGGTGCTGGGTCGTCTCCACGGATACTGTACTCGCCAGTTCTTATTTTAGCAAAAGAAAACACAGCGTCACGGAGAAAGAGTGATTTTCTTTTCTTTTTTAGCGGTTGGCCTTCTTCAGTGCGCCACAGAAATATCTGTTTTTAGCTCTCCGTTTGAGCTACAGGGTTTTTAAGCACAGAGGAAGACTGCTCTATTTGTGTCTCGGGTTGAACAGGCCGCCTGTTGTGTTCTCCAAGTGTTGTGGTTGACGCTCTGAACATCAGCCATCTAAATCTGGATCGGAGAACTGGGAGCTTTTAACGGACCTGAATACACACACGCAGACGTGCACTCAAACACACTTTGTCTTTCTGCTGTCCTCTGATAGTTTTTTCTCGTTCCAACCTCAAACCCCAAACCGTGGGCAAATCACACCGCACGGTGGCTTAAAAGTTTATGAACCGGGAAGCAAAACACACACACACACACACACACACACACAAGAATGCTTTAAGTAGACACACTCGTGCAGACACACAGAGAAACACAAAATATGCAGATTTTCCCCAATAAACTGATTAGCATTAGCTCAGCCCTGCTAAGGCCAAACCACAAACAGAGTACTGTACATAACCGCGCAGCAGCTTAACACTGAACAGGACTGTTTGATACCACTGCGCAAATATACACACACAAGCAAGAAAAATACACACAAACACACAAGACCATAGCAGCACAAGCAGATCATGAACGCTGTCCAAGCGAAGTCCGCTTCAGCTAGTAACAGTTCGACATAGATACACAACCAAACTGATTATATACACATGCGCGCCCCCCCCCCCCCCCCCCCCCGGAGTCTTAGGGCCTTAGTCAGCGTCTGTGTCCGTGCGTGGGCCTGTTCCCTGGCAGGGTGAGGGGAAAAAATACCTTCCCATATGATGTAAACACCAAAGTCCCTGTTTGTGTGTGTGTGTGTGCACGCATGCTTTTAACACTATGTGTATGCGTGTGTGTGTGTGACTGGCACCCTCTGAGATAGGATTCGCTCGCTGTGACAGTTTTCCAAATTATTCCACAACACAGTGCAGTTTCTTTTTAAAGATAAGTTTCTCTGCCATCTCTGCTTTGTTCCACTGCACACAGCGGAAAGGAGAAAGACGGAGTAGACAGAGGGGCTGACGTGTGACATCACTAACCAAATGAAGGCAGTGAGGTTAAAAAAAAGGAGAGGCCACTGCTTTTAACTCGATTCATAAAAATCTCTATTATTGATTTTGTGATGGTTTTAGTGCAGGCAGCACTTTGTTTTGACTAATGCCAAACAAGAGGACTTCATTATTTCTACTGTTTTATAGGAAATATAATTATTGAGTCTTCAGCAGGTCCCTTGGTTTTTGTGGGGTTTTTTTTTTTTGGTTTAATAACGCGCATGACTCACACGTTAAATGTGTGTGTAGTGAAGAAAATGTCACTGGCAATTATTGCTACAGTTAACTCAACGAAGAGCTGTTAGTTAAAACGCAGCATATCCTTTGTGGGGTTTTCATTTCAGGGCTGTCAACGAATATTCTGCATACGATAATGAATCCTGATATTTGACTGTTCGATTGTGGAACGAAGTTGAAGTGAAGGCAGGTAGAAGGCAAAGGTGGAATAAAAGATGCAGGTAACACACAGAGATGTATAGATGCAGATTGGAGAGGAGCGTGCAGTGAGTAGCTGAGCCTCCTGTCATTCGTGAGCATACACGTATCAGCTGGTCAACTGTAAATGATGGCAGATGCTCTTAATCCTCTGAGGACTACAAAAGTCTCGAGCCACCTTTCATTTCTTTATATTTTGCTTTCAAGGAGCCAGACTTTCTGGTAGTTTTTTAAAGTGGTCTTGAGCAATAGTTCTCCAGGCTTTCTGAAGGTCTTTCAAAGTTTTTCCTTGGACGCTGTCTGCTTTTCAATCATTCAAGCTTAAAAAAAAGCACCTTACTCAAGAGATGAACCAGTGTTATATCTACACATAACAGACAGCTTAGCAAAGAACCAATTTGAAATTGTGTCTTTAGGCACTTTGTTACTAGCAGCCTGTCACATCATTTGTTCTCATTTCTTTAGCAATGGGAACACAGTTTGACAGCCACATCATAGTATTTTTGCACCAACAAGGTGATTCCCAAAGAGCTTTTAGTTGAAAATCTAGCATATCTCAGCACAGTGTTCAGTTTATCCTTAGAAATGTGAGGAAACCGGACAAGTGAAAGACAAAAGAAGAAGTGGCAGACCTAAAAAAGAAAACTGCCTACAGCAGATAAACAGCATCTGAAAGTCATGTCCTTAAGAAATAGGAAAAAAGAAACCCAGCAAAGACCTGACACCGGGCCTTCGGTAGATCCATCTATTGTTCACTGAAGCCTCATCAGAAATGGTCTCTGTGGAAAGACGGCTGTCATGAAGCCGTTCTAACTGAAGGGAGAGGAGGCTAGGCTATACCAAATTACACAAGAAATGGACTGAAAATCAGTGGCAGGGCGGATGTAGTGATGACTCCAAATTTGACATTTTTGGTTCAAATCATTGTCAGTATTTCTGGGGGAGGTCAGGAGAGAGTCTACAAGCATTTGTAAAATATGCTGGAGGCTGTGTATGCTTTGTGGCAGTATTTCAGCCAGTGGTGTTGGAGATCTTGTCAGAACTGATGGACTTATGAATGCAGAACAATACTGACAGATTTTGATCCACCATGCAGCACCGTCTGGAAAATGTCTGATTGGCATTGGCTTCATTTTCCAGCATAACAATGATCCCAAACACTGTCAGTGCAGAAAAGCATGGATTGGCCTCCCCATTATTGGAGCAGTGTGGGATCATCTTGACAAAGAACAGAACAAAAGGCAGAAACATGCAAAGAAAAGCTTTAAATGTCCTTCAAGAAGCCTGGAGACACACAAACATGTATATCTGCTAATTAATGATGACTAGACTGACTCATAATAATAATAACAGAAGTCTGCTCAACAGAAAACAAAGCAGAAATATACTCATGGTCCATACCACACTGTAGGCCATATTACCTATTTTAATTCTATTAAAATATTCCAAAAGTCTGATTCATTGACTACAATTGGTAGTGAAGCCAAGCAGACACTAATCAGCCACAGAGCCCTGTGTCGGCACATCTGTCAATCAAAATCTCTTATGAACTATTATACTATATACTAGGGCTGGGCCATATTATACCGTTCACGGTAATACCGGTATAATGTTAGGCAACGATAGGAAAATGAAATATCGCGATAGAATATGAGTAAAACGCGCATGCGCAGTGCCTTTGTTTTCATACGCACATGGCCGATTGTTGAGTGAAACAGATGAACCAGAATTGGTTTGTAAAAATGGTGCAACTTCCGTGATGTGGAACTGGTTTGGTGTTTGTCCATCAGATACACAACAAAGTACATTTTTTTGCAGAACATGCAAGCGGCCGTTGTTATTGTCGTATTTGTCGGACTAAGATGCTCTTAAATCTGGGAGTAATCTGGGTCCTAAACTCCGTATGCTTCAGGTCAAACAACACTGCAGCATCACTTAGAGTTAAAAACTGTCTAAATTCTTTCATCTTTAATAAAACGATCAGCATTGCTGCTTTACCAGGTGTAACTATAAAGTTTAACTTCCAGGCATCCATGAAAACAAAAGTTATTACATTTAATGGAGTTAGAAGTTAGCAGGAAGCTAGCGGAAGTTAGCTCGCTAGTTTCGCTAGTTACCTAAGCATGATATAGCATGTTCTGACTGAGAGATTTCTGAAAAAAATCAAACGTACAGCTCTGCTATCACTTCCAACATAAATGAAGACAGGAAACTAAACAGCAGCGACGTTTGCAGGGTTACTGAAGTTGGGCTAGCTGGTATATAATGATGTGCTACGTGATCGCTAGCGACACAGCTATGTTAGCATAACATAAACAGTGAAGCTGGAGGATGAACACTAACACTTTTCCACTTATAAAAGTTAACGTTAAAGTTCCTGATAGTTAGAGACAAATGCAATCGCATGGCAGGATGCTGTAAACGGACCAAACTTCAGTCAGGAGAACAACTGAGATAATCCATCCACAATACGAGGTTAGTCATTAATATACTGCAGCAACATGGGAATAGAGCAGCTGCCAGAGAATTCAACATTAATGAATCAATGGTACAGAAGTGGAGGAAGCAAGAAGAATGAGTTTAATAAAGTTTGATTTATCTGACTGCTTTGTTTCGCTTAATGTGCCTTATAATCCCGTGCACCTTATGGTCCGAAAAATGCGTACTGCACACTGCAGTTTAATGTTGCAAAGCACCTCTTTTTAACTTCAGTGGATATTATACATGGTTATGCTCAGGATATGTCAGCCCATTTCTACTGGAAATGCCTTTTGGTTAAACTTTCAGCAAGGAATTTGCATTTGCACTGTTACATTTTTATAAAGCTTTAATGTACATAAAAACCAGCTTCTTGTTTAAGTGAAAATAAATGGAAGGTTGTCTTTTTGCACTAGTAATGTTGTGGAGTTGTATTTTGTCTCGCATCAATTATATCGTCGGTTATATCGCTATCGCAAATTTTCAAATATATATCGTGATAAATATTTTTGGCCATATCGCCCTGCTCTACTATATACTATACTATTATAAGGGGCAGGGATAGCTCAGTAGGTAGAGTGGTGGCCCAATGATCGGAAGGTCGGAGGTTAGATTCCCCTGAACAGCTACCCTGAGGTACCCCTGAGCAAGGTACCTGCTCCCTGGGTGCCCAATGGCTGCCCACTGCTTCACTGTGTGAACGGGTTAAATGCAGAGAGGAATTTCCCCACGGGGGTCAGTAAAGTACACTTACTTTCTTTCTATAAACCCAAGCTTATTGGAAATGTCTCGTTTTTGGAACCAGACTCAAGTCGCCCCTAAAACTGCAGTTTTGGGCTCTGCTGCATTGGGCCCAGTCTCAGTCAGTGAAGGAACGTACATAACACAACATCACATTAGAAAAGCTACACACCTCCACCTAAAGGGTAGGCCTCAGGGTCAGGTGATGTTACATTTAAAAGTAACATCTAAAGAATGCTGAAACAGTATTCTGTTACTTTGTAACCAAGAGTTCATGTGTTACCAGAAATTATTACATTGGTAGCTTCTCTTCCAGCACCTAACCAACAACAAGCTTGTGAATTTCCCTCGCAATGATAGCGTTAGCTGAGCTGAAAGCTAGCTAGCTGTTCAGAAGACGCCACACCGGAGTGGTTCTCCTTACTCCTGGTGCTGTGGAGCTGCTGAGTTTAGTTAATAAAATAATTCAAATACTAATGATTTACCCCCAACACAGTGCATCAGTTACAACAGAGAATTAAGAGATTTTCAGAAAAAAGTAGTAGAAGAACATCAGAAGTCACATCATGGTAACTCTTAGTAGTAAATACTGATCAGGCTTCGAAAACACTACATTTACACTTCCCATAATGCAGCATGGAAAACACTGGTGTCTGCGTTTTTAACCCTGAGCTTGCAATGATGGCTTTTTGTTTTTAAAAAAAGCACAAAACTTCTAGTTGTCAAGCCTACAGCAATCGTGATGACATCATTAGTGGTTACTTTTTTCAGCCACAGATGACATTATAAAACTGCTGTCTCTGCACGAGTGCACCATGTTTGCTAGCTGCTACCCCGGGGGCAGTTTGTCATTTACATTTCGACGAACGAGACAAATCTGTCGAATGTACTATTTAGGCGTATTCCCAGCTAAAAGTCGAGCCTCTGCAGAAGCAGCCCAGATTTTGCAGCTCACCGATTCTGTTTTGAAGCGTCACCGTGCACAAAGGGAACAAGGCAGAGAGGACAGGAGCCTCGTTCCTGTGATAACCTATAAAGAATTCAGCACACAGATGGGCTGAGCTACCTGCAGTCCTGATGAAACACACTTTTTTTTTTAAAGTTGGAGGCAAAGTCACTTTCCCTTTGCTGTACTCGTGTTAGTGTTTGGTAGCTGCTCGCAGGGATTTGCTGTACGGAAAGCCGCAAGGGACGCAAGTCATCGAGGGACGTCGCTCAGTCACGAAACAAGGGAACCGTACCTTAAAGCTCGTTTTCAGACAAACGGAGGGGACAGGTGTCACTTGAACTCGAACAGCAGGAGCAGAAAAACTCTTAAACCACTGATGTTTGTGTTCCTCTTTAGTGGCACACTAACAAGCTGGTGTTCTGCTAACTTTACACTTTGTTTTCACCGTGGAGCGCTTACAGTGGCACAAGATTTATTATGGTCTGTCGTGAGGCACATTCAACACATCTCTCCTCAAACACTGAGTGAGTGGGAGAGCCAGGTGCAAAACAATCATCACCTGTCATCATATTCATTATAACCACATTCAGATGTGGTCAGGGGCACGCTGGGAGGGGGCGGGGGGTTGGTGGGAGGCCATCGCACTGCAAATTATATGTGCCGTAGGTTTGTTGCTAAGCGACTTTGTCACAATACCCCTGTGACCTTCCGACCCTGCCAAGCCTGGTGTTACTGTCCCCGTCTCACACTTGCATGTGCATGCGCGCGTGAGTGTTATCCGAGACGATGGTGAGACTGCCGCATAGCAACCGAGAACAGCTGTGATTTCTCTGTGGTTCGGACGAGCGTGTGCGTGCAGATTTGTTGTGCGTTTGCAAGAAGCTGCCGTCACTGTTCATCTATGCGCACACCCACTACAGCATAATATGGCACGCTGTCACTTCCACAGCGTGATAACGGCAGAGACTCAATCAGCCAAAATGCCCCCCAACACACACACACACACACACACACACACACACACACACACACACACACACACACACACACTCGCTCAACCCTGTTGTCAAATTGCAGCTGAAAATAGAGAGCGGAGGGAGCGATGGAGCAGTCATTTCCCTGAAGATCCATTCATGTAAAATACTGTTATTCAAACCTCCCTCCCCCTTATTCAATAGTCTTATTCATCTCTCTCCTGACTGTAACACCAAACAGGCCTTGTCTTCTGCTTCCCAGCGTCAGCCTTTGCGCCTGTGCACGCACGAGCGGGCGCCTGTGCGTTGTTCTCAGCTCTTCTCCAATAAGAGGAATGTCCTTGGCCTGTCCGACCCTCGCTGCTCCCGCTGAGCCCTCCGTCAAACACCTAAGGCGGGCTCTCCCGTGCTGCTCCAGCCAATCGGGTACCCTGGCAGTTAATGACATCAGTTAGCGGAGGATCTTTAGGACTGGCCCCTCGAGGTGATTCGTCGGGGAGCGAGTGCTCTTATTGTTATGATGATTAAGTGTTATATGAAGGGCTATCAGAGGAGAGCCCCTTAATGAAAGTGGAGCGCAGAGAGCAGAGAGCAGAGGCAGCAGCGGTGCCGGTGTTGGTAGCGGCGTAGAGAGCTACAGAATTGAGCTAGAAATAGAGTAACGTTGGAGGGAGAGAGGTGGGGACAAAAAAGAGGAGAGTTTTAAGGTGGAAGACGGAGAGATACTGTGAGAGAGAGCGAGAGGGAATGTTGGGCTGAATATTTAACAGCTGTGTCCAGACTTGCTGACTCCGGGTGTTCATGATCTGAATGTACCATGAGAGGTAGACAGTGCGCACAGGAAACCGCTGTAAAAGAGCGAAAGGGGAAGAAGGAGAGGAAGAGAGAACAAGTGCACGTATGTGCAAATGCATCCAAATGTGCACGGTTTTGCCTTTTTGTAATTTGTATTCATCCGTGGATCCTTGCAGGAATGCGAGCATGCGTGTGTGCGAGTGTGAACGCCGGAGATTCCCTGGCTGCTCGGTGAAAGCGTAGAACGCCCTGCCTCGGAGGAAAATTCCATCCCACGCTGTTGTAAATCATCAGGCTGGGATGTCCAACGTATTTTGTCATTTTCCTAATGTGCACTTGTCATTCGCTTTTCTTTGTTGTGCCCCCCCTCACAACAAAGTCTTTTACTACATTTCCCAGAAAGCCTCCTGATTGATCTTTATCTGCTGGAGTCTAATGTCCGTGTAGAGTTCCATCAGGATTTCTTAGTCGAGAAATCTGGAGTTCTGCCACTTTACTGAAGACCGCTACAAACTGAAATACTTTGTAAAGACACTGCTTACTGAAAAAAGTGAGAGCAACATCCTTTATCTTGTTATATTGTTATTTCTCTGTGGCTCAGTAGAACTATATTAATGTGAAGTTATGTTAAATTGGACTTATTATATTTTCGTTCTGCTTGAGTAGACACCAGAGCTTTGTGTCTGAGATGGACGTGTTGGTGGCACCTTATACATCATCCAAGCCAAGGGTGGAAAAATGCTGCCTGAAGCAGAGCATTCAGAGCAGACTGAAGCCTGAGCGTTTGGCGCAGAGTTTATTTGTGTATACTAACCTCATCATTTGAGTGTATATGTATTACAGAAGATAAAGGACAGCATAATAGGCCAATTTCTAAATATCCAACACTTTGCACTAGAATTGAACTGGACCGGTTTGCTTTGCATGTTTAAGGGTGTGTTTTTTATCTGGACAGTTTTCAACACTTAAAGTATTCTATTAGCATGGCCTGCACTGACAAGCGTAGTACCACACACCCGAGTGCTTTTTCTCAGGTGCACTGATTACTGAAATTACCTTTTTGACTCACCTTTCTGCCAAAGCATTCAAAGTTGCAGTCTTACGAGCCGAACAGCAACTATCACTGCTACTGTTACAGAAGTAGTATGCTTTTTTTCTTTATTACATTTCCATCTGCATTTTGTGTACACAATGAAGTAACTTTCTCACTTTTCAAGGCTGAAACAGAGAATAGTTGTGAAGCATTTGAATGCTTTCATGTAGAGATGCATAACGCATGCATTTGCTTCTTGTAGATGTGCTAAGGAACACAGCTGCACAGACACATGAACCCTTTGGATGAGGCTATAGTGAACATAAGGTCATCAGCACACTGTCAGAGGTCTTAATACTGAGCCCATTCTGTCAGTCGGGTGCAATCAGTCTGTATGCCAGGTCACTGACAAAGTAAAAGTCTAACAATTTGATGACGAGGTGCAAAATGTGAGTGGTGTGCAGCGATTATTAAAGTGCTGCTGATATGCTGAATGACTCAAGTTGGCTCAAAGCTGTTTCGATGGTGGTCTTTGGCCATATTTCAGTCCAGCTCAGGCACAATCCAGGCTGATCAGCTGATAAGATAAGATAAGATAAGATAAGATAAGATAAGATAACCTTTATTAGTCCCACACGTGGGAAATTTGTTTTGTCACAGCAGGAAGTGGACAGTGCAAAAGTTATGACGCAAAAATTAGAATACAATAAGAATAAATACAGTACACAGCTGTACAGAATAGAATAAAATAATATACTATATACAGTAGAATAAAATAGAATAAAAATATACAATAAGATAAAAATAGAATACGAATGCTATATACAACTGAGTAAAAATACAACGATGCCAGAAAGGATTATTGCACTTAGTGTTATTGCACATGTGTGGATGTGTGTGTTTGTTCAGTTAAAGTCTTTGTTGTGGAGTCTGACAGCAGTGGGGAGGAAAGACCTGCGAAATCTCTCCGTCCCACACCGTGGGTGCCGCAGTCTCCCACTGAAGGAGCTGCTCAGTGCTGTCACAGTCTGCTGCATGGGGTGGGAGACGTTGTCCAACAGGGATGACAGCTTAGCCGCCATTCTCCTGTCACTCACCACCTCCACTGGGTCCAGAGGGCATCCTAGAACAGAGCTGGCCCTTCGGATCACCCTGTTCAGTCTCTTCCTGTCCCCAGCAGAGATGCTGCCGCCCCAGCAGACCACACCATAAAAGATAGCAGAAGCCACAACAGAGTCATAGAAGGTCTTCAGGAGTGGGCCCTCCACCCCAAACGACCTGAGTCTCCGCAGCAGGTACAACCTGCTCTGCCCTTTCCTGTAGAGGGCGTCTGAGTTATGAGTCCAGTCCAGTCTGTTGTTCAGATGAACACCAAGGTACCTGTAGCTGTCCACAGCCTCAATGTCCATACCTTGGATGTTCAGTGGTTGCAGTGGAGAATGCTTGTGCCTGCGGAAGTCTACCACCAGTTCCTTGGTTTTACTGGCGTTGATCTGGAGGTAGTTCAGCTGGCACCAGTCCACAAAGTCTTGAGTCAGTCCTCTGTACTCCTTGTCGTCCCCATCAGTGATGAGGCCGACTATTGCAGAGTCATCAGAGAACTTCTGCAGGAAGCACTGGGTGGAATTGTGGGAGAAGTCTGCAGTGTAGATGGTGAAGAGGAACGGAGCCAGAACCGTTCCCTGTGGGGCCCCCGTACTGCAGACGACCCTGTCCGACACACAGCCCTGAGTCCTCACATACTGTGGTCGGTCGGTGAGGTAGTCCAAAATCCAGATGACTTTCCTTATATCTCTCTACACATCCAGTTGACAAATCTGTTTAAGTTGCCTGCCTAGAGTTCCTACCCTCTTCAACCCGCTTTGCAATCCACCCCAGCTCCTCCTTTAATGCCTGTCATAGATGCTCTGTTCTGTGCTGAGGTCTCGCTGCTGCTCTCAGGCTTTCCATGTTTGCACTCGAAAAGGGGGGGGGGGTTGGATACCAGAGACGTGCAGCCAAATATATATAACCGCAGATGAAAATAATCTTCTTTTTGACTACAGTGGTCCTTACTGAAATGAATGCAAGTATTAGATTGCAGCACGAGTAGCCATTTTTTAGGGTGAGGGATAAAGTCACATAAGATTCTGCAAAGCCCCGTCATAGAGTGCAAACGGGTGTAGAGGTTTGGGATTTGATGAGCCATCAAAGTCACGGCTACACTCCTCCCGGATCGTGTTACCACATCTCCGCAGTTCCTGTGCACAACCGCAGAGCCCCTCGAGCCTGCTTAAGTGTTAGCCTGCCTCTGAGTGGGTACCTCGGTCGTCTTCAGGGTTAATGTCAGGCAGCAAACAGATGGACCCTTCTCAGTTTATTCAACAAACTCCACTATCACTGGCATTCATTTGGCACTTGACAGATGGAAACTTCCGACTTGGGTTCACGAACTGAAAGCATAAAAGAGAGGGTTTCAGATACCTCCTGCAGCGATACAGAGAAAGTCAAGACTTACAGTTGCTGCACTGGGGCTAATTCAGTTTGTGCTGAGGAAGAAGAGGCCCGGTAAAGCACAAGGTTTCCCTTACTTTCCTGTAAAAATCTCCGACCAACACTGAGCCTTCATCACATATTTTGCACTGGCAGAGAGAACGTCAGCACACACCCCCACCCTCCCCCTCACACACATCACCCCTGGCTAAAGGAATGTAGTGGAAAACGAGGGACTCGAGATAGAAGATCAGAGGCCTTAATATGAACCACATTGTGTGTTGTTCTCCTATTTCCCATCTCCTGTGTTCTCCGCATCAGGAGTGAAACAGCCTTTGATGAATATCTACAAAGAGATTTGAGACTTATAAAGAGCGGCAATTTAGCCAGGTATGTTATCTTAAGCCTGGTAATTTGGGAATTCAATTCACTCATCGGGGGGGAGCCTGCGGTGTTTATCGGGCTGACTCGCATCAGCGCCGTACATTGAAATAGAGGATCTGGGGGCTATCCAGTCGATAACTGACCGCATCTCAAAACGCAGGTTATCGCATCGCTTATACCCACAATTCCCTCCCTCTCTCGCGCGCGTGACCGTGGATCAGGACCTGCCTTTCCCCTGAGTTACACATCTAATCACAGCAGCATCATCCCTCATCCCTAATTCTGTTGGCAGGGCCTGTCAAACAGCATACGCTGAAAGACGAGGTGACTTTGAGATGCTGCTAATGACCCTAGGATATAACTCCCCTCTGTCTTTTACTCCCACTCTCTCTTTCTTCCTTGTCCACTCCTGTCTTTATTACTCGCGGTCATGCTCATTCTTTTTCACTGCCTCTCTCTGAATCTGCAGATTAGAAAACACAACCCAGAGCAGGGTGAGTGGAAACAGGGAGTCATGCCTATTTTTTTTTTTATTTAGTATGTGGAAACACTGCGGAGTCTTTAAGGGTCAACGCGAAGACGAACTTCTGTTCAAATGTTATTCCACCTTTGTTTAAAGCGGGCAGCCCCGCAGATTAAAAACCTCCTCCATCACGAGAGGCCAAGCAAGACTCAGCATCTGCGTGCACACACACACACACACACACACACACACACACACACACACACACACACACACACACACACACACACACACACTCTCTCAAAGCCTCAGACAGAAAAACACACCCCAAAAAAGCAATCCTAGCCGAGTACTGACTACTTTATAAGCACTCCAGTAGACAACACTTCATCGTCAAACCAGCGGGCTCGTTGCCAAACCTATTTAAATCTTGACTGAACAAAGCAAAGGCAGCTCCTTATTGTGTCTGCCACAAGAACCTTCATTAACCGTGTAAACTCAGCAAGTGAGCTTCAGATAATTTCACAGCCTGTTCCATGAAGAGGGAGACGAGCACATACAGGCACTCGTGCCTAATTTGGTTTTGAGAGAGACGACAAAAACAAATCACGGGACTGTAAAAAGACTTAACTGCTACATCGAGAGGATTCCCAAATGTTTATATAAAAAACGGCAGGTGGATAGGGTGAAGAAGGGGTGGTGGCACCGATGAGCAACAGAGTGCGGTCTGTAACGGAGTGGGTGACGGTGTGTGGATATAAAACAATATAATCTAGTGTTTGCATGAAAGTGAAAAACTTTTTCTCTGTCAGCAAAAAGATTTTTTTAAAAACCCTCATGACCCAAATTCAGCTTTTGTCCTTTTAAAACCACTCACTCCGTTGCACAAGTTTTTCCTACTTCCCAAAATAGCTTCGTTTTTTTTTTCCATTCAGCCTAAGCGACTGCAAAACAAGCTGCAAAGGTTGTGACTGTGCTAAGATGGGCAAAGCATCACCAGCTTCAGACGTTTACACACATGCTCTGCAGCTCTGAATGCCAGTGTGCAGCAGTAGATGCTCTTTAACCTGCACGCGCGACCCAATCAGCACCACCTCCAAAACCATCGAAGGCACGTCTTAATAGGATTCCTGGATCTTCCAGCATTTTCTGGAGTTTGTGTGTTAAAATAGCTGCGCTTTCTTTTCCTAGTTATCTGAATTTCACCAGCTTCACCAACACACCAGGTTCAGGATCTGGAGGTGAGGCTTGCAGCATGAAGCATTTCTTATTAGACACTTAGTTGCAGTTGTAGTTTTCTGTTTTTAGTTCAGTCTATTTCCAGGGTTTGTTTCAGTTCCGTTTTTAATGTTTGGAAATGTTTTATTTTAGTTTTTATTAGTTTCATTGTTAGTTGTAATCTTTTTAATTATTATTGTATGCAGGCTGTAAGTCAGAGGCAAGATTTAGGTACAGAAAGCAGTGACACAGTCTGCCAGATATCCAGAATAAAAACATCTGTTATCAGGCACGAAGCTGTAACATTTTTATCAAACAGATTGTTTCTACTGAATTTTAGTTTGTTCGCCACGTTCACAAAATTGTTTCAGTTAGTTTTCTTTTTTTTTCAAAAGGATACTTTTTACCCCTCAGCTAAAAATCTCGGATGAGCTGGAATCTCAGAGGTCAAGTTTTTGGAAAACTTTGTGGATGTGATAACCGGAGAACAAGGGACGTAGGATTTTAAAATTGATACCACAGGTCTGTCTACTTTTTAAATTTTAATTTAGGTATCTAAATATTGTTTCACGTCTACTTTTAGTTTGTAGTTTACGTTTAGTTGACGTTAATAACCTTGCTTAGTTACAACCTTTTACTATTTCTAAGCTTTATACATCTGTAGAGTCAGTATCAGTAGTCTCATTGGCACTTGGCTCACTCATCGGTTTAAAAAGAGAAGTCAAAGTGCATTAAAAACTTGATGTCAGTTCACTTTACCTGAATTTCATCGATAGACGAAGCCATGAGTACACAAACATGGAAAAAGCTTTTAGGTCGTCCACGCTCTGTCACTTTAAGAAAGTATTCGGATAACCGGGATTAATATACTTGGAAAGCTGTCAGCGAATAAAGCCCGTGTTCAATGTATCTACGGGATAAATCAGTCCTGTAAGTGCCGGAGGATGCCCTGCAGAGAAAAAGAGCCTTTTTGGGACTCCGTTCGAGCGATAGCTCATATCACTTTTTCTCTTTTGGCCTGTTTGCGAGTTTGTAAACAGCCTGAATTTTGTTTTGTCAGCATTCGGAACACGTTTCAGTTGACATAAGGTATCTTGTGTGGCGTTAAAAACAGCTTGTAGGAGTGGGAGGGAGGAGTGAAGGATGTAAGCAGAGTTGTATCATCAGCAGAAGCCGTGGAAGTATCGTCAGCAAAGGCAGGCCGGAGAGGACCGCATAGGTTACTGACAAACTGCTGCCTCACCCCCTCGTCCTTCCCGTTTCACTATCTTTCAAATTCCACTTTCTTTTCACGCAACCGGAACGCAATTTCTTTCCACCTCTGGGATAAGGGTGATCTACTAAACTGCTTTACTTTCTCGTCTAAACACAAGGCGGTGCGGTTTCTCGATCGCAAACTTCTCTCAGCCTCTTTGAGCTGTTTTGTTATTGATTCCAGTCTGTGGCCAAAGCTGGAGAGCTGGGGAAGCCAAAGAGGGCAAACCTTTGGAACCGGACAGGCTCTTCCAGCGCTTGTTGCCATGGTTTTTTGTTGTCGGGACAAACTGTCGACCAGTGGCTGAGCGCCTGAGCTGCTGTTTGTTAAAGATAAGTGGAAAAGCCAGAGGGGAGAGAGACAGACAGACACAGAGAGGGAGCCCTGCTTCTTCTTCCTTTTTTCCCTTTTTTTTGACTGCAGGACAGCCGACTGAAGAACACTCACCACCTCAAAGCTTCATCCACCCCACTCTCCCCTGAATGCGGGGATCCCGATAGATCACGCTCCCCTCTTTAAACCGTTCGCTAAACCTTTCTCCTTGCGCTTTTGTGACCCACACTCCTCTCTGCCCACTATCAAAGCTGTGTTGGCTGTGCTCTGGCCGCTTTGATATGGTATAGTGTTTCTGGCAGTCTCCCTTTCTCTTTCTTTCTCCCTCTCCCCTGCTCTCGGTCTGTCTCTCCCTCGCGTTGTCTCTCCTTTCCTACAGTATTATAAAAGAGCACTGAGCGCCAACAGGGACCTGCTCACTGTCAGAAAGAAAAGGCAGGGAGGCCTTAGAGGGAGAGCGGGTGGGGGGATTGGGTGATGGAAGGAGAGGTGGAAGCAGTCAGATAGTGTTATCTTTATTACTGTTATAATTATGATTGTTGCCGATGTCATCTCAGGTTTGATAGCATCTTTATCAGATCTGACCTTGGTATTAGATCTGGTTATTGTATAAGGATCCTTTTAAACTACTTACTTTAGGTTCTGCTTTCGACATTTTTCTTCCAGCTGCACTGGTGGGTCTGGTCAAGAGCGACTCGGTGTACACTCCATTGAACCGTAGTTTTACATTTAAATAAATGAGCTCTTGTTTTATCTTAAATCCAAACAATAATAACACTGTGAGGTCTGTGTGTGTGGCTCTGGAGCGCTGAGGTAATTAGCGTAGCTTAGCATCAAGCTGGACAGAAAGCTAATGTTACAAACATAAATATTCAGCTTTTAAAACCTGTTCATGTGAAGAATTTTCTTTGCTTGTTTCACTCAGATACTAAAACGTGTAAATGATGTTATTTAGCAGTTAAAGTTACATGTAATCGTGTTTTTTAATGACAGATGAATTTAGATATACAGATTGTATAAATAGTGTGTTTGTGGATTCTTTAGTTTGGGATCTGTCTTTGGAAACTGGACACAGTGATGTGAGAGATTAGAACTGGTCAGCTGGCGCTAAAGCTAACTAGCTTGCATCTGTTGCTGTGTCTGTTCTTCACTCTGGTATCAGTAGGGATGCTAGTCACGTGCACTCACTGGAAAGACTGAACAGGCGGCTCTTGAACAAGCATGGTGTGGACCTGGGTGGACCACCTTTTGGTTTCTCACGCAGTGTGACTCTAAACATAATGTTTTACCCATTAAGTCCTAAAACTAGCAGCTGGAATCATGAACTCATCAGGAGTTTGTTTACTAAGTGAGCTGCTGTCTCTTTCTAAGACTTATTATTGCATCACGAGGATTCCCCCTCCCTCGCTGGCCGTGAGAAACGATGCAGACTTGAATGGACTTGACTTTAAGACTCTGAGGTTATAGCCATCTTTCTAATACAGTCTGTGTTTTCTGCTTTGGTTAAACTGAAGCAGGAGTGTGGGTTAATGCTAAGATAGTCTTATTTATATTTATATAATGCATTTTTAGTCTTACTAACCGCTCAAAGCACTTTAGACTACAAGTCACAAACAACCATACATGCATGTACACTTTAAGGACTTCGGGTACCTTACATACTGTAGATACAGGGACTAATGCCATGCTAGGACAATACACTGACTTGGACAAAGTGTGCGAGAAAACGCTGGGCAGAGTGAGTAACCATGTGAGAGTGCCCAAATGTGCGATTGCATGTCGGCCTATGGTGTGTCATGGACATAACCATAGGAGTCTAAAGCCTTGGGCCTGGGCTTTTTTTAAGCTTGACCTGACTGTCACAGGCAGTTCTGCACACACAGTCTAGCCCTGCAGTCCACCAGGGACCTCCAGGCTGCACACACACACACACACACAAACTGAGGTTGCGAATGTGGATGCTTGAAGGTGACTTGTGTGTGTGTGTGTGTGTGTGTGTGTGTGTGTGTGTGTGTTTCTGACTCTGATTGTTCGCCATCCGCAGAGAGAGAGGTTGGGGGGGGGGTAAGCGTGACTCCATGATCGCTGGCTGCTGATGAATCATCCCAAACTTACTCTGTGTTTGCCTGATGCAAATGTCTGTTTGCTTTGTTGGTTAGCCTACTTTGGAGGATGGAGGCTGTGTGTGTGTTCGTCGTCTTGAATTATTCACTAGCAATATTTGATTTGGCTTTTTTCCTTCTTCGTTTTTTCACACCGTGCATTACACATGTCCGTTCTCAGCTTCCTTGAGTAAAGCAGCCTGGTGCTGCTCTTAAAGCAGAACCAGTGACCCTGTGAATTGATGCGTTTTATGTTTTCATTTTTCAACTTGAAAGTTCTGGGGCTCAGTTCCCCTAAATATACTGTATATTATGTGCTTATTATCTGCTTAGTTGCTTTGCCAATAGACAGTGGGGATAATGTTTAATCCTCTGGCAGAGCAGGCTCTGCAATATTAAGCGTGCATTGCAACACAAGGGTCCTGACCTTTCTTTGTTAAGTTTCTTATGCCTTATTAATTATAGCTTTGATTTTGTGCTTTTGGCAGTAAGTAGTTGGAACAAACAGCTCAAGGTAATATTTTGCACTCACTTGAGTTTTCTGAACAACTGTCTGAACCCCAAAGAGGTTTAATTTTCACTTTTCACCCAAATCATGCATTTATTCCTCGTAGTTAAGCAGCTGACATTTTAGAGTTGACAGTGTTGATTGTTCAGTTGTTCAATAGCTTAACTAACAGTAATAAAGATTCCACGACATCCATCTGAATTCCCTTGTTCTTTCTCTGCAGCTCCAACAGCAGGTCACAGTGTTTCAGTGAAATATCTACCTGAAGACCTACTCGGTACCAGGTGCTTGTTTTAGTACCTGCTCGTTCACAATTCCAAGGGAGCTGATTGGCCAGTCGATGGCGTCACTCGATGAGTCATGAGAGCACAAAAACTCCTTCAGGAAAATCAAAACTGCCACTTTTGAAATGTGGCAGCGAGAGAAATGGCTACACAAAAATAAACACTGTGGTCCCCTCAGACTGAGCAGCAGATAGACGGCCTCCATTGTTGTGTTGTACTTGTGTTATATACAAATGGTGTCATGGGACTTTTGGCTGCGTTGCTATGACAATGCCACACACATAATCAGTTGTAATGGACCAAAACCAAGTGTAGTGGAGTCGAGTTGGTACTAGTGGAAAAGAGGCTTATGATTGAGCATGCATCAAGACATACCAGTCATTAGGTTGTATTTCCTGACTGGTTTTCAGGTGGCTGCTTGAGGTAGCTGGCACTCACTTGGTAAAATATGGTTGCAAAACCCCTTGTTATTTCTTTAGTAGATTTCTGCAGTTGACTATAGTTTGCATAGAAGGCGGTCTGACTTCTCTGTGGACTGTTTACTCGCCGAACGGTTCGGAAACGGTTAAAAGTGAAGTGAAAATCAGAAACTTTCACCTCAAAACTAAAAGTTGTCCCTTTGAAGTGCATTTGTTTCAGTTGTTAAGGCACAACCTTTATTTTGAAGGTGTGGTTGCAGGCAAGTCAGCATCGTCCCTGCAAACCACAGGTGACTGTGACAGCCGGCTGCTGACCACAGTCTATAAATAAGATCAATAAATAGAAACAAAGTACAAAACTAAATGCAGACATAACTCATGATGGTGTAAATGTTAGCACTTGTCAGGACCCACCCCCTTATATACATCAAACTAAACTTTATACAGGCTGCCTACATTCACGTACACATATCAATATTCATGAAAAACAGGATGTGGAATAGTTTTTATATTTTCAGTGCAATAACATGAGTGTATTTTCTCCATTTAAACAATAAACATACACAATAAATGCAAAAACAAACAAACGGTCTATGATTGACTATGTAACCTGTAATAGAAGAACCTTAAATATTCAAAGAGCGGGTCAGTTAATGTACATTTACTATATTTTGATTGAGGTAAAATGCAAGCAAAGAAAATAGCCAACAGATGTAAAAATAAGAACAGGCATCAAGTTGTAACACGTTCATATGCACATGTGTTTGCAACAGCTTTAGCTGCCAGGCAGCTGAGAGCAGCCGCCAGCACAGAGGGGTCAGGAGGCGTCCTGAGGGACGCCTCCTGACCCCTGACCTTCATCCCGTAGCTCTTTGCTGTCGTGGATGACATAAAAGAAGAACACAGTGAGACCTTATAGGATGTGATCGGCCCTGCTCCGCTTCCTTAAAGCAGTCAGAAGCCCTGATATTTGTCACCAGGGAAAAGCAGGAAATGTAGACGGTGGACGGGGGAATGATTTCATGGGTTGAAAATTGAGGACATCACAAGGGTTCCTACAACCTTTGTTGACACATATGTAGCAGAAGTTATTATTTCCCAGTCTCTGAGAGAGTTCTCAATTTCTCCTTCTCTCTGTTGGTCTTCCTCTCCCCTTCCATCCATCCGGTATATGTGTAGGAGGGATAAAGGTCGTCCTTTTGTCATCAAAACTCCAGATTAGTTTTGCCTCGGTGCATCTGACTCTCCGCTTTATCACTGTGGCCAGAGGAGCCACAAGGTTCAGCTCACCCCTCTGCAAAGTAATAACTCCTACCAGCCACTATTCTATTCTCTGCTGCTATCTGCTGCACTACTATTACTACTCCATTCTGAGGTGGGGGGGATTATTTTCGTGGCACCTGCTTTATTGGGCTGTATAGTAAAGACTGACAAGGAGAGGGGGGAACGGGAAGATATGACATACGACATACAGTTTGTGTCACAAGCCACCATCAAACTGACAAAGTTGTAAGAGTCGCTTGATCCACTGAGGCCCAGAGCAGAGCTAAATGAGCTGCTGACAGCATGTCTCCAGCCTATCTGGCTTTTATTTTATTATTTGTGCATTGATGTGGGTTTTTTTTTTTTGTAATTTGATGACTTGGGGATTTTGCTGAAAGTCAGTTTGGCTAATATCACAGCAGACTCCACAACAAGATGGCGAAATGAAGGATATTATTGAAATGTTTCCTCTGGCTTTCGGCGCTGTGAACGACTGCAAGTAAGACAGAAAAAGCTGCCAACGGGGAACGGAGATCTTCTGAGGATTACGTAAAAGTGGCATGTGATTTAGACAAGTGTCTGCAAGAGCATGAATGCAGCACGAGATGATTACACCGTCAATTAGAGCGCATGAATTAGCGTACAGCCTGTCCACTCTTGCAGGCGTTTGTTAACCTTCTCCCCTCCATGTAAACACCGGTCCCCTCTGCCTTCAGCTACAGAGACTGCCAGGTCAGAGGTCAGCAGGGGTACATCAAGGTCGCTGACAGTTTTCAGAGCAATGATGCTCTCTGTTTCCGTCTAAGGTCTTAATGGTCTTAGCTCTCAGTTCAGCTCATTGAAATCTTCAATTTTCCTTCCTTTTTTAAATCTGTTCATTCTGTTAAATCAAGTTAATTGATCCACTATTAGCTCTTGAACCTAAAATAGCATTCTGATCGTTTCCTTCCTGTTTTTTTTTTTTTTTTTACACTTGTGACATGAAGAAACGCCGGATTGATTTAAAAAAACGTTTTATTTTAAATCTTGCACACCTCGAAAGCCGAGGATCCGTTGAGCTGGAAACATGCAGCAGGAACTGTGTCACACACACTGACTTAGGAAAGCAAGGCCCTTTCAAAAGAAAACATAATTGCTCCTAAACACAGCTCACAGTTAGCCTTTTGCTTGGTTCTTTTTTTCAAAGGAATGAAGCTTCAGGTGTGTTCACTACTTTACAAAATTAACAGTCTGAATCCCACTTATGTTTTTCCATACAAGAGTATGGGATACTGTAATATTTCAAATATATATGAAAAAAAATGCCATTTTGAGAAAATAACTAATTTCGAGTTAGCTCTGCCAATTAGGAAGCTTTGTGAAGTTACATCATTTCCTTGTTACCCGGAAGCAGAAAGCTAAAGGCATCCACATTCCAAACCTTCATGCTATGTTATCGTTCACTAGAAGGCATTCAAAGCTGAAGAACGTGGTGCCAGTTTGTTCACATTGGTAGCTCACTGATCCTGTCACTATTCGAGTGCTCGTGCATATGCGTCTTCTGCTTCTGGGAAAAGGGCATCCTTCATGGAGCGTCCTGACTGGCAGAGCTGATGCAAAAGAAATCAGAATTTCAAAATATTAAGTCAAATTGTTGACATACCTAACTTGAAGCTTGAGCTTCCACAGGAATGAGCTGAGTTGATGACCTAAACAGTTGAGTTACATCATAGATTGGCCAATTTCCACGGATACCCTGTCAAGCTTTCCGGGTCAGGATACCCTATCCAAACATCCATAGTTCTTACCTGAGTCCCGTGGATTCTGAATTCATGGCAGCATAACATTTGCGAGTGCACAGCCCATCACTTTCCTTTTGGATGGAGTTTTCATTCTTATTGAATGGTGTCTTTTAGAGTTTATATTATCAGGGTGCAGAGGAACAGTGAGAACAGGCACACTGTACAGAGCTCAGCTGCTTGTAATTGTATTGGTATGCACAGACACTTGCATGAAGAATGCACTAGACAACTAGTCAGACAGTGTACTTACAGTCCAATGCGCACGTGCACACACACACACACACGTAGACAAACGCAGAAAAAAAACACATGCGCACGCTAAGCCAAATGTGGACATGCCAAACAGAGACGAACACAAATCAAAACAAAGCATGCAAACACAAAGGAGATCCAGCGAATGAAGAAGACAGAGAGAATAGCACAGTCCCATCTGTCAAACAAATGTGAGGATGCTTCTAGCACGTGCGCGCGCGCACACTCGCAGCAAGCGTTATTTAGCCTGAACTTGAGCGATAGCTGCCTTTGTCCTTTAGCAGTTGGTCCTGAGGGCTTCGCAGTAGAAGTTGCATGAAAGTTTGTTTAGAGCCAAGCAAGTGTGTTAAGCTTTATGAGAGCCCATGGGAGACATGCTAGCACACACACACACACACACATGCATCCCCTCATACACACACATGCACACTCAGGCACGAGGCTTGGGCGGCAGCTCGCGATGGCCCCAACCAACAGTGAGGAGTTTGTTGTCATAGCAACAGTAAAATGAGATGACTTTACTGTCAGCCGTAATGTTTCATGGCCCCCTTGCCGCTATGGCAACATAACAAGGAGGAGGAAGAGGAGACAGAGAGAAAGAGAGCATCTGAGCCATCTATGCATTCCGGTGGACTCCTACTAGGAACAATGTCACTCCGATGCCCTTTCTTCCTTCTCAAGACAAACACACACATGCACCGTGACAAGCCTGTCAAACACACGCATAAATACGCACACACACACGCACACCTTGAAAAGCCTGTCAAGCACTCTTCCCACCTCGCCCATCCCTTTGATTGTGCTCTCACTATTCTCAGCTATCGTCACCGGGGCAATTTGAATTCATTATGCTCAATGTCAATATTGGTGCAGCAACACTGTACCTTCAGACAGGTACAGCTTGTTGAATGAGCGCGCGTGCTGTCAAATAGCGCGAGGACTGGAAAAGAGGGACGAGAGAGAGAAGAGAGAAACGAGATCAAAGCTTCGCCGAGCGTGTTCCTGCGCCCATGGAGACCGTTAGATGGAGCGGCGAGGTGACTGTAGGCTGGCCGGCTATACGTGGAGCAAGCGCTATACATCACTGTTCTATATTTAGCGCCGTCCTTCCGCTGCAGCCCGTCGGCACCGTTAAAGAGAGTTATCTGCGCTGGGAGAAAAGTGAGAAAAGGGCGAGATGGGAGGGAGACGCGGCAGAGGAGAAAAGGAGATGAGTTGTTTTGCTCTGTTGCCATGGCGACGCAGCGGGCCAAAGCTGTAGCGAGCTGACAGTTGTCACCGTGCAACAACTCGCCACGGGTGACAGCTGTCAGTCAATCATCCAGAGTGAGGGGACAGATCGGCTGATGATCACCTTGGATTAGAGAGCGATCGCACCACACGGGGGCCGCCCAGAACGTATCTCCACTTAATCCCCCAGTCCTAATGGTGTGTGTGTGTGTGTGTGTGTGTGTGTGTGTGTGTGTGTGTGTGTGTGTGTGTGTGTGTGTGTGTGTGTGTGTGTGTGTGTGTGTGTGTGTGTGTGTGTGTGTTCATCTGCTTTTACATTCACAACCTTTTAGAACCCCTGCTCGTGTTTGCATGTTCATCCGGACCTGTGCAGATTAGATTTAGATTTGCATTTTCACGTGTGTGTGTGTGTGTGTGTGTGTGTGTGTGTGTGTGTGTGTGTGTGTGTGTGTGTGTGTGTGTGTGAGAGAGCAGGCATGTGTGTCTCGTCTCTGAAACGTGTTGAGAGCGAGCGGAGCAGATTACATTTTTGCTGTAGCCGCTGCCTGGGTCCTTCCCACAGCTGTCTGTGCTAGAGGACAATCAAAGGCCCGGTTGCGAGCCTTCTGATTGTGGTGTGATACTCAGACCCGTTCCCCTTCAATTACGGCGCTCTGCCTGCGTGTAACGAGCACAGCATCGCTCTTATGTTAGCAGAATAACGGTCTGATTAGAATAGGGATAGATTTGAACTCACGCTGTAATTTGTTTTGCTCTTTTCTTTGCAAATTTTCCCATCGCATCCCTATCACATCCTGCTGTGGAACTAAGTCTGACCGTCGGACTCCATTTCTAATGTTTCAAATCCACCAGATAAAGGGTTTTTTCTTCTTCTGCACTCATTTGTCGCAGCACGTTTGACAATTACATTTTCTCCTGCTGGAGAGATGTTAAATCACCAGCGATTCTGCGACCCCACAACTATAAGACCTTTAACAGTACTCATATGTTATGACAGCAACCCCATGTAATGTCAATACTTTGCTGTTACGCTAGTAATTAGAGGGTAGTTGTACAAGGCAGGATTTCCTCAACCGATGAAGCACTAAATTTGCTGTTTCAGTCAGAAGTGGATAGAAAGCCCAGGAGAGAAATGATGATGTATACTTTCTCCTTCAGATCTAACGCAGCCTAATTGGGAATGTGGTCAAAATCTTGTTACGCGCCTCCACCCTTTGGCCTTTAACAAAAATGAATGAACCAACAGTTTCATCAGCTAATGTTGTTTCTTTTCTCTCCTGCTCCCCCCCCAAAACCCCTCTTTTCTGCTGCCTACAGGAGCGAGCCCTGGGCTGGATGGGACCCACCATGCCCCCCAGTAAGAAGGCCCAGAGCCCCAGTAGTGGAGCTAGTGCCTCACAGGGCATGAGCCCACCGTACCGGCAAGGTGACGCCGCCACGGCGGCGTCTGAAGCCGAGGCGGCTGACCTCTCCCTTTCCCTGTCCGCCTCCTTCTCCAAGGCCGAAGACGAAGAGCTCACCAGCCTCTCCTGGCTCCACGAGAGCACGGACCTCCTCAACAGCTTCAGCCATTCTGGGCTTCGTAGCGTCTCCCCTCTGCAGGACCCCGATGGCCAGCACCCTCGCTCGCCCTCCTCCTCGTCTCCCTCCCCAGACGACCCCCTGCTCGGTGACGCGCACTCAGCGTACGACTTGACGGCGGGGGCCAACCGAAAACCTCCGTACTCCTTCAGCTGCCTGATTTTCATGGCCATCGAGGATGCGCCAAACAAGCGGCTGCCGGTGAAGGATATCTACGGCTGGATTCTGGAGCACTTCCCTTACTTTGCAAGCGCCCCCACAGGCTGGAAGAACTCAGTGCGCCACAACCTGTCGCTCAACAAGTGCTTCAAGAAGGTGGATAAAGATCGCAGCCAGGTAAAGAACTTCAACATTACTCTGACGAATGTTGCATAATCGCTCCTTCCAAGGTCGTTTGGAAAACGAGGTTTATTGTTGAGTCATTGACTTCATCAGATGATGAATTTGCATGATTTCAGTGACTTAAAAACTGAATTGCCAATCAAATCTGATACAAAACTGCTCACAATTTTCATTGAATCATCTCTTTGTTTCCACATGCATGCACAAAATTACACAAGATTATCACAAGGATTATTTGTTTCCCAGTTTGACTGCCAGTGCTGTACTTTGGGAGAACAAATGGGACTGTCGGGACAGTTAGCAGTAAATTGTGCATCCGCTTGATTTAAATGTTCTCCTTCCTAAATTTTGCACTTTGAGAAAGAAACTCCCAGAAATACAGATGCTGCCTGTGCTGTCTTTGGAAATGCACGCAGTACTTTTTTGATGCTCATTTTGTGCAATTAATCTTTGCTCAATAGCTCGAACATGATTTGCTCAGCTCAGCAAGCACCATAGAAAGCATTGATTTATGCACATGAAAAGGCTCAACACTGCCAACTAGTGTTTTCGATGCAGAATTACAGCACTCCAAAGTCCTGTAAAACATTCGAGATGGTAGCTGGCAGGTTAGACTTGATAAGGCAGAGCCACGATGGTGTGTATGCATGCACTGATTGCATGTGGAATAACATGCTAGTCTAGTGAAAGCTGTAGTAGTGAAGAGCTGGATATAGATTATTCGTGATCCAGCTATCATGCCTTTCCATTTCATGAATAAAAATAAAAAAAACGAGTTATGAATCGAAACTGTGCCCTCAAACATGGATTATGGATTTGGAGAACTGTTTCATCCTTACTCCTGATTCTTTTCCTAATCTATATCGTATATACCTGTGATGTACAGCATCACTGTAGCCAGATGGTAAACACAGGCCCATTATTCGCTCTCTCATGTGTGGTTATAGCTTATTTCACAGCCAGACAGTTATCAGCGAGTTTGCAGGCATATCCAACTTGAAGTCAAACATATTCTGTATTTTGTCTACAGCTGTACCAGATTCGGCCTTATCAATAGTTGATGATCTCTGCTTTCATAGTTCTCTTTCACTCCGATGATATGTGCTTCCCCAGTGGGAACAGCATTTCGCTTTTGATTTAAGACTTGATACAGTCTTTTATACCGGCGTTCTCATCCCGATTTTGCTCCATTAAAGACTCGGGGTAAACGGGGAATGAATCCCTCACTCAATTAGCGCTAAATTAACACTGGAGGATTTAATAACACAGATGCCAACAGACTTTAGATTTCATCTCGCCCGAGGGTGTCGGGGGTGGGCGGGGAAGGTTGGGCACAAACAGTGAGGATCAATGCTAGCTTTGCGTGTTTAGCTGATTGCGATCATACTGGGGGGATATGAGAGCTCTCTGTGCTCTCCTTGACCAGCGTGTGAATCTGAACTCTTTCTTCTGACTGAGCTTGTGTGTGTGTGTGTGTGTGTGTGTGTGTGTGTGTGTGTGTGTGTGTGCGTGTGTGTGTGTGTGTGTGTGTGTAAAAGAAAGAGAGAACAAAATGGATGAAGGATGGTGTGTGAGTTTGTGCACACGCCCTCACGCTATGCTGTCATCTGGCCCTTGACTACAACGGCACAGAGTTTCTCTTGTATACATATCTCCATAGTAACAAGGTTGCAGTTGATATAAAAGTATGCTGTTGCTGTAGCAACGGGAAAACTGATTTGGCTTTACTGACTTAGGCAACTGTGTGTGTGTGTGTGTGTGTGTGTGTGTGTGTGTGTGTGTGTGTGTGTGTGCACATTAGCCTGAAATGGGCACTGAGGTGTTCAGTGGGGGAGAAAGAGTATACGTCCTCATCTAGTGTTATATGCACATATGTGCCTGTGTGTGTGTGTGTGTGTGTGTGTGTGTGTGTGTGTGTGTGTGTGTGTGTGTGTGTGTGTGTGTAGAGCAGCGTGTGCAGAGGTGAGTTTGGCAAGGACAGCTTGTCTTGTCTTCCTGTCACTGCACACAGTTTAAGACAGCACACTAATTAACCCTTCAAACCTATTTCGTTCTCTCGCTCACACACACACACAGGGCATGTCTGACACACAAACAAGTGTGCACACACTCACAAGCATGCATGAATGCTTAAAGCCTCACACACACATATGCGCTGTGCCGGTGTGGAAATGAGGGCACATCTCTGCAGACTCTTACTCTACCTGCCAAGTGCTGTGCTTTATCTGAAGCTGCAATTACAGAATCTCTGTCATTTTTAGTCAGACTCTGCCATTCAAAGCTTTTCAGTGAGAATATCTGCATGTGAATACAGCTTTTTGTTCCCTCCCGGCTTTGCTTTTTCCTTTACCTGTTTAAGTCTTTTTCAGTTGAGTGTGCAATTACAGGGTGTAAGATATTTTTCGCTCTTTTTTTTCTATTTGTGGGGCGTCATTATGTGTTACGTACTGTTGGGGTGGGGGTGAGGGGGGTTTGGTGTAGGGGAGGTCAAGTTATCATTGTCCAGGCAGAGAGAGAGAGAGATGGGCAAAGCGTGCAGACACGGCTTGCTTTGAACACACCAAATTATATTTCCATCAATTTACAGAGGTGGAGATTAATATGACAGTGGCCTATTTGTTCCAGTGGCTGTATTTCTGGGTCATATCCAGGCAGATGACAAGATGGGGACTAGTTTAGAATAAGCTTACTGCTCCCTGTGTGTGTGTGTGTGTGTGTGTGTCAGTTTTGCGTGTGGGAGTGCAAACTTGTGAGAGAGAGCGTGAGAGAGTACCACGGTTGCCATGGCTTTGTTTACAAACAGGATTCTTCACTGTGCTGAATGACAAGTGTTGTTGCCCTCAGACTTGTGGATGAGTGTTGTAACAGCACACACACACACACACACACACACACACACACACACACACACACACACACACACACACACAGTCAGCGATATATCTCTGAAAGCCTCTTATGAAATCACAGCGGAGAGAATGGGCAGGTTTGTAATCTGAAACTCGCTGCGAAGTCTCTCGGTGTTGCACTTAAGTGTGTCACCTTCTAACTTAACCTTGCCCCGTTCAGATGAGAGGCGTCCTTGATGCCTTTATGTTTCAGCACTCGAAACATTATGAAGAGTGTTTGAAGTGAGCACAGGAAAATCTGTTAGTTTAAGGTGGTTTTTGATGTTCATTTGTCGGGACTTTGTTGCAGTCACAAAACTACCACTGCTGGATTTTGGGGGGAAAGCACAGATATGATTGTGTTGCATTTTCTAGAGTGCAGTGTTAGTAAGCCAGGGCTGATACTGAGGGTGCTGTCTGAGTCCTTCTCACAGTTGATCTCACAACTCAGCTATCTTCAAACAACTTGTTTGAAGATAGGTTGTTTTGATGCCTTATCTATCTTGTGCCACTCTCATTTCATTGGTCACCAGGACATGAAAACATTTAATTAAGTCTCAGTCAAAATTGATAAAAACCACTGACTTTCCCAGACTTTGGTCGTGTAAGCCACTGTGACCTAAATATTTTTCCTTCTCAGTTTTGCCAATTTAAGCATCCAATAGGCTCAAATTTTGGTCATAACTGTATTACCCTTCCAGGACCTGGAGCTCAGTAAAGCACCCCACCGACAGCCAAACCCTTCTGTTCTCTGATTGGATTGTTACATTTGTGATTGACATAACATTGACCAATCAGCTGAAAGGAAGAAAAATTGGGTCAAAATTTGTACTCGTAAGTTGAAACCCACACACAGCCAGGGAAGTTCAGCGCAGAGTTTTACACAAGTTTCTTGCTGGTATCTGTAACCAGATCTTATCAAAAAAAATTGTAACTTGTGTAAATATTTCTTACAAACACACAAATTCTCATCTATAGATGCACAAACATTAAATTTTCAGATATTTTGGTTTACAAGGTCACAAAACTCAGTTCACAACTATGCATTTAATTTACAAGTACAAAACATTTATGACGACAGTTTGAGCCATAAAATCCTGTCACAGTGGGATCAAAGAAAGGTGAAAGGTCCTTAACGGACGAGCAACACTTGTAATGGAGTAAAAATATCTCGTTTCATCCAAAGAGAAGATATCTGTGTGCATACATACTGTATGTTAGTTGTATTGAAAGTAGAAAATAAAAAGGTTTATGTTCATGAACTTTCCAGCTGCTGCTTGACTTCTCACTACATCAGCTGTGATGATCTACACGAGTATTGTAAAGAATGGAGTCGCTCTGCTCGACTAATGGATCTAATGACAAAGGCTACGTTCACACTGCAGGCGAAAGCGCATCAAATCCGATTTTTTTGACCCTATGCGATCCATATCTGATCATGCTATGACAGTGTGAACGGCACAAATCCGATATTTTCAAATCCGATCTGGGCCACTTTCGTATGTGGTGCTGAATCCGATACATATCCGATGTTTCAGAAAGCGACTGCTGTTTGATGGTCAAGTCGCATTAAATCCGTCTTTTACGTCACCGACACAAGACAGACACCAATTATCAGCGCTGGAGAAGACATCGCGAACGCTTCCTGGCCATCCCGTGTAGATGTCAGTGAAACTGTTGGGAAGATAACGTTGGAGAAATGTGAACATTTTATTTGTACTGTATAATCTGCAGATTCTGACAGAAATCTACAGCTATCCTTTGAAGCAGCGCTCCTCTAAAACAGCAATAAGGATCATTATTAGGTTATTTACATTATTATGTAAATAACAAAATAACTTAAAGCAAAAATTGGGAAACGTGAAGTCCGAAGACTGCATATTAAGGGCCATCAGTCACACAACACTGTTGCTCTGGGTCTAAACAGAGCGCGTTGTGTGTGACGTCTTCTTTTGCGCATGCGCCGCTTTGAGCGTTCACACTAGAGCGCGTTTGCTGTCGCATTTTATTTGTAGTGTGAACGAGCAGACAAAAAAATCGGATTTGATCAAAAAATCGGAATTGAGCATCAAGACCTGCAGAGTGAACGTAGCCAAAGTTACAAAGAAAATGGTCATGACATAAACGATAAGTGTCAGGCCTAAAATACTGCCTGTAGATTGGTTCAGATTGTCAGTATGTTCAGAGGAGGCGGTGCAACAGTAAGAGTTTACATCCCTCTGTAAGACACGGTGGAGGCTTTGACATCATCTGAGTCACTGAATTATCGATACACAAGATTACAATTAAATTTTGATCCTCTGTGAAATACCATCTGGAAAACCTCAGATTGGCTTCATTTTTCAGAACGACAGTGATGCCTGTTAATGCACAAAAACCACATCTGGATAGACAAACATACAACTATCAGTCATGGATCGACCTCCTAAGGACCCAGACTTTAAAATCATTGAAGCGTGGAAGCATACATTTACAGCTCAGATTAAATATTACATAAAAATAAACTATATAGAAAGTGTCTTTGAATGCTAGAGATGCAGAAATGTGTGCATGTAGCACAGAGCCATGGCTCAGTGTCTGAATGAGTCTCACAGGCCTGAATGTGTTTGATCTGCTGCTCACCTCAAACAAGCACAAACATACGTTTTGGATTTTTATCTGTAAGTTTTACAGCTTTTCCTACTGATAAAAACCTCCCTCATGGCCGTTCACACTACACAAAATAATTAAGCCATAAACAGTTAACCTGTTGATCCCCAATGCCCCCTGCCCCAGAGGTGAGAGGGAGAACATGTAGAAAAACAGTTACATATGTAACGTCTTGAAACTGACAGAAAGGGGAGTTTCACTGCTGCACCGCAGGCTGTACGTGGCCCGCGGTGTAAAATGACCCTGGTATAAAGAAATGAAGGGTGCAGGATATGTGGATACCATCGGCCGATCTAAACGCTGAAAACCCCCAAATTTCCAAACATATTGTACTGATTTTTCCAGACTTTTCTTTTACAGGTAGATTTTCCTGGATCCTTTAGGTATGCATATAAGATCATATGTGGAACAAAAACTGCAAGCAGGAAAAAAACAAGTCAATTCAACTTGTAACTGAAAAAGGATAAATTCACAAGGATCGGCTCCTTGACTGAAGTTTTTTAAAGCATCTTTCAGGTGAATGCTTTGCTTTTATGCATCAGATGTTTCCAGTCATAGTGAGCAGAAGAGCAGTGAAACACAGGCTTTGTTTTCCTCTCTAATGCAGATAGAGATGCAATGTTTGTCTTTTCTCTTAAAAATACCTCTGTAGAATATTGACAGATAGAGTTGGTCTGTGCTCTGTGTGTGGGTGACAAATACACAGCAGTGATGTACGGGGCAGAAGATCTACAATTTTACTTCTGTTTACTTTTACTGCTGCCATCTTGGATTGTGAGGTTGGGCTTGGTAGGGCTTCTCCGACTTCTCCCCTTGCTTTCTTTACCTTCTCAATAACAGCCAGTGGAACAAATTGCAGCTAGTGTCGCATTTAGCAGCTAATATACCAGATATTTCTGCTCTGGAGTCAGTGGAGGCCAAAAAATGAGCTAAAAACAAGGAAAACATGACTCAAAGTCCACCGTAAAAGGCACGATGTAATTGCTGCCTTTAGCCAAAAAAGACAGCAGTCATTAAACGCATCTCTGCCTTTGTCTATGTGTTATTGTTCTGTAACAAGTTTGCTTCTGTCATTGTGATTCACAAGTCATGAGCCTTGTGACCTCATTGCCCTTCTCCAGTGCAGCCTTTGGGACGCACTGTAAACATCTGGAAGACTGCTGCTTGGGAAGTTTGGGAGAGGTTTTCCACAGGTACCGTGACAAGCCATGGAGGAACCAAAACCCCGGTGATCTCGCTCTAATTAATTGCTCAGTGACAGCATATCACAAGCACTCTGGGAGTCGCTTCGCTTGGGCTCAGTCCAGTTTGTGTCTCTTGTCCTGTCAGAGTTTATATGTGCGGTGTTTTTGAGTTGGAGGGGGAGAACTCGTGAAATCGGCCGTAGCAGCTTTTTAGAGCCTTGAAACAACAGATTCGGGTCTTCTAGAGTCTGCTTTGTTGTATTATTGACGAAACACAAACGTAATCACCGATTCAAACAATGAAAAACCAAAACTGAAATGAAGGAATGACAACAGCACGGGAAGAGCAGAACTCTGCTCAATCGAAAGCACGTGGGGAACAGCTTTGTCAGCCGTGGAGGAAAAGGGAATTCGTAACACCTGTAGACGACATTTCGGCGCATTACACCACTCGGTTTTTCTACGTCCTGACAAAAAAAATTACCTGTTGTCCGGCCAACGTGTAATGTTCATTCCCAACTGTGCCGCTTTGTCCTTTTGTTGCCAAAGGGCTTTTGACGAGTGCTGAAATTGTCCGTCTCGAGGACCCTTTTTCAAAAGAATATTCGCCTTCTTGTATTTTTCCACTCCTTTTCCCCCCCTCAGCTCTCTTTACTCTGCATTAAACTTTGTGCTCGTGAGCTGCAGACATCATATCTCCAGCTTTATTCAGTGTCTGAATTAGTGTTCAGACATGTATCTGGTCTGTGCTGCACTAGTCCTCTGGTATATTATTAATCCTCCTGATTATCTCTGTGTAAGTAAAGATGGATCCTTGTGTCGCAGCGGGTTAATCAGGGTTTAAAAAAGCCGGGGTTAAAGCATTTACCGCATCTGAGGATGTCCGTCATGAAATTGTGCGCAGGCCTGATACTTTGGATTGGTGGTGTAGGTTAAGTCATGTTGCACGGTGGACGAGAAAGCCTCTTACACTGATGCTTCCACGCAGAGTGGCAGCTCTGTGCTCTCTGCGTCATGCATCTTTTTTTAATCTCATTTCGCTGTTTGAGTTGGAAACAAAATTTACTGTCTCTTCTCATAATAGCCACTGCAAACTGCTGAAATGGGTCTCCGTGGTGTATGGATGCCATTATTAATGATGATAAAACTGTTTAAAGCTGTAATTATAGTTGAGGATATACAGCTGTGCTGAGGAATAGTCACAGGACACGTTTTGTTTGCAGTTTGGACACAAATCTAAAACTCCTGGCTGCTTTCTGACTCCTCAGACCCGTGACACTGAGCGCCAGAGCCCATTTCATTCTAATGACGAGCTTAACCTTTAAAACTGTTAGGTAAGTTCTGTAAACAGCTGTAGACTTTAGTTTTAGCAAACATTAGTCAGACGGGAGGACGTCGCTAGGTACTATTTTCAGCTGAGCATGAAGACGGAAGTTTAGTGCCAGTGGGTTCTTACAGCTATGATGATGTCTATGGGATTGACTGGAAAATGAGCCGATGCTGTACGTTAATGCGAGATTAACGTACAGCTGTGGCACTGAGGAACATCAGATCACTTTAAATATACTCAGACGTTACGTATTAGTTGGATGAATGTATTGTTTCTGTTGTTTCTATGGGAAAACTTTAAAAGTGGCTTATTATATACCTTTCTTTGCCTTCTGCTGTTTAGATGAGATAAGATGAGCTTTATTGACATTTCAGGAAAATGGAAGCGCTGCTGTACTTGATGAGAAGATTCCAAACACGAGGTCAGCGTACATCACACACAGTGTTTTTGTGCTCGTGACTCTGGATGATGTCGCTGAGAGCAGATAACTCACCTCCTGTTCAAACCTTTGGTTTGTAAGGGGCAGCCAATCACAAGGAAGGGCTCAAAGGCAGCTAAAACAGCTTGATTGAGGCAGCAGATCATTATTCATGAGTCCAAAAAAGATGTTTTGAACTGTGGATCATGCAAAGCTGTGTCTGATTAGCAGCAGCATCACCTTCAGAGAAGTATAACATCCTGAATTACATCATGAGCTCACAGATATCGTTTGTTTATTGTAAAGTGTAGCATACGGCATCTTTGGAAAAACACTGCTGACCCCATTTTAGTTTGAACACTCTGGGAATGCATTTTCACTATCGGGGGGAATGTGGCACACGCCCCTGCTGCCATTACTTGACCATTTTCCAGATGAAAACAAATTTACTGCAGACAGCAAATTACCGGCATTGCTGACTTTGTTTTCTAAGCATTCTCAAGCACAGCAGCACGGACAGCAGTGAAACGGTGCCAAAGTGAATGTATAATGAACGTGTCGCCGTGGATGTGGAAGAATCAGCGTAAGCAGTCACAATACAACCTGTTGAAAGTGATGAGATCTGAAGGCTCAGCGTTCATGTGAACAAAGCTCATAGATTTAATCTAAAATGAGGGGAACACTAAAGTGTAGTGTAGGTTATGTCAGGATATGTGTGATGTTTCGTCATGTAGTGAGGAGTGTATTAGGGCTGCCACAAACGATTATTTTGATAGTCGACTAGTCACCGATTATTTATGCGATTAGTCGACTAATCAGATCATCATCCACTGGACGTAAAACTACAGCTTATTGCACCAGCAGCGTCTGCTCTTATATAACTATCATTAGCTTACAGCTTTAAGCTTTTAAGGTGCTAACTAAAAATAAAGACAAGATGATAGTTTATTCAATTTTAATAACATTTGCAGATTGTTTCGGTAAAGTTTAATAAACTCCTTGCTATCTAAAATATAACAGGACACCGGAGTATATTCTCCAGCATCTCACACTTCTGATAATCAGCTGTCTGCTTGAGTTTATTCAGCTGTGTAAAAACTATAACTTTAATCTCAGCCAAACAGATTTACTCAGGAACAAATAAAATACTAAAAAAAAAAAAAACAACAACATTTTTAATTTATCTAAGTGACTCATATATATTTAACCTGAGTCGCGAAAGACAGCGGTGGGTTTGAAAACAATTTGCCGGGAGTCCGGTGTTCTCACGGCTCTAGTTAGCCTTGCCCCCGCCTAGCTATCGAGCTAGTGGGTAACAGACGTCTCCGAAAACGTCGGAGCACTTTTGAAAATATGCGGTGTCTTGATAAACTGAGCAGATATTTGAGGTTTACACAGCTACATTCTCGCCTGAAAATATGTTAAACGTTTATTTTGTGACCCAGAAAGAATAATAAGAGTAATATTAAAACTAACTAGCTGCCGCCATTGTTGGAAACTAAGCTGGGCCGCGCTATGAATTCTGGGACACAGCTGCTTCTTCTTCTTCGGGGTTTAACGGCAGCTGGCATCCTTGTACATGCAGTGCTGCCATCTTCTGTTTCAGTCCGTTATTACACTCTTAAATCCTGCTATTATTCCTGCGTCTTTTGCGATCTTACAAAGCTTCAAACGACACGTCGACTATTAAATCAGTCGTCGACGATTTTGATAGTCGACGTAATCGTGACTAGTCGACAAATCGTGGCAGCCCTAGAGTGTATGCTACTTTTTTTTTAAATATCTCCCATTTCGAAGTGAGACCAGCCCCCACAGTTTATATAACACAGGAAACAGATGTTAGCAACACACAGTCATCCCTCTCGCACTCTGTCTCCCCGCCTTTGTCTCCCCCTTCTTCCCCTTTTTGTCTTTTACTCACATCCTGATGCGTCCCAGGCAGGTTGCAGTTTGTGTAAAACTCTGTTGAAAATAAACACCAAACTACTTGAACGCTGGTTGTAAATTCAGTCCTAATGGTTCACCTTGTGCACACGCCTCCTGCCTCCATACATCTGGATTAGGAAATGTGGCCGCCCTCTAATAATTTGGCAGCTTTGCTGAAGCACAAATTTTCAGTACAAGTTAATGGAGCTGAAAGAAATGCAGGAGGGTGACAACTGTAGATTTGGTTTATTCTAATGAGAGGAAGACTCAAAGAACAGCGTGTCACACATCCTGTTTTAAGGTTATTTTTGCAGCGTTAAATGAGTTAGAGAATGCAGGCCGTACACCAAACCACTGTGGTACACGAGTGGGAATTAATAACAAACAACATTCAAATTTGACATCTAAATTTAGCTTTCAGTGAATTTTAGAGTATTATTTCATGTTTTCACAATGATGCATTCAGGAGGTCATGAGTAAAGTACCAGAAAGGGGATGCAAACCCCTCTGTACCCTCCACCTGTGGATGAACTGATAGGACAGCACAATTTGGAAACAGCGGGTGACGCACCCTTGTTTCAGCCGTGCACTCAAGTGTTTAAAAAATGTAGGAGAGAGGAAACGCATGAAATTTCTAGATTGGAATATTTTTTTAATCTGTGTGGTATCAGATCTGAAAATTCACAAAATGTAACCCCCTTTCTTTGCAGATTTGTTAAAAAACAACAAAAAAAAGTCCTTTTCACCTTCTCCAGCTTCCAAGATTATGATGCTTGTTGCCAAGGCGACTGTTCTAACCCAGGTGGCGGGCCCTTCCTGTGAGATGCGCCCTGTGATTGGCCTATCGACAGATAGGCTACAGATTAAGCATTTTGATTGGCTCGCTGGCTGTTTGGCAGCGTCGGGAGCCCCAGCAGACAGAGATTCTGGAGAGAGCATTGATTCAATCGGCTGGCAGACAGTAGACACACACACTCACACACATACATAGAGGTATATATACAAACGCAGGCGAGCTGGAGGTGCAAGGGGAAATTTGGCCCAGTGGGGGTCACCTCTGTGGGAGCGAGTGTATGTGTGTGTAATATCATGCTCTCCAGGAGAGGCGTTGCTGGCAGTAATAGAAGCACTCCCAGGAGCACACCACGCTGGGTAATATCACACTCCCCAGGGAACTCGTCATACACACATTCTCACACACACACACACAGAGCAGAACAAGGCACATATGGCCTGTGTTCAACACGACTGACATACTAATGCAAAGATCCAGACGGGGGGACACAAATCAACAGTGCGCACACATCCTATTAGCTTCTTGCATTCTTACAAGGTCGGGAGCTGCAGCAGCCCGTAGCACAGTTTTTGACTCTGTGGACATCTAAGGATGAAGAGCCACGCAGAGAAACACAAGAGGTTCTGCACAGTCACCGCTCGGTGGAGATGATGGAGCCTGAAGGATAAAGTTGGATATCAGACGTGATTGTGAAGTTTTGAACCTGTGCTGCAAGACATCAGATATTGGTGTTTTTTGGTTAGTGTATATGTGACCTGCTGCTCTAATGTTTAACCGGAGCAGAGCTGTAGGAAAGCAGGTCATACAGCATCGCAGGAAATTTAGTTCATCGCTCCCTCGCCTTTGAGTCCTGTTTTTCAAATAAATGTTTTCATTATGTGAAGTGTAAAAAATACATACGTTTCACATGTAGGCCTGATCAGGAACCTGAGAGGAAAAGCTTTCTCGTCGAATTTCTTCTGACAAAGGAGGGAAAAAAGACTGAAACTTAAGAGAGCTCTGTACACTTTTCCAGTTAAGTGCAGAGGCATTAGCCACTATTTGCAGCTGCTTCTTTCATGTGTTATCTGCAGATTTGATCGGGTGCTACAACCAAATATCCAACTCCAGCCGACATCCTGTCATTTCCTCCTGATTTAAATATTCACATATTAGTAAAATCTTCTTTGATAGACAAATCTTTGTTGAATATATTAATTAGAGGTTTTATCAATACCCTAAACTGGGGTGATTTGCATAGTGGTTTGTGTACCACTACAGATAAGAGGTTGACCCTCTAATGTAGCAATATGGTGATTATTCAATCCTTAATTAATATTCGCCTGCATAACTGTGATATTTCCCTCTTTATAGATTCCTGGGCTAGAATTAGGAGATTGTCAGGAGTGGACATTAAAAAGGGGCGGGGAAAAGATGCTGGGGTGTTGTAGAAACTGCATCATCTCATAGTTTGTCCAGCAGAGCGGCTCCAACACTTGTTTCTGATACATTATCCTCTTAGAGACATTTCCTCAAAGTGCCATCACTAACAGGGAAAACTATTTGGCAGTAGTGGCTTAAACCAGTTTTATGTCTGGTGCTTGTTTCTCCAGGTGTTTACTGATTGGTTCCCCCCCACTTCTAAAATAAAGCCTGCATCCTTGATTTCCTTTCATATCGACTGAAAATCAGAAGCCCGGAGTCCCGTCGTCTTCCCACCCATAGCCTGTACCTTTTTTTAATATCACAGAGCACTATAAACTGAGTTGAGGACGACACCTTAAATTTTTGTTTTGTGCGTTCCTCCCCAATCTCTGCCTCTGTCTCTACCCCCACCCACCCAGTTTTTCCAAATTCAGATGACAAGGCAGATGAAAGCATGCTGAAGGCTCTGAGAGACAGAGACAGTCTATTTTCATGGCACCCTTCTCTATAATCTATAGGCTGGCTTCACTCAGGTTGGGGGGCCGACAGCTTCATTAGGTGAGGGGGGGAGCCGCTTTGATCTAAAAATACGCACCATCTGGAATGGAGAAAGTTAAAGAGTTTGCCTACGTCCTCATCAGAAAGAAGCTTCATGATTTCTTTTTCCATAAAGACGGACAGGAAAATGCGGAGCAAGGTGGCTTTGAGGATGTTTTACTTCTCGTTCCTCTGAGTTTTATCTTCCTTGGGAATGCAGGATGGCTGTGTGTGCACGTGGTTTGGTAAATAGGAATCCTGTGAAAGGCTGAAGTTGAGCTTTGGGCTGCAGTCATTGTTCTTCAATAACAACTTTCTCCTCTTCGTTTTTTCTTGCTGTCTTGCAGAGCATAGGCAAAGGCTCTTTGTGGTCCATAGATCCAGAGTACAGGCACAACCTGATCCAGGCTCTGAAGAAGACGCCGTACCATCCCTACTCGCCCAGCCTGACCACCCCCTCCACCTCCCCACCCACCCTACCGCAGACATTTCACCACAGGTAAGACGGACCCTCTTATCCACTGACTGAGTGAATCTCGGCCGGTTAATTGATAAACCCGTCGACAGGGAGGGGATGCTGCCAGACTCTCGTCATGCTTGCCTCTCTGAAGAGACTTTAGAGAAATGAACACGTTCAAGAGAATTTGTGGCAGCCACCTGTTCAAAGGTATCATGTACTTGTCGTGTTGAATTGTCTCTTAGGTATGAATGAAATTCAGCGGTGTTCCAGAAATGTCATCCTGAGTCCCGCACATGCTTAAAGTGTTTAACTCTGCTTTTTTCAGCATCTCTCTTCATTCTGTCTTTATTTCTGTTCCAGTCTTTGCTGCTGTGATATTATTTACGTTTTCTACGCCATAACATATGAGTTCCTTTACTTAAAGTAGTGAAGCACAGTATATTTAATATACCAAACAAAACAGCTTAAATGATAAGTCAAATGATCTTAATATAACGGGATAACAGCGGAACTTATTTTAGGTTTAATGTGCCTAATGTTGGAGCAACACTGATATCGGCTGATGTTCATATTTGAGCTAAAATATCGAACCGATTTTATGTGCTACACGGCGCTCAAAAATCTGTAAAACAAATGTTTTTTTTAGTACGACTTTGCTAAGCTACGAAGCCGCACCGCACAGCATTACGGCTACTGTAGTCAGGAGCCTCGCGGAGTAATCAGGGTCCTAAACTCCGCCTCTTCAGGTCCCAAAGTCAAACGAACACTGAGAGTTAAAAACGGTCTAAATTCTTTCATCTTTAACAAAATGATCAGCGTTGCTGCTTTACCAGGTGTAACAATGAAGTTTAACATCCAGGCATCCATGAAAACAGAAGTTATTACATATAACAGAGTTAGAAGTTAGCAGGAAGTTAGCTCGCATGATATAGCATGTTCTGAGCATGACTGAGAGATTTCTGAAAACATTTAAACGTACAGCTCTGCTACCACTTCCAAATGAAGACAGGAAACTAAACAGCAGTGACGTTTGTAGGGTTACTGAAGTTGGGCTAGCTGGTATATAATGATGTGCTATGTGATCGCTAGCGACACAGCTATGTTAGCATAATAAGCACAGTGAAGCTGGAGGATGAATGCTAACTTTTTTCCACTCGATAAAAGTTAACGTGAGGGTTCCTGATGGTTAGAGACAAATGCAATCGCATGGCAGGATGCTGTAAACGGACCAAACTTCAGGAGAACAACTGAGATAATCCATCCACAATACGAGGTTAGTCATTAATATACTGCAACAACATGTGAATAGAGCAGCTGCAGAGAATTCAACATTAATGAATCAATGTTACGGAAGTGGAGGAAGCAAGAAGAATGAGTCGACTTATCTGACTGTTTTGTTTCACTTAATGCGCCTTATAATCTGAAAAATATGGTAATCAAGTGTTGCACCTACCAGCTCAAATTCATTGACTCCTTATTGCAGCTGAAGACATCAAAAGTGAGTCTAGTGTTTAAGTTTGTCAAGTTTTTGAATAATTATGTTATAATTGAGATTAGAGTAGCAATCACACTAATCGTTGTTATTGTTTTTCCTAAACTCAAACAGCTTTACTGTACTACTTCCTGCCCTACTAACCACAGAGGAGAAATCAGTCATCTCTAAAATATGAAACTCAGGGATAAAATGCATTTAGTCAACTAGAAATATTCGATTTTGCTGTGTCACAGGATTAGTTTAGTGCCCTGTCTGAGTCTTTGTCCCCGTGGCTAATTGCTTGGGAAAAGTCAGCACAGCTTTCAGCCGCACAAACAATGGAAACCACCTCACACAGTGGCCACAATCAAAAGATGAGCAAATAAACTATTTGAACTTAAACATTAACAATCTCTAAAGTCTTTGGTGTCGACTGTTTATTAGTTTTTCTGTTTCCTAATTCCACACAGCACCTCAACCTCTCTCTTTGTTTGACTCTTTCTAAAAAAGTCGTGGATACTCTGCAATGAAAGGCTGGAAACGGGAGCTTTTTATGAATGTGCGTGCCACTCGGTGGGTTCGCTCTTTTGTTTCACAGTTTTCTAAGGAGGGAGCCGTGGCTGTTTACTCGTGGAATGAAAAAGAAAGTTCTCTGGGTAAATTATCCGGAGAGAGATAAGTTCATTCTCGTAGTATTTATCTGATGTAAGTGGATCTCCGAGAAGCAAATAAAGAGCAAATGAAATGGGGACTTCGGTGCCAGCATCCACATATAACATAAAGCCTGCACTCTCGTCTGCTTGCTTACTCTCTCCATCCTCTCCCTCCATCTGTTACTCTTCACACCCACTCTCTCCAGGCGTTATATACCTGACCTGCACCATCCTTTCCTTAAATCTTTTTGCATGCTCTTTTGATGCAACAACACTTCTGTCCCTCCTCCTATCTCCCTCCCCCCTCAGGCACATCACAGGTAAAAAGCCTTTTTTCTCCCCCCCTCCACCTCACTCTTTCCTCCCCCCTTGTTTTGCCTTTCCTCTGCTCCTACTGTGCCTCTGTTCCACTCATCTCGCTCTCTTGTCTCCTCTTTTAATATCCCACACACCCTCCTGCTCATCCTCAGGCATGCATTACAACTAGTGGGGCACCCAGTACTCCATCTTCTTTATTTATCCCTGCTGTGATTTATTCCCTCTCTCTCCCTCTCCACTCTTTTCACTCTCTCTCCATCACTTTATCATTCAATTAAATTCCCCTTTGTCTACATTCACTTTATTCTCCGACTTCTCGCAGCCTCCCCCCAAACACACACACATCCCTCCACAGTGCGGCGGCATCCACCTGTGTCGTTTCCTCCACGTCTCTCTCCTCTCCTGACCTCACCTCCTTCCTCCATCCTCTCAGTTTCCAGCACCTTTGCCCATCCCGACTGATACGTCAGAGAGAGCTGCTATGAGTTGCTTTATTTTTTAAATATTTTTCATTATTATTGTTTCATTTATCCGCTCCTTCTATTTTTTGTCTCTCTGCGACTACACAGCCACTGCCAGCCCTACAACCCGCTCCACGGTTGATCCGGGTAGGTTGGCTTGCAGAGCCAGTGGACTGTGTAAGACAGAATAATTGGTTCACCGTAAAATGTAAAAGTGTCATTTTGAACAATGAGGTATGTGGAAGTGGAACAAATTGGAGGCTGGATTTGGAACATGCACGAGAGGGCGGAGGGGTGCAGGGAGAGGTCGGAGTGTGGAGGGGTAGTTGTTCATTTGCGTCGTGGCACACAGCAGGAGATGAGAGTGTGTTTCTCGGTTTGAGCCGAGCTGCAGGTCCACTGAGACGCTGCACCTGAAGAGCATCCCCCCGTGTCTGTGTATGTCCAGTTATTTCATTGCTTAATCCCAGTTTCGATGTAAGCTGATGCCTGTGAGCGCTTTGTTTTCTCTGACAGTTACTGGAAAAACTCAAAGAGATTTGAGTGATATAAATCAGGGTACTGCAGCACAAGAAGACACCAGAACACAGTGGACGCGGTGTTGTGAAGAATAAATGAGACAATTCAACAGGTTATTGTGATTCTCCGAGTTTTCAGTATGAAGTTAAAGAGAATTCACTTATTACTGGTGAGAGGAAATGATGAGATTTATACGTTTCCCTCCAGTTCTGACCTCTGATTCAACAACATGAATATTTGTTATAATAATAGACAAGTTGTTGGTGTGCTTTAGACAGCAGTTGAATGTAAATGCACAATCACAGCATGCTCTCCACTCTGGACCTGCTGGATCAAAAAGTTCATAAAGACTAAAAACTAAAGCTTTACTCAATATAAGCACTTTGGAAAGAATTTATTATTAGTGTTTAAACAGACTGGTGTGAAATGAAAGAGTTCAGAGGTCAAGAATTATTAATATTTCCATTCATAGCAGCAGAAGAACAAGCAGACAGAAAAAAATGGTCATAAATGGCACTTTTTTTCTTGTTAAAAAGACTGTATATAAAAGATGGCACTATCACCTTGACATCACAATCTTGTTCTGTGGAACAACATGTAACATACCCGTAAGCAACGTTTACATTACAAGCTTTCCACGCTGTAAATCAAAAATAAGGCTCAGGGGCCAAATTAAGCCCAGCAGAGACACCAAGCTGGTCCACTGAACAACAAGTTTTACAACCTTTTATTACAGGTTTAAGGCATATTGACTTCACTTTGCAGAGAGGAAGATGACACCTTATCTTTTTAGTGTTTTTGACCTGAAAAAACAGGCAACTCAGGGTAAAGTTACGAATCAACAAGGGCTTTGAACTAAATAAGCCATTCTTCACTATATGCACAGAGTCAGTGGTTGTTATGGCGATGGATCTGTCAGTGTTTCTCACTCGTTTCGCATTAAAACAAAGCGAGCTTTACTTGCAGATGCAGATCGTGTGCCTTTAAGTTGGATTGCAGTTTCACCCTCATCTTCTATCACAAAGATGAATTATTAAACATTACTTTAGATTTTTTGTGCGTGTGTTTTATCAGAAGTGTAGCGCTACCGTTTCACTCTGAAAAAGGTGCTACGTTACGTCTTTCAATGTCTGGCATTAGCTTTGTCCTTTATATGTATCCTGGAACTCAAGTCCAATCAATATAACACAATATCTCTCTCAACAGCTCTCACGCTCAAGAATATTATGTTATGAAGTGTAATGACCGTGAATGGTTGCACAGCATGTCTATTATGTTAAGGTCAAGGACTGTCTCAAGCCGCTCTATACAGCACAGAAGTGGGAGATGAACACGGGGAGTGATAGAGATAGATAGGAGGAAGTGGCTGAGAAGGGTTGTGGGGTGGGGTGGAGGGGGGGTGTAGCTGGAGTGCAGTGACGCTCCTTTGTCCTCTGCTGTTTGTCGCTCGCACCTCTCGCCTTTTCATGGCTATAATAACTCACACCACAGCAGCCAGCCCCCACGTGCTGTGTGCGCCAGAATATGGGTGCGTGTGTGTGTGTGTGTGTGTGTGTGTGTGTGTGTGTGTGTGTGTGTGTGTGTGTGTGAGAGAGAGAGAGAGACTCTGCTCACTTAAGTGTCTCAGTCCAGCTCTGTGCTATTCATGCTTTTTTTAAATGGGTGTGTGTGTCTGACACATGTAATGGTGTGTGTGTGTGTGTGTGTGTGTGTGTGTGTGTGTGTGTGTGTGTGTGTGTGTGTGTGTGTGTGTGTGTGTGTGTGTGTGAGAGAGACAGAGCATGCTGGGTAGGAGGTCAGCTCTATGGTGCATTCCTTCACACCCCATCAGCATCTGGATGGAAGGAGGAGGAGGGGGTCTCTACCTCCAGTTCTCTCTCCTCCCTTTTCTCCCGAGTGAGGGGATGTTGAAGGAGGGGAGCGGCGAGTTTAGCCCCTCGCCCACCGCATTAAATGCACAGGGGTTGTCTTGGCAACGGGAACGCCACCATGGCAACACATGTAGTATAAGTCAGGTGCTGTCGCGCTGCAAACCCATTTGTTGAGAAAGGGAGGGAGAGAGAGAGGTGAGGCGGGGAAGAGGGGAGAGACAGACAGAGAGAGGGAGAGAGAGATGGGGGTGAGACGGGCGGGAGTGGGGGGGCTAGGGAAAACAGACAGGCTGTTAGCACAGGAAAAATATGTTATCGCCGTGGCAACGCAATGTGGCAACTCTCCATGGCAACAGCAGGTGGCTCAGGGGCTGAAATTTGCTGCTTCCGCTGCGTTTGTATGCGTGTGTGAACAGTAAATATCTGCGTGTGTGCGTCCATCTTTCCCCGGCATCTGGCGAGGTGAGAACCGCTTCACGAGTGCAGACGTGAATCCTCTCATTCAGCAACATAAAAACACAACTCGTGCTACAAAGGAAACTCTCCAAATGAGTGGAAGCAAGTTCACAGCGTTCCCCAGGTGTTTTCTGTGCCCTGTCTGTGTGTGTGTGTGATACCAGTGTTGACTGTGTTTGAGAGACGGCTCGTCTGACTGGGAGAAAAGCTCGTCTGACTGGGAGCTAAAGACCACTCAACCTGGAAAAGCCCCCCCCCCCCCCCCCCCCAACGCTCTGTCTTTAAATTACAGATCCAGCAGCATCCCTTTTGTGTGTATGTGTGAGTGGAGATATCTCTGTCTATGTGAGAAATGCCGTCATTACCTCCCTCATTAGTGGTGCAATGATCACCTAAACCGAGTCGCCGGCTTTGTGTTTTCCTGTGTGTGTGTTTTAATGTGTCGCGCGCGCCGTATACAGATCGGTCTTAAACATGGCTGTCTGGCATGAGTGCGTGTTAAGTGTTTGCGAGCTGATGATTTCTTTCTTTCTTTTTTCTTTCTTTTTTTTTAATGTGTGTGAATGGACGAGTGGCGGGCGGTGGGGGGCTGTCATGAGAAATTACCCCCATGGACTACAGCGTCGAGGCTGTAATTCTCCGAGGTAATCACAGGGAATAATGGCAACAGTGGGACACCCGGGAATCTAATCACTATAATCAGAAGCACTGGCTTATGGGCTCAAATTTCTGCCTTGCTATCCGCCTCGTGATGAAGCCGGCTGGGCTGGTTGGCTGCTGCGACGCGATCAAATGATTGACCAGTTTTCTCTCCTCTCTCCTTTCTAGTCCTCCGTTGTGGTCGGGGAGTCCCCTCTTCAGAAAGAACGGAGGAGTACTCCTACAAGGTACTGTTTCACCTCCGAGTGTGTGTGTGTGTGTGTGTGTGTGTGTGTGTGTGTGTGTGTGTGTGTGTGTGTGTGTGTGTGTGTGTGTGTGTGATCTCCCGCCTGTTTCTTTCTTTCTCTCTGTCTCACCCGCTTCCTCTCTCCTCCTCCTCTCTCCCTCCACCCTCTACGGATGTGCCAACTCCAATCATCTCAATTCCAAATCCCTCTTTTTAGAAGCGCACCTTGAGAATACTGAGTGCTGAGTTCTGACACTTGGCTCAGCACCAAGTGTTTTCTAAGTTTGTGGAGAAAAAAAATTTATAAAAGGGGGGGGGAGGAGTGATCGAGACACGGCGAGCAAGGCAGGGAGAGAAAGAAAGGAAGAAAATCTGAGCTTCAAATCAGAGGCTGGGGAGCAATCCCCTTGCCTCCTTTGCTCATCTAGTGCAACATATGTACAGTCTCACTTTATTTTTACTCCTGTGCACCCCCCACCCCCCATTTCCCATTATTCCTTGCCTCCCCTCCCTGCCGAACACCCCCCACCCTTCCCTGGTGGTTGGACGGCCGTTTAAATGGACATTCAATCCCAATCAGGGAGCACTCCAGGAGCTCGCTGGGCTGCCGAGCCCTAAATGGAGGAGGAAATGGATACATTAGGCGTCTGCGGCGCGCCCTCCATCGCCGCTGATAATGGAGTAGTAATGGTCAAGGAGCCGGGCTTGGAGAGAGTGTCTGAAAACCTGGACTCCCTCTGGACACACACAGAGAGTCTGAGTGATGCGTCTGAACAGCTGGACAGATGGACGGATGGACGGATGGAAAGAAAGGGGTGGAAAGCTGATTTGGGAGTGCGCATGTCAGGAGGAAACACAGGAGAAAAAAGTCATTTCTTTTTTTTAATTTTCCTTTTTTAATGTGTGTCTGAAAGGAGCGAGTGCAGGAATGGACAGGTGGGAGCGTCAGAGGCAGCAGGGACGGGAAAGCTGTGAGAGACAGCCAGAGGCAAAGACGAGGGAAGAGTCGGGGTGGGGGTGGTCGGGTGCCAGAGCGAGCGAGTTTGGGGCTGTTAGTGCCCTCAGTTATTACTTCCATCTCCCATTCCCAGAGCTTTCAGAGCTGCTCCGCTCTGAGGTGATGTGTCCTGAAATGTGCCTCTCCCCGCTCGACGTGGAAGAATGCAAGGACAATGGCTGGGAGCCGAGTGCTCGACGCAACCTATCACCCCACCTCCACGAGGTTCATTATTCAGTAGCTCTAAATTATAAAGCTTCTGCTCGGTCTAAGTGCTCTTTTTAAACTCAAAGTTCTATCATTTCTGGAGCTAACTCATTTGGAACCAGCTCTGGGCCGTTATTAACCTGTCAGCTGCAAATGAAGGGTGTATCCAAGTCAATAGAAAAATTGACCAGCTTGTAAATGATTCATCGCAGGCAAACCGGTGCATCACAATCGCTTCAAACAAGCATCGGCTTTATGTCTGTTGACAGATATCTATTGACAAATGATTACCAGCAATTCCAGCAGGACTGCAAATCCCGCCAAATAGGTTTGCTGTTCTAGTAAATGATAAGCCGTTACAGGAAGCGCACTGTTGCTGCAGTAGCAGAGGTGAAAGTTAAGTACAATTTGGAGGAATTCAAGAAAAAAAAATATTTACGACATTTTTTTATCAGCTGAGTTAATTTGCCTTTTAGGCTTAAATCATAACTAACAAGTGAAATGCTGCCCAAAGTTAATTAACGACCTGATGTTGTGTAAAATTCTTATAATTATCTTCAAAACAGCCGGCTGCAATATTAAAATTAGCTGAAGATGTAAATAAAAGTAGCAAACCTGCACTAAGTCAGTATGTTATAATACATATAAAATGAATCATCTCTCTGCTCTGCTTTTGCAAAACTTCATTATTATCAGTATTTATGTTTGATGTGGAAGAAAAATCTAGAAAAGCACGTGATATAAAATATATGGAGCCGAGTAAAAACTAGATCGTGATGATTATGTATGCATGTGTACTTATTCAAACCAGGTACTTCAGTAAAAGAAAGGTTCCACCTGTCTTGTCGGGTCTTTTTGCACTGCAGCGTTGACGCTTTTACTCAAGTCTAAATGCGTCTTCCAGCGCCGTGTAGGTGTGATTTAAAAAATCTAAAACGTTCAGCAACTTTGGTTCAAAAGTGGCCATCCTGCCCTCCAAGACCATCTCCAGTCCTGTGCTGTTTTAAGATTGCACCCAGGAAGTCCTGCTCTCCGTACTACTGGATCTGCTCCTGTGTCAAACTCAAATATGAACTTCCAAAATCTCTGATGTTGAGCAACAGTTTTGTTGAACTGGCCAAAAAAAGCTTTTATTTGTGACAGGTTTGCTGAACTTTTTCATTACGCCTCATATGAGGTGTAGACAAAATAATGAAAGACTTCATGAAACAGGAATTAAGGCACAGGATTCAAAATCCTCAATAATGTATGCAGCTTACACTGGTTCATTCAATTCGGTGTTGTTTATTTATATAGCACCTGTCGCCTCAAATCGATTTACATTATATGGTAAAGACCCTCCGGTGACACAGAGAAAACACCAACAATCAGACGAGTCGCTGTGAGCAAGAACTTGGCAACAAGGGGGACGAAAAACTCCCTTTTAACAGGAAGAAACCTCCAACAGAACCAGGCTCAGGGAGTGTGAAGAGAGCCAGAGATCAATAATAAACAATAATAATACTTGAATAACGTCAGACCCTCCCTGCCTGGTACATGCAGTTCTCTTACAGGCCTGTTCCCGTGTTTTCTAGCACGTCTGTTCTAAAATGTGTGGTCTTTTGCCCTAAACCGAGAGAACGCCGATGACATAATCAGGGTTACTTTCTCATGCTTTGAAGTGCTCTCTCTCTCCAGAGCCACAGAAGATACTTTACAACAGCATTCTCAGGATAAGAAGAGCTCCTCATGTCAAGTAAACTCTGCTTCAAGTATGAAATTGATGTAATATCCCTCAAAGCTAAAACGAGACTAAAAGAGTTCTAAGAAGCCTATCGTTGCGCATACTGAAGATCAAAATAGGCGTAGAGGAAACATTTGAAAATCACAGGTGCTGATTAGATTTCAGCCTGATAACGCCTGTTTGTAGTTGTGTTTAAAGGGCTTTTTTTCAAGTCCGAGTAATCGAGTGTTGCTTTTATTTATTTTAATCTCCCACCCCTGCAAGTTATAGCAGATGTCAGTCAGCCAACCACTTAAACACTCGGCTGTAGCGTCAGATAGACAAGCCAGTTAGACATCCAGTTAAACTGCCAGCAACTTCAGCCCACCAGCAATCCAGTCCGTCAGTCAGCCAGTCAGTCAGACACCATTAGTATGCATCCTGCCCTCAGACTTTAACACACAGCAGCCAGGCCGGGGGAGAGGCGGGAGGCGGGGGTGGGACACGTTTTGACTGAGCGAGAGGCCACGTTCAAACGGTTGCATTCTCAAGGTCTGCTGGGAGTAACCTTTGACCCTTTGCACTCCACGTGTGTGTGTGTGAATTCAGCGAGTGTTTGTGTGTTTTGGTGCCTCTGCTGGCCGCGTGGAGACTGCAGCCTGCAGGGCCATGTGGAACTCATTTAACAGGAGAGCAGAGGAGGTTGAATGCGTTTACGGCACATGAGAGGGGAGGGAGGCCGAGGGCTCTCGCTCGTCCTGGAAAACAGGCAGGCAGGGAGACAGGCGGCAGGCGAAGACGTAGGAAGCAGACAGAAAAGGCAGAGCAGCTGACCAGACATCGGAAAAAGACAGACTAGAGGATATTTTCTCTCCAGGAAAAAAGAGATAGAAATGCAGACAGACACCTTTTCTTGTCTGTTCATACATTTCTTTCTCTTGTTTTCTGCTTCCAACCACACAGAGCTTTTTTTCCTCTGCCTTTCTCCAAGCTTGTAAAATGTAATGCTCGATCTCAGCGAGCGGGGACGGGCTTTGGGAGTGCTGCCTGGTCTTTCTCAGCTTAGTTTGTCACCTCATATCCACAGCATATGTCCCAGGTTTTTTACCTGTGGCGTCGGCGTGTGTGCTCGGTTGGAGATATGAGTCACCACTATACATAGAATGACAGATCGATGCACAGAGGGGAAAAAATCAACAAGTGAGGATGGAAGAAAGAAATTCAAACAGTCAGCAGAGCGAGGAGGTGAATGTAGAGGTCACATATGTAAGAGGAGCTCGCACCTATAGTAGAGGTTATATGTATGTGTGTGCAGATGTGTGCATCTAGGATAAACTGCTGTTGCTGAGGTGTGAGAGCCCATGTCAAACATTTCTCTCTCTCTCACTGTTTTCACTCATGAAATCTAGACAAGACTGAATCTGGACGTCGCCCACTGGTTTGGGCTCAGCTGCATTAGCTGAAAGATAAAGCAGATGCAGTTCCGCACATGGCCACTAGAGGCTCACTCCCAATAACATGTCAGTCCCCTTGGATCTCCATGTTAAAATGTCCCGATTTACAGTCTGATACAAACAGCTGTTTTGGTTTGTATATTACATTTATGCTTATGTTGTTTTTAATAACATACAATTTAATTCTTATTTAAGCTTAAAGTTTGCACCAGGTGTCACCTCAGCTAATCCAGCCCACTGAATTTGCTGTGTTTGTGCCTTTTCGGCGATAATTAGCAAAATAATGAGTCTTACAGTGTTACCACCAGACTAAGAACTTTGAGTTCTACTTTGTTCGTGTGTTACTTAAAACTAATTAGTAGATATCAGTGTTTGTTTGTTGTTTATGGAAGCAGCTTGCTAGCCAAACCTGCCATCTAGGTCAGTGGTCCCCAACCCCCGGGCCACGGACCGGTACCGGTCCTCGAGTCGTTTGGTTCCGGGCCGCGTGAGTTGAGGCTTGGGTGTGAAATTTATGGTTTTCAGGGTTTTTATCGTTAACTCTGTTTCCCTGGGTCTTTCCCGTGTTGTAGTTGTGTGTCTTATTTTGAAAGAAATATTCACACGTTACCATAGCAACCAGAGAGCATTAAGGGGCAGAGAGGAGGATGTGACTCTCAATGTTGTTGGCGCATTTCAGGAGGATGCTGCTAATAAAGTTACACAATTAAACAGCGAATTCATGTTTATTATTTACAAAATAGCACAGTTTTTGTCTCGGTCGTATCATTTTATTTTGTTGTATTTATCCGTGACACAAGGCCAGTGACTTTGCTCATCTTTTATGCACAGTCTGTTATCGAGGCAAGTTTAAAGCAGGCTGACACACAGCAACCAGCCGTTTGTGATGAGGTTTCAAACAGAGCCGCCTGCTCTGCTCTCACATTCGAGAACTGATGCATTAAAGATTGTTTACCGTCCACCGAACCGACGCGTCTGCTCGATAACGTCGTGAAAAGTTTAGGGTGCGAACTAAGAAACGGCTTCTCTGCCCTGCTTTCCCAGAGTGGTAGATCCCTTCTGATGCATGATCTACCACTCTGTGGCATGTGGAAAGGGAACCGTTGCTATGGTAACCCAAAGCCTGACTGGAACGAGAGGTGGGGAGGAGAAAGGGTGGGTGCGTGTCAACCCGGGGAGACCACTGCCCACACGCACACATCCATGCAGTGAGTGATCAAGATTACAAAAGAGACTCTGTGCAGGGACTTACTTATAAGGTTATGGAGAGCAGAGCTGGAGATATCAGGGGCAGAGCCGCGCTAACAGGAGTCAATAAGATTACTGTGGACACAGGCGGCCAGAGAGAGGCAGCAGACGCACACTTACAATGACAAAATCATAATGCACGAGTGTTCGTGTGTGTGTGTGGCAACATGAACCAAATATACAAGATTGCTTTCCACATGGGGGGGGGACTTGTATGTTTTAATGAGCTTGTGGTTCTCGAGGCAAATTAAATTTCTGCTCATAACATCGATCATAAATTCACTGTATGGGCTGAGATTTAACCCCTCCTCCCAAAAATGCTTCAGCTGCAGTGTATTGATGGCTTGATGAACGGTGTTCACAGTCACACCTTAACAAATGTTTCTGCGGCAGACAAAAGGAAACAGCAGGTCATCGTTTGCGAAACACAAACTGACCCCAGAGATGAAAATGACAGCTGTTCCAGGGAACTGGGATGACTGTGGTGAGCAGCCAGCCTTGAATAATGAGAGCTTTTGGATCAGATGTACGCTCTTCTTTTCTCTTCTCTTCAAAGTGTATAATCTGTGTAGAAACTATATATAGATTCACATAAATTACAATTAAAGCTTAAAACCTGTTTAGATCTTCCTTCTGGTCTGCCACAGTCCAGTCTGAGTAGGAAACCAGAGACAAGACTTTGGCCTCGGTGGAAAATCTGAAATGGCTTAAGAAACAAATTATCATGTGGAACTTCTTAATGTTTGTCTTAAATCTGAAATGTTTTTCCAGCTGAGGCATTGTTGTAAACTAGAAAAAGTTCTAGTATATACTTAAACACCCTGAATACTAAAAAAACTTTTTACATTATTTCTCCAGCATCTTGATTGCAGGTTAGCTGTAAAAGTTTACTTTGTCTACCCTTAGTTTACAATCTCTTTCATAATTACAAATTAAAACCATATGTCGAAATTTCACAGACCTGAGTCACTGCGCGATTCATTGGGGAAGATGTTTTTATCGCTGTATTACTGAAAGTTAGATGACTGTTTTTAAACAGCACTTTTAATCACTTTTCTTTATTATGATGATCAGCTGGTTCTTATATAGCATTTTTCTACACTAGCTGATGACTCAGAGCGCTTTATACAACATGCTTCAATCACCCAAGCACTATTTTTTATCCTTAAGTGATTTAACTGTAACACATACTCTGATGATGGATGCATCGGAGAGAAACTTGGGGTTAGTAACTTGCCCGAGGATATTTGGCATGCAGACTGGAGCAGCCATGGACTGAACCACCAACCTTCTGACTAGTAGCTGCTCTGCCTCCTGAGTATTTTTAACCCAGTGCTGTATTTACATTTATTCTTTCAGTGATTACTTTGGTTATATTTGCCATCTCTTTTATCTATTCTTCATGATTTGTGGTTAGCTCGGCGTTTTCATTCTTTATAGTTTTGTATATAAGAATTTTTGGGGCAGCTGGAAAACACTTTGCATAAACGCCTGTTCTACACACATAAAAGTGACTTTATTTGAAAGACTGAAGCTTCTTAAATGTTGTCAACTGTCTGTACTTTAAATATGAAGCTACAGCTAGCAGCCGGTTAGCTTGGTGTAGCGTGAAGAGAGGAAAGAAAAGCTAACAGTCAGGGTGGTTCTCTTTAAAGTTAATATAAACTGTCTGCCACCAGACAGCAACTTTTAGGAAATCAAAAATAAATGAATATATATCATATTTTTTGTTGTTTAAGTGTTTCTATCTTATGCTAAACTGAGCTAATTTAAGCTAACTAGCGCTGCACTGCAGCTCTACATTTACCGTACAATCACGAGAATAATATCAATCTTCTTACGTAACTCTCAGCAAAAAGGAGCAACTAAGCTAATTTCCATACATTAGCTGCACACACACGATATTAAAATATCAAGGTGAAAGGTTGGACGTTTTTCTGCCTGCTGTTAGATTGGCTCAGGTTTGTAAGCCGTAACCTTCGTCTGTCACTACAGATTTTTAGGCCCAAGTTGTTCCGAAGCCAGTCCATTTCCACGACCGTGTGTTTCAGGATGTTATCTGTGTGGGTTTCTTTCTCCAGTGACCTCTCTGTATTCTGCACCAGTCACATCATGCTTCAATGTGGTGACCACATTAGCGAGGTGATTAGCAGCACCTGTCTTTGCCAGTAGAAAAGCTTGGCTTTCCAGACATGAGAATTCAATCTTTGTCTCATTAGTCTGCAGAAAGTATCGTTTGGTAAACTCCAGGTGGGCTTGCCATATGCCTGTTTTTTCAGCGGAGTAAAATGGCACTTAGGCAGAGTGCCGCAGAGTTGTCCTTCTGGTGGGTTCTTTAGTTTCTTTGAAAATTGGTTTGCGTGACCACTGGCTACACTTCCTCCTCCCTGACCAAGGCTTTTCTTGCCTAGACCAGATGGACGACTGTTGGAAGACAAACTTCTTCCACAACAATAGAGCTCGCTGCCCAACGCAGTCGGATGTCGCAGGTCTGCTGAGGGTTCTTTGAGCTTCTTACTGTGGCGTTAACACTGATCTGTTGAGCTACTAGTTCACCTTCAAGTTTAATGCTAATGATGGAAGTCTTATAGGCCATTTGTCATGTGATCAAGTAGTTAAAAGTTAGTTGAAAAAGTCATGATAACTATTATATTCATGTCTGACACAAAGAAATGGAAGTCTTGTTGCCTAGATAACCACTGAATGTATTTGCCACACAGCCATTAATCAGTAAAAGACTTTCTTCACTGAATAAAGTTTGAAGGTAAAAAAAATAAAGTCATTGAATGTCTTTATTTAACCTTTATTTATACACAAAGTCTCATTTACAAGAGAGACCTGTTCAGGCTTCAGGTTCAGATGAAACGGGGGGAAAAAGTGAAATTTAATGACGGTTTCATAAAATAGACACTGAATCATTTTTATCTGCAGCTTTAATTTCAAAATACTAACCCGCTTTGGAAAATGTTGCTTTCTGACATTTGAGACGAACCAATAAAAAAGATCAGCAGATAAATTAGTAACGTAAAAAGATGTGAATTTGTCCCGTTTTTCTCCCTCAAAAAATAGATTTACTTGGTTATTTTAACACTTGGGTTCGAAACAGATGTGCCTTTCAGATTTTCAGATCTGCGGTTTCCCCCTTTGCGTTCCAGCGGCTGCTGTATCAGGCAGGCTGGATTTGGCCGTGCCCAGCGGTCGTTGGTAATTGAATGATTTGCAGCGGCCTTAACTCATTTATGACGCTTTCCTGCTCAATTTAACCTTGCCTCGCTCATCAATATTGCCCCGTTGGCCTCCTCGAATGGACAGTGGATGCTCATCGAGCTGCTCCCGGGTCTTATGGAGGTCGGATCTGAGAGGTTTTTGTTTTTTTAGGAGCTTCTTCTGTTGCTGGCTTTTTTTTTTTCTTTCTTTTTTTTTTTATCCCTCCGCTCGTCACTGAAACTGATTCGTGTCTTGCGTGTAACTGATGTTCCATCTGCTCTCTCTTTCAGTTCCTCGAGGTGTGATCCAAAATGGCGCCCGTGTCAGGAGCCAGGCCCTCTTCCCTGTTATCAGACCCTTACCTGTAAGCCCTGTGGGGAGCAGAACCTCGGCCATAAGGTGGGTAAACTTTGCTCCTGCTGCCTTCAAACGTATAATTAACACCAGCGGGGGCTGCACAGATGCATTCCCTCTCCCACAGACACGCCTGCACCTACATGCAGTGGCACAAAGCTCGGGGAGCTCCCAAATTTTCCACTGATAGTTTACATAATTACATCTTTATTGTGCTCGAAAGTCAGAGGCGTTCACACGCTTCCCGCCGTGCACAACGTTTCATCCAGGTGTGTTTATATAATGGCCTCTCGCAGACACACAAACACAAACAGGTTTATTAGAGGGAGAGGCCTCGTGATTCAAAGAACATTGGGAGCATGCACGGACATGCACATCCATCACAGGAGCACGAGAGTATGATGGCCTGCACTGCATAATGAATTAAACATACCCGAAAGGCTCACTAAAGGTTTGCAGTGAATATTTGATCACTGTAAGGGAGTGCATGTTTTTCTTATGAGATATTAATATGCTCACGCTCTCATTCTGGGGGGAGGGGGGGATGTCCGGGGGGACAGGGCACGCTGCTGAAGCTACTTTTTGATTTATGGGTTGTCAGGATTAACCCCCATCCCACGCCGTCCTTTGACGCTTTACAGCGAAAAGTGTCTCCCGACTAATAGAGCAAAATGCGCGTCGCAGTGTAACGAGGACGAACAGTTAAACGGCCTCGCCGCAGAATCGTCACCGTCGAGGCGCTCTGACTTTAGAGTTCGCAAGGTTCTTTATGTGCTGAGCAACCTTCGAGACAATGGGTGCTGCTAAAAATGCACCGTGTCATTGGGGTGGGGGCGCAAAGGTGGCAATCTGAAAATGAGGCAGCTCGTTTCTGAAAAGGATGGCTGAGTCTTTGTGAAATACGGGCTTTTATCTGACCTCAGAAATATGCGCATGAGGCCCGAGGGAGCTATTTGTGGCTGATAGATTAGAACCTGAACTTTCTTTCTAGTAAAGCAGAGAAGTTTGAGTGTCAGTGGAGTGAAGCAGGTCCAGGCAGGCAGCCCGCCTGGCAGTGTGACAGCACGAGTAACGTTATTCTCTCCCGCTCTGTGTCCTCGATCCATACAGATCATCCCTGGGCGATTATCTAAGCCGAGGACAGGACAGCCCAACCTGCTACTCTCCTCCGCCCTGCGGCGAGGACCTCCAGGACGACCACACTTACAGCACCGCCAAATCCCCCAGCAGGCTGTGCTCCTCCCAGGTCACCTCCCCTTCCTCCCCCGTGGACGACGACGACATTATCGCCGTGGAAATCCAATCAGACGTCAAACCCGAGCCCCGGGAGATCCCACTGGACTCTCACGTCACCACTGCCGCCACCACCACTACCTACATTTCCCAGCAGCCCCCGCGCGGACAGAGACGTAGTTTGGGGGGAGCCGGGACTCTGGCTGGGAGCAGTTTGCCCTGGACCAAAAGCCGAGCGAGAGGCATTAGTGACACGCTGCCGCTGAAGAAGCGGCGCGCGGCGACGGTGGAGAAGCCGCCGGAGAGCGACGACGAGGAGATGAAAGAGGCGGCGGGATCGCTGCTCCACCTGGCGGGGGTTAGAGCCTGCCTCAACAACATCACAAACCGCACCGCCAAGGGCCAGAAGGAGCAGAAAGAGGCCCTGAGAAACTAAGACACACACACATAGAACAAAGCATAGACACACACACACAGACGGCTTATAGCTCCAAGCACACACACACAGATTTACACACACACACACACACACAACTAGGTCAACAGGTAACATTACTACAGCATTAGTCTCAACGGACACTTGTCATCTCCCTCTATCTATCTGCAGGGCATTAGGTGAATCCTACTTATTTGTGGCAATATCAAAAATCTATGTTTTCCTACATGTTCAGCAACACTAAACATCGATGGGTATTTCTCATATGTCTTTGTTGGTTTTTTGTTGTTTAAAAAGGGGATGAAAGCCATAAAAAAAGGAAAAAACAAAAGCACGTTTTGTCACTAATTTGGACGAGCGCGACAAAACCGAGTCACGTTGCCGGGAGGGGGAGGGCGGGAGCTGATGATGGCTGTTTGTCTTACCTGTTTGTTTCTATGTGAATCTGTAGCAATCTTGCAGTGATGCCGGCAAAGGCGGGTCGGCCGCCCGCCGGCATCACTCTCCTACATCCACGAGCACAAATGTGAGACTGTGCCAAAGATAAGCGACCAGGTTGCTTCATGTAGCCGATACGACAGCTGACAAGAAAAAAAACAAACACAAAAAAAGTTCAAAGATGGCGTAGTAGAGCTAACGAGAGAGAGCGAGTGACCTTAAGTGTGGAAATAAATGTAAAACCCAATGTGATATATATTCATGCACTTATTTTACGCCACTTATAATAAAAAGCATCATGGGTAAAGACATGGTTTATTTCAAGAGCACTCATAGTATTTAAGAATAAATATATTAAAATTAAAAAAAAAAAAGGTCATGTTTTATCACCATAGAGACGGATAGTGTGCCGGGTCTGAGGCAATATCTCCTTCATTTTGTTGTTGTTGTTGCATAATGTAAAACCTCCTCCCTCCACCCCCTCGTACTTCTCTCCATTAGACGACGTAGATACCTGGTATAGATATCATAGCTGCCAGTAGCTGCCACCACCTTCCTCTTCATTTGACAAAGAACTATATACATGAACTGTGGGTTTAGGTTTCTGTTTGTGTCTGTTTACCCTCACTCTACCCTCATAAAGATATAAGCAATTTGCCCCTGTGCGGGCAACTCTGTAAAAAGGTTAGAAAATATTTTATTTTTTTCCTTTTTCTTAATTGAAGCAATTTGACCTGCAGGACTTTCTCAGTTATATTGCATGGGTGCTTGTAAATAAGATAAAAAGCAAATCTTTTTTATTCAAAGATCATGTAAGATAAACGATGTATTTAGCATGAAGCATGACTTATTTTCATATAAACCTTGATCCTAGAGGAAAGAAAAAAAAAGTTTTGCCGCCAATTCTTATACCCGTGATTATATTGGAGATTTTCTTTTCTTTTTTTTTATTTCGTCTCCTTGTTTTTCTGAGCGGGCTTTCAAAGACACGTCTTCAGGGAGGAAACGTGGGAGATCACTCTGCAATTAGAGGCCCAAAGGACGCCACCTCTGGGCTTCGGGTTCAGGCTTATAACGTAGGCCAGCTGAAACACCTCTTGGGGGGGTGGGCTTACGACAACTTCTGCCTGTACAGTGATTTCTTTTATTTATTTATTTTTTTAATTGTTTTAGGTGTTCAATGTTAAACCCGGTGTTATCCCAGAACACGTCTGTGGAGTGTGTGCGTTTGTGTGCCCAGGAACACACACCCTTTAACATCGTGCCTGCCTGCCTGCCCTCAGTACCTCTGTTGTCACGACAGAACCTGTCTTTATTTATAACAGTATTGTTTTTACTTTTACTTCAGTGTGTAAATGTACGCGTGTCCTTCCTCTCCATCGGCATTGTTCGGTGTAAATGTTTGAAAGGGGCGCGGGAGACCTTGTAGATGCCCTCATATCTCCAAGAAAAGAAAAAAAAAGACGACATGGGAAGGGGACGTTTCTTTTCTCTGATTTACAGACAGTATTTTTAACCCCAGGTGCATCATGGCTAAAACGGGAATGCGCGCACAAGTATTATCCGACCCTCGTCTGCGTATAAAATAAAGCCGCTTTTTAGGTGAAAACGTAGGCTGGGCTTTGGCTGTAGCAGCAGAGCCAGACGGGGGAGAGGTGGGGTGGGGGTTTGTTTGAGCTGAAGAGACGTTGAACGATCGTCAGCGAGCCAAGCGGGAGGAAAACAAATGCATGCTCCCATCCACCGGCACAGTCTTTCGCCACCTGTAGCATGCATCACTGGCCTTGCATTTTGTGTGGTACCCATAAAGAGAAAAAAGAAAAAAAAGGGGGGGGTAAAGGAGACACTGTTAGTGTTGTCGTTGTGTGCCATCTGTCTGTCGTCTGATGTGTGTCTGAGTGCTCCCGGGTCAAGCACTCTGCTGTATTCGATGTACCAATCCGCCGCTGTGGTGACTAGTAACCGCGTTGAGTTGGCAAGAGGCATGTCGAGGGGGTAGAACGTGTCGCTTTAGCAGCGCACGTTTGTTTTTTGGGGGTTTCTGCCTCGGGCTCACTCTGTGACATGCAGGAAAGAAGATCTGTTCACCTCTGAGTCCTGGTAAAACACATGAACTGTACCTGGACGTATTAAAGCAAAGTGCATCCACTTCACTGCCTGAAAAGCCCCCAAACAGCAAAGTGTTTTCTTTCAAACCTGCCAAACGTACCACAAAAAGCTCCTAGAAGAATAGTTGCCATTATTATTATTTTTTTATTATTTGTTGACGTTTTTACGCGCCTTTTAAATTTTCCTGTTTCTTTTTGTTTCTCTCTTTCTCTGACAGACTTATCTATAATACTGCCATTATTTTATTTTTTCCGTGACTGTCTGAGCTGAATATTGGAAAGCCATAGGTTAGAGATGTCAAAATGCAAAACTGTTATTGATCTGTGCGATGTGATGCAGGGTACACCCAGGTGTTGTTTTCTTGTTTTCTTCTTCTTCTTTGTTTTTTTTTTTCTTTTTCAGTAAATGTTCAGTTTTCTCCTTATTGTGCAAATCATATTGCCAAAGAATGATTTCAAGACCTATTTCATCACTACATGTAAATATCAACGTTGTCCAATACCGTGGCAAAAAATATATAAATGTTGTTTTATTTTGTTTTCCATTTTCTGAGAAACTACAATGATGTTTATGTGATGTATTGTCTTCCAGTTGGTTGCAATAATAAAAAAAAATACGAGTTGCAGAAGCTACGCTTGGCTGTTGTTCTTCAGTGGATATCATGCAAGACAAAAGACAAAAGCATAGTTACAGTCGGAGATATGGACGTCAACTGAAGTGGCACCGCTGTTACTCATCCAGTGGGCAAATCTCACACAGTACTGTGGGACATAAAGTATCAGGCAACCCTAATTTCTTTATATTTCGATAAAGCAATGTGAAATAGGTGCAGCAATTTATGTGCAAACATACATGGAAAAAAATGATTTTGCATAATTCAAACGAGCTCAAAAGTCAATATTTGGAATGACCACCTTTATTTATGGGCCACCAAACTTTGGAAAAGTGCACTATTGCTAAAAACCATCATCGAACTCAGGTGTTCCAATCACTTCAGTGGTCACATGTGTATAAAAGTTAGCATCTATGCATGCAGACTGCTTCTGCAAACATATGTGAAGGAATGAGTTGCTCAGTGAGCTCCAGCGTGGTACTGTGATAGGATGCCACCTGTGCAACAAGTTCAGTCATGAATAAAATGTTCTCTACTAAATGTACCACCGTCAGCTATTCATCTATTAATGGTGTTATAACAAAATGGAAGTGATTGGGAATGCAACTGAGCTACAAAGTGGTAGGCCACGTAAACTCGCAGAGCGGAGTCAGGACATGCTGACTTTCTGCAGAGTCAGTCACTACAGACCTCCAAACTTCACGTGTCCTTCAGATTAGCTCAAGAACAGTGCGCAGAGAGCTTCATGGACGGGTTTCCATGGCTGAGCAGCTCCAGCCAAAGATTACATCACCAAGCACAATGCGTCAGATGCAGTGGTGTAAAGCACGCTGCCACTGGACTCGTGTTCTCTGGAGAGCACGATTTCTTTGTAGTACAAGAGTCCAGGTGCTGACCTGGTCTGTCGACAGACCTTTGCCCATCAAGCTGTGCTATCTTGGGCATTTTTGTAAGACTTTAATTAATTATATGTTTTTGCAACAGACTGCCAGTAGCAAAGTACCTTAACATACTACTAAAAATAGGTTCTTTGCTAAGGCATCTGTTTTAGGTGCAGCACTGGTTAATTTCTTCAGTTGCCTTATATTATTCTTGAATGATGCATCGGTCAGTGTTAAACAGCTCCTCTGAAAATGGTCAGGTACAAGGACTGGACTGGAAATGACTGAAAAAGCACAAGAAAACTTTGAAATCCCACTTTGAGCCCACCTTGAATTTCTCTTAAAAATTCGAGAAAATCTGGCTCCTTGGAAGCAAAATAAAATAATCTAGAAATTAAGTGTCTCAAGACTTTTGCACACTGCAAGCCCATTTGCAACCCACCTCCACCACACATAAACTGCTGTAAATCAACCATTCTGAGTTTTGTTAAGAACATATTGACTGGAAGCTGATCAGAGTACTAAACAATTAGCTGTTTTCATCTCAGCACTTCAAGTGAAATGTAGTAAAGGATGTCAGCCTTTGTCATCCACCTCCTCAGCACCACACACAAACCCACACTTACTAGTAGAGTGCTACCTTTGTGATACTAGAGACTCTAATTTGCTCTCAAGACTGACCCCAATCATTAACCTCACATATTCCCATCAACAAGAGTCTTATCATAACCAAGCCTTTCCCGCCAGTTAATTATTCATTTGCTTCCTCTAATCATTTAAGTTCAATACTTCTGATTAAAGTCCTGCTCCCCCTCCCTAAGGGAAAGAAGTAAAAGAGTTAAGTGTACCAAAGAGTGCCTCAGTGTCTTATCAATCTGAGTGGTGCCATTTTGGAGCCGTGTGGCAGTGGAAGCCCATTCATAATTGAAGCAGAGACCGGCTTAATCTTGAGCCAGTGCCTCCCTGTGCAGCACGCTCCCACCACAACACAACTGGAGCTAGCAGCTCCTCTGTTGCTATGCAACTACAGCGAAGAAGAAGAGGGGGGTGAGAAAAGAAAAGTGTGCATTCTGTGGATCTTTAGAGGGCATCTTACTACTCAGTTACAGAGAGTGAGACTCAAAGGTAGCGACAACATTTCATGGATAACATGGCTTCACGTCTGATGAAATCTCACATTCAGAAGCACAGATTAAACAAAGTCTTTTTCCTATCATGTCACTTCTTTCCTCTTTTTCCCTCCCCAACTGTTCTCCACTGGAAAAGGTTTAAAGTGAATCCAAAAGCACATCCTTGTCAGGGGCGGACAGGCCTTTAATTTCATCTCAGTGAACTAAATGAAATGAATTCAGGTGGTGTAATATGCCATTTCAGAAGAGCCACACTGAACCGCTGAGTGGATTGATGCACGCGGAGAGCTGTGTGCTCCCCGGTCTATATCATCCATATCCTCAGAATGACCAGCGAGGCAAGTTTCCATGGAGACAGAAGTGGAGGTAACGTTCTCTTGTCAGCTCTCATTTATTGCAAAGCTTTATTGTTTTTTGTGGGGGGTAAATTTCCCCTTTGGTAGTCAGGGCAAGTCTGTTTCAGAGCAAGCAAACAAGGCCAGTGGATGTTGCTCATCCAAAAATTCACTTAAATCTGCTTTTATTGAATAACGTGGAAAACAGTTGCGTGTTTTACAAAGTGGATTGTGTGAGTGTGAGTGTGTGTTTGAGTGTGAGTGTTGAAATGTGGAAGAGAGAGCCTGTTTTCCTGGTGCGTGGTGTGATCACCCTCTTGTGGTGGCACGATGTTACTACATAAAGCACACTGGCCCCACAGAGAAGCATTACAGGTGCAGTTACGAAGCTGGTAAAGGTCAGACTTGTTTAAGAGACACCTGTGTCGCATGAAAGTATTAAAGTGTGGACCAGTAGTGAAAGAAGCATTCAGATCCTCTGCTTAGGTAAAAGTAGTGCTGAGCTAACACAAGGTCCAACGATTAAGTGCAAAAGTCAATTAAACTGTTGGTGTTGTTACAAGTGAATACATGAAAAAATTATTAGCACTATTTCTTAAATAGCCTTTATGCATTATATGTGATAAGAATATCATGTTTTTCCTATTAATAATGGTTACATCTATAAACATGTTGGCACTGACAACTGTATAGTGACAATAAAGGCATTCTGTTCTATTCTGTTCTATATGTATATTTTTTAAAATATTATATTTAATCTGCAACAACCAACCTTGGCTATTAGACAAAAGCATTTCTCCAAACATGTTGAATAAAACTGTTAACATTAAAGGAGACATACTATTTCTTGATATTTATTATTATTGTTGGGCTATACTAGTGCAGCTTTACACGAGTCATAGTTTTAAAATAATCTGTATTTATCTTATAGTGGTCTTTGGTTTATTCGCTTTCTAAAATGAGATGCTTTAGGTTCTGATTGGCAGCCCCTCAGAAACCCCTGAGAAAACCTGTCTAAAGCCACCCCAAGGCCTGAGCTTTTAGCTCATGATTATGCTGAAGGCATTATTTGAATGTTTTCCCATATTTAATATGAGCATCGATCATTACAGCATACAGTTCTAATATATGATGGAAAACAGGAAAAAGAATAGAAAGAAAAAGAAAGAAAAAATGAAATAAGTTAATTTAAAATGACTTAGCTATATGCTAATAGGCTTTTATTAGCATTTTAAGTAACCAGCTACTTTTATCTAATTAATTCCTCTATTTTTAATTCATCACATGGTTCGTAATACTTACACTTTCCCTAACTCAATAAACAAGATCACAGAGCATTAAGCTAATGCGATCACTGAGGATTCAGTTCCGTTTTCTAAAAAAAAAAAAAAGTATTATTAAACTACATTTCCCATGAGCGGCTCTATTAATTGGTCGTCATACTCCGCACGAAATCTCGCGCTATGTGCGACCTGACCCTGCCCTATGTCTCGCGCACTCGCAGCTTCTTCGCTCAGTATATAAAGCAGGACAACGACGGAAGGAGGACGGCTGGGGAGTCGCAGCCCGGGATTGTAAATAAGACCGCCTAAACTGTGTTTTATTTACAAAAGTGATGCCGGCTGTTTTAAAATATCTTTCCCAGTTGTTTTAAATCGTTTTTCGTAATTTTTGGCTCTATTCCTCGCCTATTTCCGTGTGGTTTTTACACTACGCGTATAATGGCGAGCTCGGCTAACTCGAACCCAGTGGTAAGGATCAATCTCTAAGGATTGTCAGCGGGGGAAAATGGGGGTAAAGTTATTGGAAAGCTGTCGACGAGCTGGTTTTATGTATTACAGTAAAATGAGTCTGCTTTAACAAACACTTCACTGTTATATCTATTAAAGGGAATACTTAAGTTTCAGTCAATCGGCCATTATAATTAGTTTTCGAAACTAGGTAGTTCTTTCATTTGAAACCATCTCGGAGGAGGAATGGCTTACTTTAGAGAGGCAGTGTTTGAGTAAAAATAAGAACACGTGTAGAAACTGAGGTTTAGCGATGAAGATGTAATTTTAATTTAGTGGTTTATCGGCAGGTTGAAGCTTTCATTAGTTGGAAGGTTACTTTACGTGATCACAGTCTAATAGCGTGTATGGCTAAATTCATTTTTGGTAGACGCTTGAGCTGCCAGGTTGTCTAAAAATGCTTGTTTGTTCGTAGGAGGAAGAAATTGTCAATTTAAGCTTTTATTATTGGATAGCTTATGAAATACAGATGTACGCAAAGCACATTGTCATCATCCACGCCGAGAGAATTGAGCGTTTAATATATATAGTTTATATAAATATATATATATATATTAAAGCCTCCTCAGTAGAAAGTCGTCAACTGCCTCATCATTGTCCACCATTCCACGACCAGAAGGCAGGGTAGCCGTCCCAAACCACTTCTTTAACCCATACCATATCAAATTTGTCCTTGCTACCTGCCAGCAGAGCCAAAAAATATTTAGCCAAAGCTGAGCACTGATAAGCTAAGACACCGAAAATGTCCTTCACATTCCGCCACACACTATTTAAAAGAAAAAGGCTGTCGAGCGCGCACTCTGCGGCTCCGTAAAATGGCTTCCTCGTCTCCCTTCTCTCTCGGTTCTGGCCCTCCTCCTTTTCGCTGCCTGGTTTTTATACAGCCATATTGGCTCTCTAATATAGACTGCCCGGGATGGGAAGGTGCTACTCGACGCTACGTCACCGGCTCTACATATAAACAGCAGACTGAGCTTTAAATAGTGAGGAGCAGACAGGCCGAGGGGGAGGGAAGGAGAGACCGAGGTCTGCGCTGCGGACATCGGGGCAGCGCAGTGCGGTGGCCCGCGCGTGTGTCGCTTTGTTTCAGCCTCGTATCACTCCGCTGAGACGGGACCGTTGGGCCCTGGCGGAGCTATAAACGTTATGTCTGCTTTTTCCAGCGCGCGCGCAGTTCAGACCCCGGGGACATGATGTTTACCTTAGTAGTAGTAACATAAAGAGCTAGTTTATATGGGTTAGCATAACAAGGCACGTAGCGCCGTGGAAACGCTGCAGCACGAACCCCACACATGATACTCAAGTGGGGGCAGTTTTAGAGTTTAGCTGCCCGCGTGCAACAACTATTACCGTGTCATACCAATGAAAGTCAGTGTGGCGAGGCGTAAATAAATGTGATAATTATAACACCATCAGCTGTATACTTGATGTTTTGTTGTCGTTTTGGCAGCTGGGAAGCCCAAAGAGGAGGTGTGTTTGCTAAGTACACTGTTGAGGGCTAATTTTGACATAAAACCCAAGCTCATAATGATCAATACTGACTGTACCAGACATGTTGTTCATGCTTTACTGGGAAAAGCAAAAGTGTCTCTAATATAAACGCCATACTGTAAAAGTTTCTTTCCTCTTTTCTTCTTTTTTTTCTTCCTCACAGCCTAAATTATACAAGAATGTGATTGACGATGTGATCAATGAGGTGCGAGAGCTGTTCCTGGACGAGGGAGTAGATGAGCAAGTTCTTCTGGAGCTGAAAACGGTAACCGTCCCTGTCAGTGTTGCGCCTGCATATAGTAACTGCAGGGGAAATGCCGCCTCCTGCAGAGGTGTGCGCTCTTTGTAGTAAAGTGTACTGTAGCACGCTCCCCCAAACCAGAGCGCTTTGGAATAACTGCTGACCACTTCCTAGTTTGGAAGCTGTTGTAGTTGCTGTCTGGATGGACAGAAAACAGACTTCTGGAAACTTTCTGATTAACTCACAAAAATGTCATTCATGTCTTGTTTCCCCCCCCCCCCTGTTACCATGGTTTCCTGTGATGGATGGTGCTCTCACTGCCACTGATGTGTTGCAGAATTTGCTTTGCAGCGATTTCTGTATGAGTTTTCTGGTGCAATCACCACCTTATATTCCAGTGTGACTTTCAGTGTTGCTTTACTGTTATAACACCTGCGTATGCCTGTGAGAAGGAGGTGTCTGAATACCATTGAAATGACAACTCAAACAGTATGTACACTGCATGATATGCTCAATTCAAGAGGAGGCTATGGCACATAAGCCTACTAGGCAATGTGATTGACACAAATAAGCAAAAAATTCAGTCTTAGCTTCATGGATTAAACCAGTTTATTTGACCTCACTTTGAGTTTGTGACCCATTAGTTAATATTGGTGTCTGGCTCTCTTCCACAGTCTCTTTTACCTGGTTCCCCCCCTGAGCCTGGTTGTGTTGGAGCTTTCTTCCTGTTAAAAGGGAGATTTTCCTTCCCATTGTCACCAAACACTTGCTCATAGGGGGTCGTCTGTTAGGTTTTCTCTGTATTATTGTACCTTACAACATGAAGCACCTTGAAGATGACTGTTGTGACTATAAAAATAAAACTGAATTAATTTAAACGATCGGCACGTCTGGTCGGTGTGATGCGTTCACAGGTGTGTCGATAATGACAGAATCTGCGCTAAACATTTACCTGGATGGAGATTTTCATTTGAAAACATGTTAGCATGGATTTAAATGGCGTCTTTGGCAGCTTTCTAACACATGTCTTTGTGCTGCCTCCGTTTGTCTCTACAGCTATGGGAGAACAAGCTTTTGCAGTCCAAGGCAGTGGAGGGCTTCCACACTGACGAGCAGAAAGCCCTGCAGGCCGCACAGCAGCAGCAACAACAGGTTCAGCAGGTCCAACAAGTCCAGCAGGTGACCCAGCCAGCTCAGTCCCAGCAAGTCATCCTGCCGCCCCAGCAACAGCAAGGTTAGCCAGCAGTGGCACACAGTGGTAAAAACATTTCTGAACAAGTGCAAAAACCCGTGAACGCCTTTTTGGGCACTAAAAATGTCGCCTGCAGCTTTGAGTTATTTGCCGAACTGGCACAGGAAACAATGAATGCTTACTGATCGTGTGCATTCTTTGTACATTTTATGAAAAATATGAGGAATTGACCTGAAAATGTTTGTCTCCGCAGCTCCCCAGCAGCAAGTCATTGTTCAGGAATCTAAGCTTATACACATGGGTGGAACGGGGATGGTGAGTGGATCATAGCACCAAAAATAAATGAAACTGTTTTTCGGGGAGGCATATAACAAGTAGCAAATGTGTTTATTAACAGACATAGGTGATGCGATATCCATATGTGTGATGAACAGAACGAAGTGCTGCGCATTTTACGTTTTTAACAAATTCAGACATATTTTCTTTGAGTAGAAGTGAGAAGCAAGAGAGGGTCTCTGCAGGCTTCTTCCTTAGTCCAGAATGATTGATCAAGTGTCACACGGATGGGGCAACAGGACTTGGAAGAGATTAACGGACTATTTAATAGCCAGGACTGCAGTGGATATAAGCCAGCAGTAATGCATCCTCCCACATGCTACTGCTGTGTCTAATACGCACTGACAAACACACCTTTCCGTCATCGAGTGAAATATGCAGGAAATCTTTTCCACTTTTTTCAACAGCACATGTTTAACGCAGCATCTGTCCATATGAAGCTTTCATCTCTGCTGCTGCTTCTTTCTGTTTTCTGCAAGTGATTTTTGTATAATCCTCAAACGGTTCTTCAAAGCTTCACTTGCCAATTTTTAATCGTTTTCCAGTGGCTTTGTAGATGCAGCGAGAGGACAAACATGCTGCTTTTATCATGTCAGTCAATGCAATCTGAAGTTCAGTGCTTTAAATTGTAAAGAAGTTCAAAAACATTAAGTACTTAACATTGAAGTCTTTCATTCTTGAACCCTGAAATCCTCTGCTTCTGTATTATTTTGCATGCTTGTCACCGCGTGTGTTCTTCTTTCCTCCTCTAGAGTGCAGCAGCTACCGCAGCAACCCTGGCTTTGCCCACAGCGGTCACCCAATACCAACAGCTCCTCACCAGCCAAGGTAAAACATGTTTATTTGCATTAAATTGCAAAGAAATGCTGTTTTCTCTCTGAACTATCTTCATGTGTAAAACTATATTTACACAACGTGCACCCACACGCTTTGTTTTAACGTCTCAGGCCAGATCCTGCAGTTAGTCCGTGGTCCCAACGGGGCTCAGTACATCATCCAGCCCCAGCAGCAGATCCTCCTGCAGCAGCAGATGCAGCCTGGTGGCGTGCAGGCACCGGTAATACAGCAGGTAAGAACTGTCACGCAGAGGGGCAGGGCTGCATATGACAGGAGAAAATGTGTGTGAAAAACAAAGCCAAATGGAGAGAGGTGGGGGGAAAAAGTCGTGGTGTGTCTGATTTATCTGCGTAATCAGTTCAGTGTCCGTTTGTGACAAGTAGGTTAAATAAGGCTACATATCTGTGGGCCCTGTGGCTCTGACACAGTGGAAGAATCAATTCTTGGAAAAATAACCTCGAAATATGTAAGAAGTGCCATGAAAAACATGAAATGATTCTGGGAAATCGGGAGGATGCTGATTGCTCAGAGCTTACCACTTACCCCAAAAGAAATAGATCCATGACTCCACTACTTGTGACTTTTCCTAAATAAAAACACAGATTCAGATCAAAACTAGTGCCAAATTTCATTCATTCAGTTTAAATTGAGTCGGTTAAAATGTTGCAAAAGTGTTGTGCATATTCAGGTGGAGATCTTGTTTTAAAATAGAGTTTACATGTCGTGTTTGGGGTTTTTTTCCCTTCTCTAATATCTGTTTAGGTTCTGGCTCCTCTGCCAGGAGGCCTGTCCCAGCAAGCAGGAGTCATCATACAGCCGCAGCAGATTGTCTTAACCCCAGGAAACAAAGTCCAAGGCAATACACAGGTCAGAACTTCAGTTCCTCCTGCACTCATTCCATTTATATGGAAGTAGTTTATGCTCTATAGTAGTGTTTCCTCCATTTCTGTTCTCTTTGTTGTTTAGAGAAATTAGAGTCTGTTTAATGTTTTAGAGGAGCGTCTGGGAAACCTTTGTTATTAATAATAACACCTGCACTGTGAAAGCATCGCGCATCAGTCAGTGTCACAGATCAGCCGATTACACTGACAAACAGCATTTCCACTCAGATGTAGTTTTGGTGTGAGTAACTATGGAAAGATTTGGTTAGCTGGCCAGTGTAACTGAGCTACACTGCAAAAATCTGCAACGTTAGCTTTTAAATCAACAGGCTAACATTAGCTCAGAGCAGAGGTCTTCCCTCCACGAGTTCAGTTCTTTAATAACTTTTTCTTTCAGCTGTTAGCCAGCATTAGCTTACTTGCTAACACAGACAAATATCTTGATACCCAACATGGCGACTAGCTGGCAGACCTTATCTTTGCTACAAAAATGCTCCTTGAAGTCTCATCATTTTTGCTGTCCTGTCCTTTGCTGTCCTGTCCTGTTACCAGTCACCTTGTGGAGCATTGGACTGCCATTACCTCATAAGACTTTGTTGTTACACTTTCTCTTACCGTGCATTACTAAATCTCCATTTGCACTATTTGCCTATTTGCACTACTCTGCCTGGTTTACACTCAATGTCACTTACCCATTATATTGTATATTGTATAGCTTTCTTGTTATATGTAAAATTGTATTTATTTAAATTTTTACTTTTTAATTATTTTACTTGCATTTTTAATCACTTTTATATTTAAATATATTTAAATGTTCATTTGCTATTTATCTAGGGATTGAGAGTAACGCAATTTCTATTCTCTGTATGTCCTGTACATGTGGCAGAATCGACAAATAAAGTTGACTTTGACTTTGACTTTATTTTGGCTTTGAGTTGGAGTCTGTTGTGTAAAGAGCTGGTTATTTTGTCCCACATGAAAGCAATGCTAACATCATATGGGCGTACATGTTTTTAAACTCTGAGTTTCTTTCTACCGTCAGGTGATGCAAGCAGCAGCTATGGCGCCACAGCCCAGCCAGGCAGCAACAGCTCAGGTCCAGCAGGTCCAGCAGGCCCCAGGAGCGACTGCACCACAAGCCTCAGCGCAGCCCCAGGCCCAACAGCAGCAACAGGCCCAGCCTCAGGCACAGCAGCCTCCCATGATGCTGCAGGTGGACGGAACCGGGGAGACGTCTTCAGAAGAGGACGAGGATGAGGAGGAGTACGACGAAGATGACGATGAGGAGAAAGACAAGGATGGAGCAGAAGATGGGCAGGTTGAAGAGGTGAGCAAGGGAGGAAATAAGAGTGTTCAAAAACTCGCACGTTAAAGTTGCAGTAGGCAAGAATTTTATGGTCATTTAATATGAAGTAAGAAAGCCGTAAACTTGTAGCACTGATGTTTCTGCCCCTCTTCAGAGCTTTTGTTTTCCAGAGTAGCTAGCAGTAGCTTTCCACAGGTAGCTGTCGTTAAACCCCGAAGAAGTAGCTCTGTCCCAGAATTCATAGCGCGGCCCAGCTCAGTTTCCAACAATGGCGGCAGCTAGTTAGTTTTAATATTACTCTTATTATTCTTTCTGGGTCACAAAATAAACGTTTAACATATTTTCAGGCGAGAATGTAGCTGTGTAAACCTCAAATATCTGCTCAGTTTATCAAGACACCGCATATTTTCAAAAGCGCTCCGACGTTTTCGGAGACGTCTGTTACCCACTAGCTCGATAGCTAGCCGGGGGCTAGGCTCACTAGCGCCGTGAGAACACCGGACTCCCGGCAAATCGTTTTCAAACCCACCGCCGTCTTTCGCTACTCAGGTTAAACATGATATATGAGTCACTTAGATAACTTAAAAATGTTATTGTTTGGCTTTTTTTTTAGTATTTTATTTGTTCCTGAGTAAATCGGTTTGGCTGAGATTAAAGTTATAGTTTTTACACAGCTGAATAAACATCAAAGAGACAGCTGATTATCAGAAGTGTGAGATGCTGGAGAATTTACTCCGGTGTCCTGTTATATTTTAGATAGCAAGGAGTTTATTAAACTTCACTGAAACAATCTGCAGATTTCATTAAAATTTAATAAACTATCATCTTGTCTTTATTGTTAGTTAGCACAGACCTGAAACACTTAAAGCTGTAAGCTAATGATAGTTATATAAGAGCAGATGCTGCTGGTGCAATAAGCTGTACGTTTTACATCCAATGGATGATGATCTGATTAGTCGACTATCAAAATAATCGTTTGTGGCAGCCCTACTACAAAGGTTACTCTGTAGTTTGTGTGGCTTTTCTGCAGAAGATTTTATAACACAGCAGGTTATATTTGGCACTGTTTGGTATCGGGCAAAAAGGAGAACGGGTTTAAAATCAAACTATTACTTGTTGCAATCTAGATTTGTGCTTTTACTGTTTAAATAAAGAAAATCCTGAATCTTAAACCACGTTTCTGAGCAGCAAACATTTGTGATGAATCTGATTGTTTTGGTTTCCTACTCAGGAGCCGCTGAACAGTGGAGACGACGTCAGCGACGAAGAGGACCAGGAGCTGTTTGAAACAGACAACGTAGTGGTGTGCCAGTACGACAAGGTAGGAACTGATATATTCTGAAAGGCTGCAGTGTGTTCAAACCTGCCTGTGTATAAATATGCGAGTGCCTCTTTGGTACTTTTATGACATGTCTTGATATAGATCCTCCTGCGCTGGGGCCCGTTGGCTTTTATGCATATCCGACTCGTTTAGTTTCACATCAGCATCCAGACAAAGACGTTAACGCTGAGATTTGCAGAAGCAGTGAAAACAAAGAGATTATAAAATAACAGCGCAGAGCAGTTTTACCGTGTTAATGTGATTGGTACTCAGCATCGCTGTCAGCCTTTGTTTGCCAGTATCATTCAGGGCGCTGGAAAGGCTGCTGTAGATTGAAGGACGGGGCTTAAACAGTTTTCACAGCAGCCTCCTCGTTTTTGGGGGAAAATGTCAGAAATCGTTAAAGAGGTATTTCACATTCCTTGTTGTGAGTCTTCACTGTTTGCCTTTGATTCCCATCACAAAGCATCGAGTTGTTACATTATTTGATGTTAATTCAGTGGAGAAAGGCTCCAGCAGCGGTTAATGCCACAGTGAGTTTGTCTGGCCTCGGCGCAGAGGCTAAAGACATCAGTCTGCGTCCACTGTAAGCTGAAACAATGTCCATCTGTCCTTGACGCCTACAACACTCATTTCCTTCTCTTTACTCTGCAGATTCACAGAAGTAAGAACAAATGGAAATTCCACCTGAAGGATGGGATCATGAATCTGAACGGGAGAGACTACGTCTTCTCCAAAGCCATCGGGGATGCCGAGTGGTGAAGCAGAAAAAGGAACGGGAGAAAGCAACAGGAGCAGGATCTCTGTAACTCCTATCCAGTTAACAGACAGTTTAGCATCCTTCCACATCCTGTGACTGGATTCATTCAGGAAACTGTTTCTGAGACTCAGAACTCTTGAGACAAACCCAAAGGACTGTGAGGTACTGTAAAACCCGGGTGTAGTCAGAAAACACTCGACTAGCCTTGCGGGATGAGAAACCAACAGAGGAAGGGAAAAGCCCCGTGAGCCGAGCACCGTTTCTCTTTATTTCTTCTTCCAGGCTTCTCTGCCTTTCCCCCCCCAGAGAATTCACCTAACTTTGGAAAGAAAGCATTTCACCATCATACAGGTGTAGAGGACCAGGGTGACCTCGGCTTCCCTGCCACACAAGGTCAGAGGTCATTCGTTATAACCCCATAGATGAGAAACACCTTTGCAATCACTGTAGTCGGTTGACTGGATTGACTCGTGTCTACGTTCGTGTCCAAACTTAGTGCCACCAGTCGAGATCGCTGCCTTTAGAACGACCAGAATCACCTGTTTTTGGCTTCTTTTTTTAATATCCTAATTCTGTCTGAATTCACGTTTATGAAAAAGGTGCTCCAGAGTGTTTTTATGTAGGCGACCTGTTCTTTAAACATTATGTTTTAAATGCGTTTAATGAAGGAGTTAAAAAAAAGGTAAAATAACATCACCTTACAATAACTCATTTTTTTTATCTTCGTCGCAGCACTTAACCCCCCCTCCCCCAGCACCCCCCCACTGGCTTCTCTGGGGCTTCATTCCATCTTTAACGTTAAGAATAAAATAAAGATAAAAGCGTGAGACACTGAATTCATTTAAGGATTGTACAAAGGTGTCTCAGTTTGTCCTGTTGGTGAATCGCCTTTGCTTTTATTTTTAGTTCTCTGCAGCCGTCGGAAATTTTGCACTGTCGGTTTATCAGTGTGTTGTGAAGTCAGTCAGTCCACTTAATCAATAGCCGCAGAGACGTGTGTGTGTGTGTGTGTGTGTGTGTGTGTGTGTGTGTGTGTGTGTGTGGGTGGGACTGTACAGACACGTGGTGAGTGTGTGTCGTTGTCGCTGGTTTTCTGTGAAAAGGTTTCAGTTTATTTCTCTCACAGTCTGAAAATGTCACAGAGCAGTGAGGTTGGTGTCTGTCCTGTTTTTTCTATTTATTTCTGAAAGTTCATAAATTGTTTTTCTTTTTTTTAAGGTTGGAAAGCCGCACCAAACTGTGCTCTTATAATCTAACAAGTGTTCCTTTTTCTTTTCTTTTCTCCTTTCTTCTTATGTCAGCCTGATAAAAGCTGCACGGCGCTGTTTTCCAAACCATTTCGTCCACCGTATGTTCTCGTCTGCTTCCGTTTTATTCATGACTTTTAAACTGAGGATATTTTCTATCCAAGTGAGTTTAACTCGAGGGGGGGTTGTGTGTGTCTCTGCAGTTTGTTTTTAGTGCCCCTGTTGCAGCAGTTTGAAATAAAGTATATATGTGTTTTGACTGTTGTGTCGACGTGGTGCTTGGGTGGCTCCATAGTTGTTTTTTAGCTGCACAAAGAAAACCCTGATACAGGACCTGATGGAGAAAACAGAACATTTTTCACACGATTTAGTTGAATTATATGAAATTTTTACATGAAAGGCCAAAGGAAGACTTTCCACACATGGCCCCCAGTAGATTTATTTCCTTTCCTCTGTTCGTCATTTCCATATGTAGATGTCGTGCGTGCCTTTTTGAACTTTAGTTCAGTTTTTGGTGGGGGGGGGGGGGGTCACAGATGCTAGACTGAGAAGGATGTCTTATTAAACTGTGCTCTATAACCATTTTGTCGTGTGTTCTGCTCTTCTGATGATTAATGAACTGTACTGTTGGTATTCGTGTAATTTTCCTAAATCAAGTTTGGAATCAAACTCAAGGTTGTGCTTTGAATACATAAAGTTGTCTTTTGCATAAAAAGAAAGAAAGAAAATTAAAATTTAATTTTTGCATTATTTTGTGGCCTAAATCAGTGTCACTCTCGCCCCCTCTGTTTCTTCCTACCTTCTTCTGTGATACCTGGTCAGCTTTTTGGTTCTGCGCTGATAAAAGCAAATTTATCGATTACTCGTGGGAGCATCTTGAACACTAAACTATTTAACTGTTATTTCAGTTACTTTTAAACTATTTTTGCTCACATTTTTAATCCTGTTGAGACTCCGTTTTTAACTGCTACTATTAGATGTGGCTCGAGCGGTAGAGCAGGTAGTCTAATAATCAGAAGGTCAGCGGTTCCTCCAGTTTACCAGCTGGAGGGGTTCCTGGCCAAGATCATTAGGAAGTGTTTAAATATGTGTGTATAAAAGTTGCGCTTCACCAATTCAGTCTCCATTTCCGATTTGTGTCACACTTCTTCTAGGGGAGTAGTTGGTGAGTGCAGACCTGGTATCGTCTGGAGCAATCTGTTAGCGGCCGAGGCAATCAAAGGTTTTTGAGTCAGTACTGTGTACTCTTTAGTAAACGGTTTCATTTTGCACGTGAGATAGCATCAGTTTTCTGTGAGCGTCAACACACATTTTTCCCGGTGGTTGCCAGGGGGTCGTGAATCTAGCAAGATGGCAGTCAGTTTGATCGTGACCGCCTTCAGCCTCTAGCAGCTACTAGGATGCATCTTATCCTCACAAACGGTGGTTGGCAGGTGGTCATGGACTGGTCTTTAGTAGAACTGCAACTGCTACAGTGTTACACATTTGAAATGGTGGAAAATTAGCAGTCACATGACTGCAAGACCTTAACAAATACCAGTCCCCTTCCCATTTAGTGAGCCAACTGTTTCATGAGTTTATTACTTATGTGTTTCATTATTCTTTAATGAAACTTCTAATGGCGTTCATACTTTTTAAATGTTTTTGGTTGTTTTTTTCTCTGACATTTAAATTTTAAATCTGTTTCCAAGACACTCAAACCAGTAGTCCTGTCTGCTAGCTACCAATGACGACGGAGTTTTGTAGCATGGCTGAAGCTGGTACTGTAAATATATATGAGGTACATTGTTTTGTGTAGAGAGTGAGCCACATTTTACACATTAGGAATCAAGGCAGTTGAATCCATTGAAACTTTGAGTGACAAAGATGGCAACAAGGACTAATTTCTTTTAAGCAGCGCCTCGGACAAACATCAGGAGCCAAACACTTTTGTTTCTTCTTTTCTTTCTGTGGTTTAAGTTGTTAAGTTGGCCCTCGATTTAACTCAAAGGAGCATGAAATGTCTTAAATCTATCTTGTCTTAAGCTGTAGCTAACTACAGTTATTTTTGTCTTTAGCAAACCGTTATCTTTTTGCTAACCAGCTAAAGGCGCTCGGTGTCAAAGGCTTACTGTCTGACAGACAGCGGGGATTATCCTCCTTGCAGACATGGGTATCTGTAAACACCATAAGTCTTTCTGTGACACTTCTCTGAAGTATGTAGTTGTGTTTATGTTAGGCGTCTTTGTGGATGAGTCACACAGTCACAAACAAATGGGCAGACATGGTTGTCTGCAAGGACCAACCATCCAAGTCTTCATCACTGTGGCCCACGTGCTCCGGGAACGTGCTGTAATACGGCTTTAACTCAGCACGATTCAGATTTCTTGATTGAAATATAATCCTTGCACATTCTGTCTTTGTCGCTGCGTAACAGCTCTGTAGGATCACTTTCATTCATTTGCTGCAACCTGCACGAGACCCCGAATCTGCATCGCCCAATCTTCTTTTCCATTTTTCTATATCCCACCATCTGGATGACTGTCAGGGTTTGCACAGCATGGGCGTTTTCCCGGCTTTTCCTCTAATTCCTACCCAAACCGACACAATCCCAGCGTATTTCCTTTCAGGTAATTATGAGATAAAGGTGTGGTGCAGTCGGGGATCAAAGCTGAATCAGAAACTACATGGAGATTTTTGCACTTGATTGTAAATGGATTTGAGGGCAGACTGTCACTTCTACAATATATCACACTTCAGCGCTGAATAGACGTAGCAGAGGAGCAGTGTATCCCTGGCTGCTTCTGATGAAGTGGGCCCTTTTGCTACTCCTGGGCACTCAGACATAAGAATCTGAGCTGCTGGCGAATGAGGCTTATAATGAGACCCTGGAGATGTCTTGCTCAGACTCTACAGCTTTCTCTGCTTACCAGCTAACCTGTGGTGACTGCCAATCAGCTACGTAGCAAGTGGAGTAGCCGGGCCTGCTGACTGTGGCATGTAGAGCTTACCAAAGTCTTAGAAAACAGCAAACTGTGACAAAACAGAAAAAACGGGACAAAAAACCTTCATCTGTTTTCAGCAGAGATTCTGTCTATCCGGACTTTGGCTGCAGCAGGACTTTTATAGTATCCTAGACTGTCTCACGTCAAGCTGTGAATGTTGTTCTAAACAGCTTGTCACTTTTCTTTTTTATTATAGGCCTGCTTCAAAAAGCCAATGCCATATAATTGCTATCTGTGCTGTTATGGGGTGATTTCCTCTGTGGAGTACTTACCGAGTTGATTCAGTCATTCTTACACGAATGGGTAAGTTATTTAAAACTAGGGAACAAAGGTGTATTAAAGTGAAACCTTATTGTGTTTGATACCTCTTTCAACACCTTTCAGAATTGGTCATTTTTAGTTTAGGTGGGGAGGCACTTTAGCTTTGTCCCCATATTTGAGCTGTTTTGGTTTCTTGCACTATAAAACCAAAGAAGCCCTCGACATTATATGAAGCAGTTAGTTTTAAGCATATTCCCAATCTTACCCTAAAGTCATCAGTTTTAATACCTGTGTCTGACTCAAGTAAAAGTCATGTGATTTAAGTCCACGTGGGGCAGAAAGCCTGCGATGAATCATCTTCGGCTAAATCTGCAAGTACGGTGCTGCAAAGTCTGCAGTCTTAGTTCACCTCAGTACGCATGAATGCTCCAGCACTTCTCTGCTTTTTGTTTTATTACTGGGGTTGTGCAGGTGGAGTTGCATCACTGTTTCATGTATTTCTGGTTTAGGATCATCTTCACACGGCAACAGCTGTAATTTGAAACGTCGCCTGTCAGCAGGAACTTTCTCAATAAAAACAATTTCCAGTTTATTAGAAATAATTGATCCAAAGTAGACACATGTTCTAAATTGCCTTCCATACACACCTGCACAATAACTAAGGTTTACTATCAGTAGTATAGAGTAGCACTTGTCACATCATCCTGTGTATAAAGTATTAGAATGTATTTTGTTGAAGGCTTGGAGCCATTTTTCTTTCCTGGTTTAACTCAAGTGTCTGCAAAGGTTGTAGATCCTAAATATGAAACTCATTTCCTGATGAGTGAAACCACCTGCAGAACAACAGAAGAATGAATGTTTTCACTGACTAAAACCCTGCAGTTCGCTCTGGTCATCATTCAAGAGCTCTCCAGGAGACAGAGGAACTTGACTCTTTAAGAGGGCCATCCACGTTGACCGGGCCAACGAAAGGAATGACGCCAAAAATGCAAGAGATTTCTTTTTGTTTCCACAACCAAACACTGGATGCATACTCGTAGGCTTTGACCTCGTCAGTCCCTCTGTTCACGACTCCTTTTCCCACTCTATTTGAGTTTGGCAACCTAATCCGGTGTTATCGAGGTGCATCGTCGGGGACGGGCCTGCTTATTTGAGGAACGGCTTGGAGATGAGTTTATTTGTAATACTGGGAGAGGAATGATGAGGCAGGCCTGAGACCCAGCTAGAAGAAGAATATCAAAATAAATCCATTTCACGGTCTCATTCAGTTTGCTTGGCTCGGCCTATTACTTGGGCCATGACCGTACCTGCAAGTCTGTAAAATTCCATGTAATCATTCGGGAAAATGCTGGATTCTGCAGGTATATGCCACTACCACCAGTCGCTTTGTGTGCACCCAGACACCTACGCAAATGTGCATAGACTTTGATTTTTATCAGTCTTGTCGTGCACACACTCGTGAACAGTGAGTTAACACTAGCTGGCAGCGGAGACGTCCTCTCATGAAGGCAGCCAGGCCCATCGTGCTCCAGCTCCAGAGTGCTTTGCATCTGAAGGGTCCAGACTGGCTCGCTGTTAATACGTGATTGGAAGAGATGGACCTGAAGCCGTGGAAAACGTTCAACTGAAAATGATGTCCCGTCCGTTCGGAAATTCACCGCCAAGCGAGGTCTGGAACGCAGTCAGCGGATGCCACTCTTAATTTTCCCGACTTTGAAAGTAGAGACCATTCCAGTTTGTGAGGTTTAGAGTGATACAAAGTTGGGAATGTTGCACTATATTTTCCATGCTGACACAAATTGCAGCAATCTGATCGAATATCTTCAAGACAAATATGGATGCAAAATGTATTTTATTTTTTTTAAAGAAAAAGATGTGAACTAATCCCCACTCGCCCTGTTCATCTCTAAAGTCACTCAGGAGAGGAAATGCTAACCTGATGTTTAGCCACTATTAGCAGAAGGTTTCCTTTAATGCCTAACAGCTCAGCATCACAGAAGTTCACATGGGTCTCAGGTATGCTAGCTTTAAGCTCCCCGCTGATTGTAGAAGTCACTGGTTTCCACACAGGGATGGAAAAATACCACGATAACGCTGGAAAAAAACAACCAAAGGAGACACACAGCTTTAACAGTATGCATTAGTGATTAACACACCACTGTGTGATTTGCAGAAACTGCCAATAATCCAAATAGGTCTTGTTTTTGGATCGCATGGTTCGATGTGAGATGTTAGTTTTTTGGAGTGGGTTTCTGAACGAGTTAGCGACCGAACATTTGATAAAGTTAAAGTAAATCACACATGGAGCAAAAGTAAACAGATATTTTATAAATCTAATTAAGTGATACATCAGTTTGTTGTTGGCATATGCAAATAAATGCACTTTTTGTAAAAAAAACTTTCCAACATCACAGTAAATTACTGTAATCACCAAATGTAGTTAGACAAGAAATGCAAAAAAATAGCAATAGGCTATGTGTTCTGTTCTAAATCATATATTTATAGTATATACAGAGGTATTAATACAATGGATTTGAAAATACGTTTTTTTACATCCTGGGTTTAGTTTCCACTGAACGGCACTGAGCCAGCAGGCTGTCCTTGAACACGATAATCACATATAAACAGAGTTCCTCAGAAAAAGCTTCGTGTCACTGGAAGCTGAAGTACGTCAGATAATGAGTAATATTTGCCTGTCTCAGTGCCAGACTGTGCCACACATTTGGTATCAGCCTCAAAGTATAATTAAGATACTGAAAACATATAAATGAGTGTTAATCCTGCCATTTTTCCCTTAAAATGATCTCTATTCTGCAAAGGACTATAAGTGAGATGAAGTCAGGCTCGTATTTCCGTGACACTTGATATTCTCCAACAACTGGAACCATAAAATCATCACAGGCGAAATTGTGAAAACAGCTGAACTCAGCCTGAAAGCTGAAGCAGATACAGGATGCTGGAGCTGTCTGTTAAATATCCCAACACTTCAAGGTCTCTCCTCTCTCACCTGAGCCTGTCTTATGTTACTGCCTTGAGCCGGCCTCATGTGTCCAACCTCTGGCTCTCTTCGGGATTCTTCTGTTGGCTGATTGCTTGGTGGGAGGTATGTCCTGCGGACCTTTTCAGGTGGATAGGCACTTCTTCCTGGCCTATGCTCCCTCCTTTGCGACTTTTATCCTTGTCTCTCCTTATCTGAGATGTCCCGCTGCTGCCCTTTGACGAGACCGTCTGGCCTCTGAACAGCTGTGCTCGCTGCTGACACAGGCCCACCTTACTGAGAAGGATGAATATGTCTCCCCTGAAGGCTTTAGTGAAGATGGCATAGAGGAACGGGTTGGCACAGGAATTGAGCGGGTAGAAGAGCACCAATAAAATCTTGGAGTTGGACACGGTGATGAGCGGCCGGTCCAGCACGGCTGATATGGCGTAGAAGGAAATTGGTGCCATGCACAAGAAGTCAGTGAAGATGAGGACAGCCATGCGCTTGGCAATGTTGGTATCCTTGGATCCGGAGTGGTAGTGAGGGTTATGCACCGTGCAGTAGATCTTGAAGTAACAAGCACAGATGATGAAAAATGCTAAGATGTTGAGGACGAGCACTGACATGATGTAGATCTGAGCCGCTGCGGACTCGGTGTCCATGGGGAGGCAGATGCTGACCTTCTGGTAACTGCTCACGCCGACCAGTGGGAGCAAGGCCAGGAGGATGCAGAAGACCCAGCCGCCTAGCATGACAGCCGCTGCGTGGTGCAGGTGCAGCTTGCGATCCAGCCGCATGGCAAAGGTGATGGCGTACCACCTCTCCAGAGTGATCGCCGTCAAGGTGTAGACGGACAGCTCGCTGGCGAAGACTGTGAAAAACCCAGCAAGTCCACAGCCGGGGCCCGTCTGCCAGTCTATGGCGTGGTTGAAGTATTCGGCCCGCGTATGGAGGTCTACAGAGGCGATGAGCAGCAGGTAAATCCCCATGCACAGATCTGCAAAGGCCAGGTGACACATGAGGAACCGGGAGACTGAGAGCTTGTAGTGGCTGGTGAGGAGCACCAGGAGCACCACCACATTTCCCAGAACAGCCAGCAAGCTCACAAACCACACAGACACCCGCAGGAAGCCAAAACCCATTATGTCCTCACAAGGATTGAACTCATCGGGCGCCGGTGCGCACGCCACCTCCTCTCCCTCCTCGCACACCACATAGTCGTAACGACTGTCAAACTCCTGACTGTTGTCCTCCTGGGGGTTCTTTAGGGTCTCTCCGAAACCCACATCCTCATCTGGGTGGCCTCCAAAGTAGGCGTGGTAGTGCAGGCTGCCGTGGACGTCACCGCTCTTCCAATCTTGCTGGGCCTCTCTGTGATCCCCGTCTTTTAGCTCCCGGTCCGGGAGTGTTTCCACAACACTGTCCTCCTGGAGGGACGGCATGCGCAGGGGCCCCACGGAGCGCTTTTGATGCTGGTCATACAAAGCAGTAAGGTTGCAGATGATGTACTCCAAAAAGCTGAAAAACACATGCAGACAAACGCACAGAACATTGAGCCCATAAAATAATGATGCAGTCATCTTTATATCCACTTGAAGGAAAAGGGAATCCTGTTTTGAGAGCCATTACTAGTCTGGCTCGACCTCGTTCCTACAATAACAGCAGTGAGTGACACTAATTATGGAAGCACTGTAATGAATTATAGGTAAACACGTCAGGAGAGTTGATTCAATCCCTGCCAACATCTACATCATGCAAGTGCAGCTGCTGCCGCACGCTGTGGCGGATCATCCAAATACACGAAATTCAAGGACTACATTTTTCATGCTGCCTTCTACACTCCACCAGCTACAAAAAAGAAGAACTGACAAACGCACCCTCGCTTCTTTTTAAGGTTTTTGAAGCCGCAGCAGTGGCTCGGGTATGTCAGGTTGGCGACGGTGAGGTGCTTAAAGGTCTTGATGGGTGGCAGTTTCTTGAGGGCCCAGGCATCACGTGCCTTCAGCTCCCGGACAGAGTCCATCCCTGTGGTTGGCAGGGAGGTGATCCCTGTTTGGGACACGTCTCTGAAAGACAGGTGGGGAATAAAAGACCTCAATTTTGGCCAAAAGAAAATGGTTATTTCCACCTGCAGTAATTTATATTTGTTGGCACGTTATCTTCTCGGACCTCCTCAGCTTTCCACATGCACAAGATGGAGAAATAAGCAGCAAGACAAAAGATTTGACACTGATTACAACAGACATGACATGAAAAGGAGGAACTAAGGTGTAGGTGGGTTGCAAAGAGGCTTACAGAGGAGATTTAACACTTGGGTGTATCGAAGGGATCGCCATAGATCTAGATTTTTGACCTTATTAGTGGCAGACTGGTCATGATGGGAGAGTGTGCGGGATGCAAGTCAGTCACACAGCACAGACGATTCAGAAACAGTTGGGGAGAAGGCCAAACAAATGCTCTTGCCCAATGGTGGGCTCTGTTTTCAAAGGTACCTTCGATATCTCAAATATTTGCTATATTTCCACTCTGCTGCTGCTTTTCTTTGCTGGAATTTACATTAGGTCCACAGTCTGTGGAAAATATGGGATTTAAACATTGTTTTCCCCCACAAAAATCCCACACATCTGTGGGGCTATGAGGTTACTCAAGAGGTGATGCAGCCGCGTCTTGGATAACACTTTGAAAATGGAATTACCAAATAAGACATTATGAGCTCAGAGGCTGCAAATGAGGCTACGTCCGTGATACAGCTGATAACATGCAGGTAAAAAACTCTGTATCCCATAACATAAGCATGCTAAAATAATACCAAGCACAATACTTTAATCTCACAAAGTGAAAGAACAACACTCGGCGACTTTCAAGTCCAGACTTTGGAACAGACATACTTTGAGCAACCCAGAAAAAAAGCTAGACATGATGAGACCAGCGAGCTCACGGATGGATTAAACAACACCCTGCATCTGTTTCCTGGAGTGAACTCCTTAGCCCATCATCTTTAAGTAATTACACGCGGTATTTCTCGCACTCAGCTGTCATGCCAAAGCCAGCTCAACCTCCTCGGGATGAAGACGTCCAGGGAATTGACAATTTCACCAACATCCTGCGTGATCCTGTTATCAGGACATTCCAACCTACAGTGCCGCACACGCCCCCCCCTCCCTCCACGGGCCAAGTAGAGTCCAAGCTCCGCTTTGCTGTAGTTTCCTAACCCTACATTGCTCCAAGTCATCAATTCATTTAATTAAATCAGATGTTTTCTAAGAGTTCATTTGTTCTTTTTTTAGTCCCGTTTGCTCTCCGCTCCTCTCTGTCCTCTGGTCTCTCTCGTGGGGCTCGTTGTGAAACGCCGTTTTAAGAAAAGGAAACAATAACAAAAGAGGAGCGCAGACCCTGAGAGTGTTGGTCCGATTTTGTCATTTCCAGATGTTTCGCTCATGACCTCATGGAGGTGACCTAACTCAGGACATGTTCCTCAGTGGAATAGAGGAAGAATACCTGCACACAAAACCAGTTTACCTTAGCAGACACTTAGCAGCTAGAGCCGAGCCACAACAGCAACCGGATAGCTGTGGTTAAAGGTGTTTGCATCAAATGTCCTTATATATGAGGTCACAGCAAAAAAGAAAACGGTATCGGAGAAACGTCGGAAGTCTCTCCATCACATGCTCGCACACAATGCGTGTCAGGTTTCCTGGTGAAAGGCGCAGCTGTGGAGGAAGGATTTTTCCTCTGTCCTGTTTCACAGACATGTCTCATCTAGTCCACACACTGTGAACGAGCACATTGCTGAACTCTAACTGGACTTACCGTCAGTAACTTCCTAAACAGGGCTAGTGCTAAACAGTGTTGGTCAAGTTACTTGAAAAAAGTAATCAGTAACTAATTACTGATTACCTCCCCAAAAAAGTAATCCCGTTACTTTACTGATTACTTATTTTCAAAAGTAATTAATTACTTAGTTACTTAGTTACTTTTTAAAAACACGATTTACAACCTGAGTAGGTGATAAAGCGATAGATCTTTCAGCCCAATTCTACTTTTTCTGCATAATCCATCATACAAAATGTAATCAAATGGAAAAGTCTCTTTTTTTTAACTTGTTTTATTAGTTTTAATCTTTTAACTTTATGCATCAAGCAAAAATTTAATTATCTGCAACATTCTCTGACTTGAATAAATTAGTTTAACATTTAAAGCTATTTTCTGCACATTCCAACACATAAAATAAATGTTTTTTTGTGTTTACACTCAGTCTTTCAAATAGATGCAAGTAAAACACAGCAGAAAATAAATAAAGTCAAAGACTCAGCGGTCCTGTTGCTCTATTTTCACCTGTAAAGCAGGAGTGGGGTAGGCGGAGGTTTACCCTGGTGCAGGTGTGCCGCGGTCAGTGGAAGAATCCGCGAGTTTCTCTGTGAGTTTCCCATTACGTCGTAGCTACTCGGTGCTTGTTGGAAGTTTAGGGGTTTTTTTCGCTGTAAAAAGAAGTTTTCTTCCCACGCACAGCGGACACTAATGTTTTTGTCACTTTTTATGGAATCAAACTCAAAGTAAGGTCAGTACTTCCACGCTTTAAACGCTGCACGCTCATACTCTCTCTGCACTCGATATATGATCCACTGTTGATCTGCACACAGCTGCTGTCACGAACGTCGCACTCGCTTACGTCACTGTCGTGAGACATTCTCGCAAAAAATATCACGGTTTTAGTAACGCAGTAACGCAGCGTTCCTACGGGAAAGTAACGGTAATCTAATTACCGTTTTTGCAATAGTAATCCCTTACTTTACTCGTTACTTGAAAAAAGTAATCAGATTACATCTCTGGTGCTAAATATCCCTCAAAACGGTTTGCTGTGGGTGTGTTTTCTAATCTTTGTTCTGTTCTGTCTTTTCATGTTTTAAAACCTACAGCCATATAAAACCGAAAGTGCAGAGATTAATAACAAGTATGATTCAGTGCAGAGAGGTCTGTTAACATTATCGCCAGTTCTAAAAGTTTCAGGTTGTGTCCTTATTTACCCAGAAACAGAAGAAAAGTGTGAAAACCTACGTAGACGCTACGATTCAGGAGCTGGTAGAATCACCTTTAAAAATGAAAGGTAACCATTTTCTGTATGACTTTGTGAGTCTTTCACATTGCTGTAGAGGAATTTTGGCCCCATCTACTTGACAACACTGATTTAGTTCATTGTGATTTGCAGGTATTTGTTTATGCACAGCTCTCTGAAGTCCCCAGTATGCCTGCAGCGTGGTCGCTTTGATTCCATTTATGCTCATCGTTATGGTGCAGGTGGCAGATAAAACCTCTACATCAGCGCTAACACAGGAACAGAGAAGAAGTCAAAACATGCTCAATCATTCAGGTAAGGAAATCCCAAAAAGATTTCAGACTGAAAAAGTCACTTGGATGAGTGATGAAACTCTACGTCCAGATGAACAGAATCAACTCTGGGAGTTTATAAACACCTCATTTCCACTTTAGCAACAACTGCAGGGGTGGGAGTGATGTAAGGCTTAAAGGTAGAGGTGAGGCTGCTTTAAAAACAGGGCTGCTGGAGACCAGAAATAAATGGCTGACGTCATGTCCATCTTTTATATACAGTCTATGTTATCAATATGCAATAAAATATTATGCAATAATAAAAAATATATATATAAGTGTGTAGAAGTACAAGGAGTTGATGAGAGTGGCTCAAATTTTCAGGTACTCACAGGAGAATGGGGCCGCTGATGGTTCCCGCAAAACATCTGTCATCCATCTCGGTTAAATACTTATTCCTGTGAAGGTCGCTGGACAGGAAAGCACAAAATTACGTTTTTTCGAGAGAAAGAAAACCTGCACGTTGAAGTCAGACTGACAAAGGTGAGGTGCGGGGTCATATTTCTCTTGTCTTTAGGGTCAAAACATCACAGAAAACGTCTCACTTGCATTGTTGATTCAAATTCGAAAGTATACGGTTTGACGGTACCTACTTCTCACCCTTGTGCACATCTCCCTGAATCCCTTAAATCTAATAAGGATAATAGACATGTGAGGGATGTGTTTGTCTTGGTCAGGCTGTGCTGGGATCAGTTCTCCCCTCAGCGCAGATCAGGCGCCAACACAAACACCCGTGTGGTAAGACTCACTAGTTACCGACCAATGGCTTAATTGGGCTGTTATAAGGACGTGGACTTGAGTGTAGGTGTTGTAAAAGAGGAGAGGGGTCTTAGATTAATATCATTAATATCTCATATCCTGACTATGCAGGATTCTGGACCAGAGGTGAAAAGCAGAAAACATGTTGCGACAAGGAGGGAAAAGGCGATATTGTTACCTTTTCTCTGCTCGGTGATTTATGAGGTTATTGAATGCAGGAGCATGAAATAGATTTCTACAAGCCTGAGGACTCGTGTCACCGAGTATTTGGGAGAAGGCCACTCTTAATGCAGACTTCCTGAAAGACATATTTGGAAACATATTTCCCCGTGAGAGCTCCTCCTTGCTAATCAAGAGCTGGACTTTTTGAGTGCATATGAGAAGGCCCAACTATGATCCTTCTGTAGCGCAAGTTTGGGTAAGGAAATAGACATCCCAGATGTCAGAAAGTGTTAAACCCAGGCAAAATGCTGCATAATCTAATTTGTGGGAAAATAGAGGGCCAATAAACTGTTTCAGGGCCCCAGTGACAGATAGTTACACAGATACGCTAAAAAAGACTTTTAAATCATTGTTTTGATTATTCAGTGTGATAGCGTCTGAAAGTGATGGGAAAAGGTTTTTTTTGCTTTGTTGGTCAGAGTTAAGAAGGTTTCTTTAGCTTCTCAATATTTTAGTAATAATTTAAGTAATCACTGTTGTTTCTTTGCCTAACAGCTGTTCATCCAACCCAGTGGGTTGGATGGCTGGTGGCGTTCCAGTGTTTCCAGTGCCTGTTAACTCTGTGTAAACACAGAGGTCTAACACAGAGTTAGGGGTGTTTGGTTATCTATCAGCATTAATGAATTCCTAGACCTTTTAACCCTTTAACCATCACATCTAAGGTCCAAACCCACACCCCTTTGTTTCGTTGTTTTTCTTTCTTTGGGCTTCAGTAAAGTGCTGACAGGTGGAACAGATGATGATGATGATGTCATATGCGCCACCAGCTACAGGTTGAGACATCCGTCACCTTGTATTCTTCAGATACATCTTAAGGCCTTTTTCCCCTCTTGTGAACATGTGTGCAAAGTCCTCACCAACATCCCACCCAAAAACCATCTACCTTCAAAGAAAACCAAATGCAGCACAATGAAATCCAGAAACCAAAACCCTCGAGCAAGAACAGAGAACTAAGAGAAAACAACAGCATGCATTGTGGTGCTCCATGCTGTGAGGACATCCCCACTCCGAATAAGGCCACCTAAATCAGGAGCCCAGACACCCCAGAGGACCAAAACATACAGGGAACACCAAGCTGCAGTGGACACCAGGGTGTCGAGCCCGAAACATGCAGGAAGGCCCACTGAGACCCAGCAGGGCCCAGACAGCCAGGAAGAGGAGCCCACAGCACCACAGGAGCCAAGGCACAGCGAACAGACCCAAAGCCCCGGAAGGACACCAGCCAGGACAACCAGGGTCCAGGGAAGAACCCCACTCTCTCTAAAAGTTTTTCTTGTTAAATTGTTCTTCTCATTTAATGAGGGGTTCACTTAGAAAGCAGATGATGGCTAACCTTAAGAAAAGTGCACATTCAACAAAACATCTTTTTTTCAGGATATTATCTCAGATGGACATGTTCATGTAACCGTTTCAGTCATCGTCTCTGTTTCCTGTGAGACGCTAACATTCAGTCATGCTGTGCGTGCAGGATTGAGTGATTTCCTGCTGTCGTTTCAATGTCTCACCATGACACATGGCACTGTGGTGTGAACATTATTACTGTAGCAGCACAGATATTAATAAATACAACTCCAGTTTACTATATCAGTGCACATAAAAGGCCCTGACTAAGAGTGAGGAGGATGACAATCTGTGAAGAGTGACAGGAAAGCAGAGGGAGAGAGGAAGACATGCGGCACATGGTCGCCTGCTCATCCCAGCGAGATAAACCAGCACCCAGGATAGACTTTTTCAAAGAGTTTAAACTGATCACTTTGTGTGGTGAAAACCACATAAAGCCACCTGATGAAAACAAAAACTAGCAGGAGAAACTAATGTGAGAGCTGCTTCAGCTAAACACTTCTTGGAAGGAGTTAAAAAACAACAACAACTTTGCTCTATTCCTCTTTAGCCGTAAAACCCTCTCTGTACACTGATAATCAGGTGGTTCTTAACACACTCAAAATCTAGTTTCACTTTAATTTTGTAATGCCGTCTTCCTCGGGTCCTCTAAGCGACAACCATTTGTTTCCCCCTTCACTTTTGGACTCGACATTCTCAGTGTGGTGTGACAAGGGTATAAAACAGTTCAAACATTTATATGTGGATGGTGTTTTCAATAGTTTTCCCAAGTTGTCTTCTCATTATAATCTCCCTATTACCCATTTGTTTCGCTATTTTCAAATTCGAAATTTTGTTGCCAAGTGTTTCCCAAATTTCCCCTCTTTACCTCCAGAACAGCAGTGGGAAACTACGTTATCATTTGTTCCTCATCACAGAGGAACCATTTTGAAACCCTATGATGCTATTCTGTCTTTTAGTAACCACTCTAATGTTAAGCTTTAGCGTACATGGGAAGGAGAACTAGGAATTCGAATACATGAGGAGTCTTGGGAACAGGCTATAGCGAGGGTACGATCTTCCACCTCCTGCGCTCGTCTTGGACTTATTCAATTTAAGGTCATACACAGGGTGCATTTCTCTAAGTCTAGACTTTCTGAATTGTATCCAGAAGTGGAAAATAAATGTGATAAATGCCACGGTTCTCCTTGTCACCTTAGCCACATGCTTTTTCTGTGTCCTGAGCTACAAGGTTTCTGGACCGGGTATTTTGCTATTATGTCAACTGTTCTTGGGGCAACTCTTCATCCTTGTCCTCTGATTGCTGTATTTGGGATTCCTGTTCGCTCGCTTACACTTGATTCCACACAAAAGGACATTATTGCCTTCACATCCCTACTAGCGAGACGTCTAATATTGTTGCATTGGAAGTCTGTTAAGTATCCTACTATTTCCCGGCGGCTTAAAGATGTCATGTTTTTTTTAAAACTTGAAAAAATTTTGTCTTTGTTTTAGAATGCGTTGTTTTTTTTCATATATATATATATATATATATAAGTTTATTTACTTAGGAAAATGAAGAAAGGTTGATTGTATTTCGGTAACTGCAAGTACTGTTGTTTTCTTTTTCAATAAAAATATTTTCAAAAAAACAAAAAACAAAACAACAGTGTGGAGGCACCTGGAAATCAGCCTGACAGGTTCAGATGAGTTGTGTCTGATAAGGAGATACTGCTGCTGGTGGAGCTTGTTGCTAAGCAATGAAATTAAAGGTATCATTCGCAAAAGTCCCTTCAGTACAAGCAGAAGAGATGGAAATATCGAGATGAGACAAAGGCTGTATTTTCTTTTATTTTGAAATGTGCATTTCACATGGAAAGGTTAAAAAAGAAATACTGCACTAAGAGAGACGCTGCGCTGAGGAGCATCTGTCTCACAGTACCAACCCTGACTTTTTGAGCAGTTACTATCACACACATGCAGCGAGTGTATCCTCCTCAAAAGTAGTAAAAACTAGAATACGTAGGGGCAAAAACTACACTCTCCCCAAACAGGTGCCAGTGAAGCTCAAGCCAGCAGCTGGTTATCTTGAATTTGGCCTAAAGGCTGGAAACAGAAGGGAACAAATGAAACAGTACCAGTGTTGTTGTTTCTCTTCAGCTTTTATAAAGTTTAAATGGGACAGTTTAGATTTAAAACCTGGCAGACAAGCTGTTTCCTTCTTACTCTTTCCGTTCTTTACTGCGTTGGCTGTAGCTTCATATTTACCTTACCATTCACCATTAAAGTCTGGAAGGCATGGGGGGAAAAAAAGCACATTTCCCAAAATTCCCAGCTCTATAACCAGTCATACCAGTTTTACTTCAGTGTGGTGTTCAGTCGCCAGAAATACTTACACTTGATCTAACTTTGTCCCGTTGAAGGCATGATGTCGTATGGATCTGAAGCCGTTTCCATACAGCATCCTGGAACAAAGCAATAAATAGTAACATCGAGAAAAAAGGAGAAGGCACTCATCAGGACTTGTCTCCTTCGGTTTAATAACCAAGCTGGTGAATGAAAATACTTTCCACATGTTGATCCTTCATCCGCTCCTCTGCACCAGTGACAGATGAGTGGGGCCTACTTGTTTCACTTTTTATGGTGAGACTTGTCTGTCCGTGCAATTTAGCGGTTCTTAAACCCAACATTTACCTCACTTCCCTCATTCCCAAATCCAACCGCATGCATGTGATTGCCCGTCAGTGGTGGGTGAGAGTGATTGTCCCGTTGTGCTTGTTTTTGCTATCTTTGTCAGCTCGAGTGAGGTCGGGGTGAGGACATGTTTTTAAAGTGAGGTCATTTTGCACGGCCCCCATTTCCTCTGGTGGCTATTTTAAGGTTTTTGGTTGGGTGAAAACAATGTTACAGTTTTTCTTCTATAAGCTACATGCAAGCGTAACATATTAATATGGATTTGCATCAGGTGTGCGATTGAGCTTTTTTAATACAAAGCATATATGTGCATCTGCGTGTGGTCCCCCCTGTGAGTGCGGTTCATATAGCTCACACTGTCAGCACTTCGCTGGTGATGCCACAGAACGCGTTGGCTGGGATCTCGGTGATGTAGGGCTGATCAACAATTTCCCTGCAAAGGAAGACGGAGAACGGGCAGGAAATGAAGTGGTGTTGTAAATAAATGCCTTTCACTGGAAAGAGGCATGGGGAGAAATGTGGTGTTGATGATTGTTTCGCAAGTGTTACAGCTGGGTAGGAAAATTAGATTTAGGAAATAAAGGAGCTGACTGAGTGGGTGAGGACAAAGAGAGATGAGACTGTTGTGTTCCAAATGACTTGCCCAGCCTTGTTTTGTGAAGTACAAAGGAGCATTATCAGTCTTTTCATTCTGTCTGCTTTGACACACAAACAATAACCACGAACCATGAGATGCTAACTTTTCAGAATAAAAACACTACATTATTCTGTCAACAATGTAGCAAAGAGAGGAGATGATAATGGCCAAGTATCCTTCCAAGTCTTATTGATTTACCATATTATAGTAATCAGTTGTGTTGATGTTCAAAGTAGGAGTTTTAAGAAGCAACTTACAGGATGAAGTTCATGTCGTTAGAATGGATGTTGCTCAAATCAGGGAAGAAAGTGAGGCCAGTATTGAAAATCCCCCTGAATGGCACAGAGAAGGTTACATTCATCAGTAATTGATCACCTTTAAAGGGGACCTACTATGCTCGTTATCCACTTCCTGGGCTCTAATAGTGTTTTTGCATCCTTGATACTAGATTTTTGTGCTTTGGTGAAACCATTTATTTTACTCTCTGTCTGAAACGGCTCATTTTAGCTCCCTGTCTTTAAGCTAACTGCCCCTCACTACCCACAGACTGAAACTACAGACAGTATAAAACACTGATGTAGCTTCTGGGTCAGAAAAACGATGCCAATGTGGAAATGCCTTAAAGTTACAGTGTGTAAAATCTCATCACTAGATGTCCACTGTTTACCTCGACTGTCAATATGTCTGTTTGCTCAGGAGGAGGCTGTAAAACTTGTGAAAGGATACGAAACGATGAGTGACTCACTTCGATGACAGGATGTTGAGGATATTGGGAACCTTTCCACTGTTAGCTGCTGTTGGCCGGCATCAGTCACCTTATCTTTGAAGTGGATCTAACCTTGTTATTCTGACACTTACTGGTTACATTTTTTTAACATTGATAAAAAGTTACATCTGTTTCGTAAATTTCAGTCATTCAAAATATAAGATTATCTGAGGTATGAAGCCACACGCTTATTGGTGCATGAGTTGTCAATCACAAGTAATTAGCCAATGAGCGTGCAGTTTCACAGTCAGACGTTCCTGCTTTCTGCAATGAAAATGCTGATGGTGGAAACACGTGACTTCAGAAACCAATTGGTGGAGTCACAGTAGCTGTGTCCATCTTTTATACTATCCGTGATTTTAATACAAACAGGGCTGTGTGCCTGAGATGATCATATTTTAGATATCCACTCTCACTGATGTCAGCGCCAAGAGCAGAAAACAACCCTGTGAGACAGTGTTTAGAGCACCCTGACCTCGCAGGGATTACTGTGACAGGTGCAAACCTCATTATTTGAACATTTGGGCCATGTGAGCTTTCACTAGTCTGCTATGTATGACAGAAAATAAAGAAAACCATTATACGTCCACTTTAAAAGTGCAATGCATGCTACTCTCATTATTGACTCTCTGCTGAATTCATTATAAATGCATCATAAAGTGAGAGGAAAGAAAAGACAGACTGTATCATTTAATATAAACAGTCCTTAAAATATAAGCTTTTAATAGCCAAGTAGAGGCAATGGGCTTTTTAACAGAAGCTAACCATGAGTAAAGACATCATGTCAAACTGCTAAACGTTGGCCTCCTGAAAGGAAAAATGTCTTGACTGATCCCCCCCCTCATGTTTTGACTTCACTCTAATGTTGACGTTTTTAAAGACCTGTTCTAAAAGTACTTACAGGTACTTGAGCTCTGGGAGATGTTTAAAGGCTTCTGGGTCAATGTAGGTCAGACTTTTCGCGTTCCGAATCTCACTGAAAGAGCAAACACGGAGAGGTGTCAGCTGCTGCCAATGTGCTCACCTTTGAATCCAAACGAATGCAGAGCATAGGTAGAAAACGAAGGTGTGTCGACGCCATGATGATTCAGAAACACACGCGCTTTACAATCTTCAGACCTGCCGAGGGAACAGAGCAAGGTGGATGCAGTGAGCAAGAGAAGGGAAACTTGGTGCAGACAGCCAGGATCGGAAGTAAAGTCCAATTAGTGTTTCATTAGTGTGTTTACTCTGGTGCGCCCTGTGCTGCACTGAACTCTTCTCACTGCTGTCTGAGGCCATGAGGTGATCTGGAACGTGTATCCTGGCCTTTCTTCACACGCCTGGCAAACCTCATTTAAAGTTCCCGGGTAGATGAGGTTCATCTTCCCAGTGCTGTTGTGTAGAAACTCGGGGCTTACAGCAAAATATCGGAGGCAGTTAAATAAGCAAATACAACTTTTCCATAGTCTGTTAAGTTGGCTACTAAACTGATGAGTGGCAGCATTTCAGTGGGGCGAGGAAACCAGGTAAGCTGAAGAGTCGGAGTCTTTCTTATTATCCTTTGAACTCCAAAATCGGGGTCGGGATTTGATTTCTTTTTACTTGGATTACTGGTCGATCAAGTTTGTGTTTCTGTGGGTGGTCCTCTTTTCTTTGTCTTTGGCGGGTGATGTCAACCGTGCAATTTGCGCTGTTGCATCGAGCCTAAGTAAAAACTAGAACTGGGTTTACATAGCCAAGGTAAACGGCACAATCATGACAGAGAGGAAACAGCTCTGCCCTGTACATAAAAATAAAGGACACACGGAGAAAATGACATTTTAAGCCAAGAGAAGAGAAAGAGGTGTTATTCTGGTCACTGACAAACACATTGATTTTTTTTTTTTTTTTTGGCCACTTGGGGGCACCAGCACAAACTATAAATACTACATTTACAAATTATCACCGTAATTTCTCAGTTAACCTGCAATACACTGACAAAATGTTTTTTTTTATTCACTTGTATTCTGTTCTTTGGTTCCCAGAATTTCCCCCGCTGCTCTTCCCCCTGGCTTTTCTTAACCCCAGACTGAAGGATGCATACTGCACTCTAGCCCACCCTTTAAACTGTGCTCAGTCATGGCATGCAGTTCATACACTGGTCGAACAAGCCAGACTTCGGGGATCAAAAATACTCAATCATGGTACAGACCTGATTATACCATCTGTGTTTCTCTATGTCTTATGCTGTACAGCCACACCTCCTTTCTTTATATTTTGCTAGGAAAATGGGAAATAGGTGTAGTGATTTATTTACATGTGCAAATGTAAATATAAAAACAGTATATAAGGCAAAATCAAAATGATCCCTCACTGCTTAAATAATATTGAGGCTCAGACTTTGTCCACGACTGATAGTCTTCCATTGTGTGTTGTTATATTTAGGTATGCTTTGGCTGCTTTGGCAGAGTGTTTGGGATAACTGTCATGGAGTATCAAACCCCGATGACACCTGTGAGGATCCACACAGGCTGAAATGCAGCCCTGAACCATGACAGAGCCTCCACCGTGTTCACAGATGGTTGCAGACAGTCAGTGCTGTTCCTCTCCTGACTTGACAATTTCAAGTCAGGAGAGGAATTCTTTGATTTTCAGTCTAGTTCTTGTGTAATTTGGCATAGCGCCTCATTTTCTCCATGTTTCCCCTCCTTCAGAATGGCTTCTTGACAGCCACCCTTCCACTGAGATTATTTCTAATGAGGCTTTGGCGAACAGTAGATTCGCTGACAGCTGAAGGGCCAGATGTATCTCTCAGGTCCTGGGTCAGGTCTTTGCTGTTTTCTTAAGGACATGACTTTCAGATGCTGTTCATCAGCTGTAAAAGCGTTTTGGGCCTGCCACTTTCTTTGTACTCCATTTGCCCCAGTTCCTTACATTCTTAAAGATACACTATGCCAGGATGTGCCATGTTTTCATTGGATATTCCCTTGTTGGTGGGAACATACTATTTTATGCCCATCAGACATTTTTCATAGATTCAGCTAAAGAAATGAGAACAAATGAAACATTTTTCTGACAGGCTGCTAGTAACAAAGATACAATTTAAAATCACTTCCTTGCTGAGTGTCTGTGAAGGTTCTCAGTCATCCAGGTCATCGTAGTCTAAGGAGCTTGGAAAGGAAGCCGTCTGGACTTCTTTAAATTGCTTGAAGACGTTTCACCTCTCATCCAAGAAGCTTCTTCAGTTATGGGGTCAAATAGTGGAGAGTCCCAGATTTAAGCCCTGTAGTAGTACCCCACCCCCCAAGAGGGACAAAGGACCCCCTAATGATCCCCTACCTAATCACATGAGCCAAGGTGTGAAAAAGGGTGTAGGTCACAATCAGCCAGGGTTTCGGGTGAGCTCATTGTGAAACCCTGGCCCCACCCTATCAGGGCCCAGGATGTGAGTGGGCGTTAAGGTGTCTGGGAAGATGTCTGTTCAAAGATGGTCACTCACAGTGGACATAAATGGCTTCTTTCACTCCTCTTTCAAACCATCTGTCCTCTCTGTCCAAAATGTGAACATTGGCATCCTCGAAAGAGTGTCCTTTATCCTTAAGATGCAGATGGACAGTCGAGTCTTGTCCTGTGGAGGTGGCTCTTCTGTGTTGTGCCATGCGCTTATGAAGTGGCTGTTTGGTTTCTCCAATGTGGAGCTTCTTCAATGAGAGGTGAAACGTCTTCAAGCAACTGAAAGAAGTCCAGACGCTTTTCTTTCCAAGCTCCGTAGACTTCCTTGCTAAGTCTGTTATGTGTAGACACAGCACAGGTTTATCCCTTAAGTTAGGTGCCTATGCTTGAATTATTTCATAGGTACAAGGACTGGACTGAAAATTATTTAAAAAGCAGCCAATGTCCAAAGAAAGGCACTGAAAGAAAGCTTGAAGAACTATTGCTCAAGACACTATTAAAAATTACAACAAAGTCCTGCTCCTTGGAACCAAAACATAAAGGAATGAAGGATGGCTCGGGACTTTTGCACAGTTCTGTAGCTGTACATGAGGCACACGATGAGCCAGAGCAGTGAGCTAAAGAATTCCAGTTCAGTGAGTTCAGACCATAGTTCAAATAAAAATACTGATTAGCACAGCTTTAGCCTTTATGTGGTAAAGACCTGTGTTTTCTTTGTGCCAAACAAGAGTTTACACTTTCATAAAAAAGTCATATCCAGACTGAAGCAGCGTGAAAGTTTACATATGAGCCGTATAGTTCGAGTGTAGCGTTGAGAGATTTCAACATTTTTACCTCCCTAAAAAACCAAGTATTCATCGCACTGGTAGTTTCATGTTATGGTGGCACAAGGGAAACTTTATCCAACCCCCTCTGAATTCTTAGCTCCAATGGCAAGTCCTTGATCCACAGCTGCTGTCGGCCTCAAGCAGCCAACAGGAAGCAGAGCATTAATTTGTGTCTGACCCTGAAGGAAACCTGAGAGAGATGCTATTATCTTATGGATGGCACTACACCACACCAATCAGCGGCAAATAGGCCCCAGAGATCCAAAATACACCCCCAGAACACACATACAACCCTCAGCTAGCAGCTTGAATTATTACTTCTGTCTGTGTTTTGATATCTGGATTTCAACAGCTAATAAGGAAAGAACTCGGATAGAAAAGACATCCAAATCATGTCGAATTAACTTTTCTAGCTGTTAATCATAATTTCCGTCTCAAACGACTGCACACGCCCGCGTTTTTTAAGAGTGGAAACAAATTGGCATGTGCACAAGCTCCTGTGTTACAGGATGCTATACCTTGGAACAAATCATTCACATGAGCAGGAAGTCTTGCAGTAATATATGAAGTGCTGGGAGGTGTTCTGCTGGAAAGTGTGTGGTCCACGCAAGACACTCAGCCATAAATCTCTATCCCATAATTGAGAATAGAGTGCACCTTGCTAGACTTTTTCCCCTGAGCTGCTTCAACGAGAGCTGGAGCATGAAGAAAAAGAGCAGAGAAGCCAAACACTGGCTGCTGTTTAGCCTCTCTGCTCTAACATCTTATTAGAGCGAACTCAGTAGTAGCTCACCAAATACATCCAAGATAATGAGTTATTTCATTGAATTGAATTGTTTATCTAATCTGCATTTAGTATTCCCACAACAGGGTTATTTCTTTAGCCTCATGAACTGGCAAAAGCGCTCTGATTACAAGTGGCGAGCAGTGTGAAAGGGAGAAATAAGCTCCTGTCTTTCCCTGCTTTCATTTGCTGCTGGCAAGGTTCAAAATTAAGCAGTTTTTTCTCCCGAGAGAGAGCAAATGGAACAGCTTGATCAATAAAGATCAATAAAGAGTGTGCCCTTTTCCTTTAGTTACTCACATGTGGGTAATTTTCCTCAGGCTGTAAAACGAGTGCTTCTCCAGCCTCTGCAGCGTCATGTCCACAGATATATATCTACGAGAAATAAACAAAGCTATCGGACAAATTGTCTGTGTAATATAAACATAAACGACTTCTTTGTAGCACATGACTTTAAAGAATGAAGGTACTGTGGTCGTGTTAGGAGGGGGGAAACATAAGACATGTTTTCACAAATGAGTTTGTGGCTCCAAAAATCATCCTAAAGCCTGAAAGTCTTTCCTGAATTTATAAGTCCACCTTGTGTAAAGCCTCCAAAGTCGTGGGTAATTTTACAGGCATGCCCCTCGCATATACATTACTTAGTCATCAGTCACTCGGCTGCATGCTCTGAAAATAATCACTTACTTTTTTACAGTTATTATGAGTTACTTGATAAAACACACCTCTGTGTATCTGAAAATATAATTGACATTTTATTGATTTTCTGTCCTGAAGTCTGCCTGTTCAGAGTCAGTCGAAATGCTGGCCGTGTGCACTTTTGTGTGGTTCAGGCTTATAGAAAACCTCTCCTCCACACATCCGTCTCTCTTTATGCATGACTTGGACGCAGATGTGGAACTCAGCAGCTGAGGATCAAGGCTCAAGTGTATATTTTACCTCAGCACAAAAACTCCACCTCTACACCCAAAAATCTCTGCTGGAATACCTAGGCCATGTCCAAGCCCTGCTGTGGTGGAAGGAGAAACATTCCTATTGCAGGAACGCATTAGCTCTTCCAGCTCTGATTAGAAGCCAGCGGTGACACTAAACAGAGAGCATATCGTCTGCTTGAGTGAGAGACAAAAGGGAAAGGGGTGGCTGGGTGTGAGGGGAATAACCTGCACTCACATTCTTGAGATGTTGACCACGTTGGCAAAGGCATCCGCTGGCACAGATGATAGACGGGTCTCAAAAAGCCACCTGGTTAACAACAAACAAACAAAAAACCCCATAATGATGAATATTTAATTTGTCACAAAAAAGTTTAATTCCAATTTTACTTGTAATTTCTTTTGTAATTGTATGATTAGATTACATTTAATGACATTACAGTAAGTAGCCAGAGCCAGCACGTCACTTTGCTAAGCTAAGTTAGCTCAAATTAGCTTAGCATAAAGATTAGAGATGTAAGGAAAAAGCCTGGTTTAGTGGTTATTTTTACACTTCAGTTGTTTTGCAGACTAAACAAATGATAGAAGATATAATGGACAAGTGATTTAAAGGTGGTTTTGTTACCTGTGATAAAAGTCAGAGAAGTCTTTCTCTATTTTTTCCAGTATTGACACTTAGCTAACTATACACAAAAGAGATGCTCATCTGCTATCCCTTTCTATTCCCTCCATCCCATCTTCTGTCAGCAGCAAAGTCAGGAGTGCATTTCCCAAAATAGCAGTTTATTTACATATTCACATTTCAGTTGAAAGAAAGAAGGAAACAAACAGTACAGGCAATGAGGGAAAGAAAGCAATATCACAAAGTCCAAATACTAGCGGGTCTCCGGAAAAAAAGAGAAAAAGATGAAATCTTTCTCTGAAGATAATGGGGAAACAGATCCCCCCTGAAGGAACAGAAAGGAAAACAAGGACATGAATGTAAGCTGGCAACCAAATCAAACAATGTCTGGGTGTGTTTATGATGTTTCAGAAAGTGTAGTGTGCGAGACATTAGAGTTCAGGAGATTTAATGGGTAAGTTGTCATGAAGGAGAAGAAAACAGGTGGAAAGTTCTTAGGAAATAAAAGACCAAGACTGAGAACTAAAAAAAGCTGGTAAGGTATGTGATTCACGTGGAAGAATAGCTAACGGTTAAACAATTTTTATGTTATGGGGAAAATAATGGAATCTGAACCATTTTAAATATATATATATTTTTAATTTTGTAAAAGAGAGAATCTTTTAAATGAAATTTAAAACACTAAAAGAAAATATTTCAAAATAAGAAATAATTTCAGAATGGGATTATGGGAATTTTGTTCTCTCTCTCTTTTTTTTTTGATTCATAAACTTTAGCCTTTAGGCTTTAGCCAGAAGATGATTAGCCTATTAAAGAAGTATCTTTAAACATTCATGGCGAAACATCTTGCATGGTTCTACTTAAACGTCAGTGCATGGATGCCTACCTACAACAATTTACCCAGACTGAACTCAAATCCATCACATACACAATCAGACAAAGCAGGTCCCACTGAGACTAGAACTCAGATTGCTAGATTCAAAGGCCAGAGTGCTAACCATTACACCATGGAACCATCAATTCGTTACAAGAAAGCTATGTGCTGGTATGGATGTTGGTTGCACATATCTTTTTGAGACTCTTCAGAGGGGACGTGTCATCCTGTCACGATGTACCTCATCAAGCAGGCTAGATTTATTGAGAAAGTATACAAAAAATATTTTGAGGAACCAGTTGGTGACTACCTAGCGACCAGTTGAGACCACCTGGCAAGACAAACTCTTTGCAACCTTCAGCAATCAGTAAACGCCAAAACATTTAAACGGCAAAGTGATTGTCAGGGGGTCGCCCACTGCTCGCTAGCCTTATGTGACTGGGGCTTAAACAAAACTACGAAATGGGCGGTGGCTATGTCCAGGAACATCGAACAACAATATATATAAAAAAAATGTAAAAAAAAACCACGCACATTAATAGATAGGGTGTTGTCATTTTTTGCGAAACAAGAAATGTGTTGACATGTGCTAGTAAATGAAATGTGTTATTAAAAAGTGCAGTTTAGCCTTTTTGACATTAATCAACTAATTCGCTACTTCATAGGAAATAAATGAGTGATAATAATCATTAAATCTTTACACCAGGGCATCATCTAAAATGTTCAACCTTTTCTTTAAGGACACACGACCTTGCAAATAAAAAGTGTTATTTCTTTCCTTGCTGGAGACTTTATTGCGGTGGACTTCGGAATCATAACATAATAATAGAGGAATGGGATTAAGATGGTATCCACATGTGTTGCTGTCATGTTATATTCCAGGCTCATGGGATGCACATTTAGAGTTTGTTCCACCACATCCTGATTCAACTAGCAACAGTGTACGCAAGCATTTGGGGAAAAGAACATGACTCAGCCAAAGCCAGCATCTTCACGCACCTTTGGTTCATCAGGGGAACAAAAGACTAATTCAGAGGCTGAGATTTGGCCGATGAGTCCGCATCACGCTCGCACGTGGAGCGGGGTTGTCAGTCTGCAAACACGGGCGCACGGCACTCTGCACGCACTCTGACAAACTCAAACAAACACAGCGACACAGAGCAGACCCTGACACCAAACACCCCGCTCAGAACCACGCAGTTTCACCGCCACACTCCAACCAGAATGCATTTTCCCTCAGGAGTACAGGGAGAAGACCGGTGAGGCCATCTTGAAGGGCTTAAGGAGAGAATTACTACCCCAATTTGTCATTTTGGATAGAAAACCTAAAAAACAAACAGGCTGGGAATTGACTTTGAAGTGGGGAGAGGCCACATAATTCACAGTGGTGTCAGCGCCCGATTGACAACATAGCTGTGTTTACTATGAGCTCTCTTTAATTTTGTGCGTTGGCTGGTAGAGAGGCTCTGTTACATATTGTGCTACAAACCTTTCTCCAGATGGAATCGTTTAAAAAAATAAAAGTTCCATAAAAACGCAAGAGTGTCCACTGCACACTTGCTTTCTGACATTTACTTGTTCAGTCGTGTCTTGCAATAGACACGTATAGAAGCGCTGTTAAAAAAGTGATTTGTTTTCTCATAAACACGTGCAGAAATTAATGCACCACTAACAATTTCCACTGCATGACCCATTGGTAGAAATGAATGGCTAGTAAATTGTCAGTGTTTCCATTAATCGCATCTCATCACGTTCAACATCCTGCTTTTTCTCCTCTTGCATTAATCAGGGTGCTCATCTGTTACCATTCAGCAAACGGCATTAGGATTTCACTGTGAGGGGCTGTTTTATTAGACGTTGACTTGTCACATGTTTAAACTCTGATCAAAAAAAAAAAATCTGAGGTTTCTGAAGAACTGGAACTGCTGCGTTTCCATTGAAGTGTTTTTCCCTCTTAATTATTCGCAAATGGAACTCTTGGGGTGTTTGCAAAATGTGCTGTAAAAGGTAAATATTGTATTTGAATGCAACGTCCAGACGCAGGCGGGTGTCACGCTAGGCAGGCTTCTCAGCACGCCTGTGCTTTTCCTTTCCACCTCTCAGAGTCCCGGTGGCACACGGAGTAACCTCCACACACAAAGCACTCTAAACTCCAAGTATCCACATGTGCACTCTCGCACACACACACACTCAGACGGCTGCTTTGCAGTCCCATTTCGTTTTGTGGGAACTTTTACACGTTGTCCCGCACAAAACTATCTTTAAAATCTTTAACCAAACTCTTGTGCTAATGGCTAAATTAGCACAGAAAGCTTCAAGGCTTTTACCCACAATGGGACATTTTATAAAAGGTCATAGCTCACAGCTTCACAAATGTCTCAAAGGAAAGCTTGAGAAGAGTAAGTAACACACTCGATTGCTTTCTGGCAGAGATGAACAGATTGTATGGCTAAATTAATACCCCAGCGACTTCAGCTTAACTCTGTCCAGTAAAATAAAGGTCTGCAAACCAGCAGTTCAAAGGTTCATCAATTATAACGTAAGACTGTAAAATATTAATAATATGAATAATGATATGGTTTAGTTGTATAAACCGTACAAAAGCTCTATTTTGGCCTCTGCTTTTAAGCTACATTTCCTGGCATTAAGCTCTTTTATGCTTCAAAAAGCATATACGAATATTTAATTCTTAACTTTCAATTTCCCAGTTCAAAATCATGTAATGTGAGTGCTTTGAACTGAGTTTTGACCCTAAAATGAATACAAATTTTTAATAAGTACCATCCCTTATTAAAACATTGTTATAATGGCAACATATGTAGTAAATGGTATTGGTCTAACTCCTGAATTTCTATCACGACAGTTTCTAAGGAAAACCAAATGGTGAAAGACATCTCTGGCAGCAGCCACGAGGTGAAAGGCCAAAATAAACGCAGAGCTGGACCTAGTTGGAGTCGCAAAAAGTGGACAGTATTGGCCTGACGAGGGCATTGGGGGGGATTTGTTCCTCTGTGTTTGTCTAGGCTATAGGAAAATCTAACTTTATCACACCTCATCTGCTGGAACATCCCGCTCAATACCCGGTGTATTTTGGGCTTATTTGGCAGATATTTTTATCAGGAGCGCTGGCAGTGCTAGGCTGGGCAAACTGAACAAGAATGTGAAGAACATTGAGGACATCGATTCACGTGGACATATGAATTGAAGCAGTGACGGGGAGGTAATTTTATGTGATGGGTGCTGATGAAGGCAATGCAAAGTATTTGGAATTTTGAGATGGAGGGACGCTCTAGTAACTGGAAGTGAGGAATGGGGATTATCACGGCACAGCGCAGAGCCTTCTCCTGGGCTTTAGTGAACACTACATCAGGGATAGTTGGAAGAGGAACAGTTTAAAATATCAAATCAATAACCAAATTATAAGGTGTAAATATCACCGTTTATATCATAGCTTACTAGAAAATGTGGATTTTTCAAGTCCATCATGAAATGATAAGAACTCTGAGAAGGTGTGTTTAACCAGGCTGCTTTACCCTAAATGCTAACATTTCCATACTAACAATGGCAATAGATGCTAGAATTAGCATGAAACTGAAGGAGATAAGAATTATATTTATATAGCGAGTACTGGGGTGAAAAAAGAAGAAAAAGATTTGTGTATGATGATAGTGGACACATTCTAATAATTTGCTTGCCCAAACACGTGTGGTAGACAAAGAGAGTACATCAGTGTTGTTGAATTTTAGCCGACTGACCTGTGAGACCAAAACTTCAAAAATGACAATCATAGTAAGCATTCAAAGTAATAACCTACAGCACAGTAAAGTATATTAAGTCATTATTAAGTATTAGGTATAGTAACTGTTGAAGTACAGCGCAAGTCCTTCTACAAACGAGGTAGTTTTTTTTAAAGTTTTTAATTAAACTAATGTTTTCTTTCAGTTTTTACCAGGTCGGAGTTGCTACCTGGATAGAATCACTTGTCAAATCTTATTAAAACTGCTAAAAAGTTATTCTGACTTTACCCCAAAATAAGGTGATAAAAAGCTGTTGCCACTTTGCTGTTGCAGAATTATCTCAAAGATTCTTTGAGCACCATGTTTCTCCGTTGATGTTTCTGGCATATTATTATATTTAAAAAAAAAATGCCCACTTGGTTATGTTCCAGGTCATTACTAAAGTGCTGTACATCGTGTACAATTAAACGTTACTGTTTGCTGATTTCAGTGGAAATACCCTTTCTGATGTTTCCAGTGTTTCCACATCTGCGATGGAGTCCATCTGAGGGGCATGTGTTTCCATCAGTCAAGGCCACAGCAAACGGGTCGCTCTCTATTGCATAATTTTCACCCTCTACTTAAGCAGTTTGGGAAATGTAAAAGCCCTGCTACATTTTTCAGAGGTGATCCTTACGAATTACATCATTGGCTCCCAGGACAGATTTTGTTGGGGTCTCAGATAACAAGATGACTATTGTACTTTTAGTTTATTTATTTATTTATATTTTAACTTTTTACAGTCAGCACATGATTGCAACAAACTATAAAGCTTTTAGTGTAACTTTGCTTTGCTTCATTTCCCTCCTAAACTAGGACTTTCCCAGACAAAGCAAGATATTTAAAGATGTCACATTGGTCTCTGAGAAAATATTAGGAGTAAACTCCACTTTTATTTCCCATTTCACAGACAAGACAAGCTTTAGAAAAAGCAGTGCGCAGAAAATTGATAATGAAAATGATGATTAGTTGCAGCCTGAGCTGGCAGTGATGCTAGAGGAAACACTGTCTTTGCAAAATGAAAACAAGTGAGTGAATGTTGGCTTTTAGCAGTATTCTTGTCATTGATGATACCATCATCAGTGGCGGTTTAGCACTGTAAATTAATACAAGATACACACAGAAGCACATTTTAGAGGTCAAAGCAGAAAGTGAAAAAAATTATGTGAGGAAATATGAGCCTGTTATTGATTGTTAAAACATTTCTTATCACCAAAGAGCATCTCTGGTGTCTGCAGTACATTTGTGCCATGCAGTGGTCTCACATACAGGACCCTAACCTGAAAGCTGTCAGTACCTTGGTAGCTCAAACCCTCCTCAGACGTTGGTGTCAAGATTATTTCTTTCTTCTTCCTATCTCGAAAAGTCCTACAGCTGATTTACCAGAGCAAAATAAAATAAACTATGGACAAAGGCACACTCGATGTGGTATACATATAGCCTAGTCAGCAAATAGAGATCCAGCCATAAAGGTGATTTCCAAATATTCCAGTGCAGATGTGATTATTTTAAGACAGAGTGTAAAAAACAAATATTACATTAAAACTGATTAGCATGAACTTTTAATATAAAACCAAGAGAGGTTTTCACTCGTGTTTTGAAATGTTCTGTTTATATTATTTGTATAGTTTCAGGTTATAAAGGTGGCTTAACTGAGTCGTTTTAAATAAAACCTACTAAACTGGGGTCATATTATTTCACAATTAATCTTGTAATTGTTAAATGCATCTCCATGAAAAATGAAAATATCAGTGTTCTTTTTCATATGTTTTAAGGCTTTACAATAACAAATAGTCAAATACAAGTGACACAGACAACTGCAGATCACAGTAATGCTATAACAGACAAAAACGACACCTTGAAAATGAAAGAATAACTACTTAACAACATAGACAGTCTCAGGATCCCCTGGGTGCACTTTGGAATATTCATGCTATTATAATGATTTTTCCTCGGGGTTAGGAACACTTTACATTCACAGTGCTTGGAAGAAAAAAAACAAAAACAGCAGGATTACTTTCACAGACGCGTTTTGAACGCCTACTTACAGCGTCTCCGTGCTCGCTGGGAACCTGGGGAGAATATCAATGTCAAAGCAGGAGATAGTGAGAGTCTTCCACTCGGAGCACTCGCAGACGGCAGGGCAGGAGTCAGCCTCAGATGCAGTGCTGATAGGGAGGGTGACGAGCGTAAACAATGCGCACGTTATCACCTGCATGCTGACTGGCAAGTGTTGGGTTTCGATGGTAGTCCCCCTGAAGTCCACAGCCACAAAGAAATCTACCAGTTTGAGTCAAGCTGTCCCTAATAGCCTGTGCTGTTTGCTGTTTTTCATGAATAATCCTTAGAGTGACCAAGTGGAGCTGCACTGCACTGTTGTGCACAGTTTGCTTTACCGGGCCACAGGAGTTTTCTGTGAAGCTGGGGATGCTGTAGGACGGGCAGCTGCGGCTCTGGTGGGTTTGGAGGTTCTCTTCAGCTGCTGGAGGGGAGGGTGAAATTATTGAGACAGTCTGGTGTTGTGCAGAATGTAGTCCACCCCCTTCTTGACTAGGATTTGCAGGAATTTTAAAAGTTTTGCTAATAGATAAACTACATTTTTACACAACTTTTTTGTTCGTTGTAATTATGTTATAAGCACATAATAATAATAATAATAATAATAATAATAATAATAATAATAATGCTATTTATTATTATTATTATTATTACTATTATTATTTTAATACAACTTAAAGTATAATGTATACGTTTTTAACACAATTCTTTTTTTAATACCACCTTGTGGTTTTCAGTATGCACATGGACAAAATTTTCTTTTTTCCCCTTTTCTATCCTCGAGGGCGGCAGTACTGGCGCAAAAAACACACCTTTGGACAATGTAGTTCTCAAATAATCAATTCCCACACTGCTCCATGATGGGCAGCCTACACTTCCCAGCGTTCCTCAGAGTTGCTCTGGTCCGTTTGTTTTGCTGCTCAGACGCGGCTAGTTCAACTTGCCACAGCGCGGAGAAGCTGAGGGTTGTTCTTCTGATGGCTGTCTTCCGCATAGCGTGAATTCAACCTCTTCTCTTTAATTAGCATCTAACGGTCGCTTGTATTCCATGTGATTCTGCTTTGTAGTTTTTGTTTTGTAGTCTTATCGCAAGGTTAAATTCATTGGCTAACGTTTAGTTAGCTAGCTGGCTAACGTTTACAGGAGTTTCCACTTGTTGCTAGCCAGGAGGAGCATCGCCCACAACAATGCCAGGATACCCTTGGTTCTCGTGGTTTCCTTGACAGATATCTGTTTCCTTATGTGTGGTCAAAACAATGGTGACACGGCTCCCATGTGTTGTGACAGAGTTATCAATTGTAAAAAAGAAAAGAAAAAAGTTCATAGGCATCCCATTTTCGTTCTTAATCTGATTAACGGTGCACTTAACAGCGTTTTCCGCTGATGAAAGTAGTGCTGCGCCATACTTTGCGAAGTCAGCCGTTTACGGTGTCCGCTCCTCGTCTCAAAGTATGGATATATCCAGCGACTCTGACTCATACGACAGGACCCCGGATCACCGGTCACGGCGGCGCGAAGCCCACCGCAGACCTGGCCGGGACAGGGCGAGAGGCAACGGGAGAGAAATCGACGGGCGAACCGTAGACATCTCCGAGAAAATCAGCACTCTTGCAAACACCTTACAGGTACTTTGCGCAGGTTTGCGTCAAAAGACATGCTATGTGGATCTGTTCAGGGTCCACCTGCAAGCATTCACCTGTGTTTGTCCCCAACCATACGACCAAGTCAGGTGTTGGGAGATAACAAATCACTTAGGTATAAGTTTCATCTCATCATGGGCTGGGAACACACTGAACAATGGTCTGTTGGCCTTTTTTCGGCAAATTTTCAGTATCAGACTCTTTAGTTACTGCATTTAAATGATGTTTATACACTTTTTAAATGTAGGGTTTTCCATCAGTTTATGGTTCAATTGTTATTATGTAAAAGAAAAGAAAAATCAATTGCCGTGTGAGAAGGCAGCATAATGCAGTGATGCTCTTCCTTGTGTTTGTCTGATTCAGAGTGCTCCTGTTTTTGTGTCTCTTCTTTGGAGAATTAACCTGCTTAAATGGCATGTATTCCCTATTTACATGAGTAATAAATGGATACCAGTCAAACTTGCCACAAAAGATTTAGTGTTGGTATAAATTCATAATTAACATTCATAGTTTGGGAATGAAAAAATAACCACTGGTGTCAGAGACATCCTTTTGTCTTTCATGTGCTTTTTTCCACCTGTGGTTTCCGGCTAATGAAAGCACCTGTATATATAATAAAATGAATGGATGGATGGATAGCTCTGTATCCATAGCCTGTTTTGAATCCTTAACACATTTCAGCAGTCTTTAACTGGAAGTGTCTTAATGGCAGGACACCAGCAGGAACTTGACCAAAGTAGACAAGATGCTGGGTCAGTACAGGGAGCACACAGACGACCAGGCTGAAGCCATGGCACTGGTGAGATGCCTGTTCTCTTAGATGTCTTCTATTTTATTTTATTGCTGTACTACATATGTTAAGGCTGTTTTATTCTGCTTTATTTAGCTATTTTACGTTATAGAGCCATTTAGGTTTTTTTTCTTGAGTTTACACTTGAAGTTAGTTTCATTTTTTAAAATTATTTATTTAGAATTTGATGATCGATGTCCTTTTTTTCCTTATTTAGTTTGTTTTGTTGTCTTTTATTTAAGCTGTTTTGCTGTATGTTTTATGTTAAGGCTACTATAATACAAGAATTTCCCAAAGTTTGTGATAAATAAAGCACATCTTAATTCTAGCAGTTTCACCCACTAATTTATGCCTTTTTATTCAGGTTTTTTTAAGTGAATGACACTCCCAATTTTTTGCCAACTATATGTTTATTAGATCAGTTTCTGCTGACAGCATTATACATCAGTATACATAAGGCAATCAACAAGGACAAACTGTATGGAAAAGAAGGAAAAGCCCCCAGAAAAATAGAAAAATGGGGAGTGACTTCTTAGGGGTCAGTTTGCCAGTTGAACCCATTTATCATACACAGCTGCATGGGGCCTTTGGTAGCAACACTAAGCAGTCAGAGATGGCTGGTTAGAGATGGATCATCAGATGCTGACAGTGAGGTCAAATCCATTCTCTCTAAGTATGTTAAGAAAGGGCCCCAAATACGACACTCCCATTTATGCTTAAAAACAACAACAAAAACGTCTCTCTGCCTCCTTCTAAGTCATTTATACTTTTTCATGCATCAGCTTAGGGAGAACCTAGAGGAGTCAATCAGCCAGCTGCAGACACAGAGGCGATCCAACGGGGTTCGGAGCTCCTCAGCCTCCACCCTGCATACCAGCGACCTGGAAGCTTCCTCAGGATCAGGTATGAAAAAAATGACCAGTAGAACCAGTGATCGAGTTTTGTTTAGTAAGTCTTTTTCAGAGTATGAAAGTGTTCTACTTCCTGCTATATGTTTATATTGTTTGTTAGTTTGCAAAGCAAACCTCTGATAAAATGTATGCTTGTGATTTCAGAAGGCCAGCGTTTCTACCCCACTTCTCCACTTAAGGATTACACGAGCCCTCCAGGAAGGAGGAGGAGGTCTCAATCTGCCAATGTTCGCTTCAAGGAAACAAGCCTGGAAGGAGACGGTGTAAGGAACAACAGACCAGCTAGTGCTTCATTCACGTTCAGCATATTGCCACTAGAGGGCATATTGGGTAGATCCACATAGAGTATGTTGTATAGTCCAAAAAAGTTACTTTTCACTGGCCACAGTGGAAAATGTCATGGGGTCAAGGAAAGGTGTGAAGGAGACTTGATAAGTAAAGAGGAGGATAGTGTACACTAGACTCCTTTACAGTGTCACAGCGGATGTCTGCTGTATTGAAAAGTACAACATCCACAACATAGATTAGAAAATGCACAACTTACTCCACCTCAGCATGTTCTTACCAGCTGAACAACAGTGGAACTTAAAGGCACTTTGATCAGTTAATACAGCTCATAATCTGAAATTAGAAAGTTTTTATAAATCTGCGTTCTTCTAACAATGCAAAAGCTCAACAAGAAGCCAATTTTATTGTAGTCGTGTAAGAGTTAAACTGTGGTTGTTGCTGTGTGATAAAAATTAAAAACATAGGATCAGGTTGTGGACATGGATGTCATGTTTAATACATGAGCTGTGCTATCTTGTCAGATTTGTTGATCATTTTCAGTCGCTATAGATTATGGGAATGACCTCCTACTTTCCTAAAGAATGGTGTAATGTATCCTCTGCTGATGGAGGTAAAGGAAGCTTTGAAGCACTTTTATTCAGTTTTTGTAGAATTTGTGCAGCTCTTACTGTGACTGCCAAAACAATACTTCTTGGTCATTTAACTTAATTAGAAACCTCCTAAGCAAAATTGGCTGTTCAATTACAACCCATAAGTGCAGTATCGGGTTCTGTGGATGTGTCTCTGCTGCTGCCGTCTTGGTCAGGGATTCTGACTGTGGCTACTGACGTTTTCCTGACAGACTTTTTTGCTGCTATTTAATTTTTTGAATGAAAGAAAGCATCAGGTGATATGCTGATTTATCATCTCCTATTTGAATAAACCTCTTTCATTTGATACATAACAATAGGTTATCTGCTGAACTTGATAAGCGGTTAAGAGGATGGATAGAGAGATGGATAGTTATGATAATCCAGTAACCTAAATCCAGTATTTCAGGGGATTAGTCTGACACTAAATGAGGCTAACAAAAATTAGAAAAATAGATGAACATTTGAATCTCATGAATATTTTTCATAGTGTAGGAGAAAGCTGGTTATTATTTGTCAGTCGGCTATGTCACTTTTATGTGTTATCGTCTTAACTAGTCCTTAATTAATCTGTATGTGTGTTAAATCTCTTTAATGCAGGGCTCGCAAAATTTTAAAATCCCTGGTAGCCCTTCGGGCAGACACTCTTTAGTTTTTGGTAGCCCGAAATAAATTTGAGTAGCCCGAATAAAAAAAGATTATTTTTATTGTATAATATTGTAAAGGAAACAAAACATCAATCAAAAAAAATTGTTAAAACACAAATTACAACAACTGTGTAAACATTACAATCAACTCAAATATCTGGTTCTAATTAAACAGAATTTTCTGTGAACTTGTTAGAACTGTGTAGAACATGAATTAGTCTGTGTCAGATCCTGAATCTGAAATTTCCACTGAAGTCTCGGATGAGAAAATGCCACTCGACGTTGAGGGCATAGCATCTCCTTCATCAGCTTTCTCTTCCTGTGCATTGCCCTCCATTTCACTGCTCTTTGTTCTTGTCGGGGTTTTATGATCCAGGTGTCTTGAACCTTTTCCAGAAAACATCCAGAAACGAATCGACTTGTCAGGGCAAAAAGATTCAACTGTTTCCCCATTAATGGAGAGTTGCATGCAGTCATTCAGTGTTTCAGGGTGTAGAGAGGTACGATGTGTTGTCTTCACTCGGTTCATGCAAGAAAATCCTCTCTCACAGATGGCTGTCGATGGACTAAGTGTCAGCATTAATTTCACCAGCAACAAGATATGAGAGAGATGTTCTGGATTCTCAGAGAGGAGATCTCTGTACAAGCAATCTACTTTGCGACCCCGGCGTTCTGCAAGCCACACTTTTAGATCCATCCATTCTTGTGGAATTTTCTCTTTCTCTTCTGCATCTAGCAAACAGGCAAAATGTGTGACAAGATAATCCACCTCTTCATCCCCATAATTTGCTAGTTCTTCTCTGGGGTAGGGAAGAGTGGAAGGGTCAAAAACCTTGAAACAAGAGAGAGGCTTTTCATGGAGATTTTTAAATCTGTTGTCCATGTACTTGACTGTGTTGTCAATAATCTTCTGGATCTCTGCACCAAAGGTGTCTTTGTCTGTTCCCTCACCTCTTCTAGCAGGTCGCTGACTTTTTGTTAGCTGAGTTCCACAGTAGCAAATGCTACCATCCTGGTTCGCTGTGAACTTTGTGTCCAAGGTTTTCTGATATTCTCCTGGTTTTGTTTTTAGGCTGAGTAAGCGTGATGTTGTGCTCTCAACTAACTGATTTGTTCGTGTGATGTTTAGGTTATCATGCTGAAAATCAGTAGAGCACTTGGATAAGATAAGATAAGATAACCTTTATTAGTCCCACACGTGGGAAATTTGTTTTGTCACAGCAGGAAGTGGACAGTGCAAAAGTTATGAGGCAAAAATTAGAATACAATAAGAATAAATACAGTACACAACTGTACAGAATAGAATAAAATAAAATACTATATACAGTAGAATAAAATAAAATAAATATACAATAAGATAAAAATAGAATACAAATACAAATACTATATACAACTGAGTAAAAATACAACGATGACAGAAAGGATTATTGCACTTAGTATTATTGCACATGTATGGATGTGTGTGCTTGATCAGTTAAAGTCTTTGTTGTGGAGTCTGACAGCAGTGGGGAGGAAAGACCTGCGAAATCTCTCCATCCCACACCGTGGGTGCCGCAGTCTCCCACTGAAGGAGCTGCTCAGTGCTGTCACAGTCTGCTGCATGGGGTGGGAGACGTTGTCCATCAGGGATGACAGCTTAGCCGCCGTTCTCCTGTCACTCACCACCTCCACTGGGTCCAGAGGGCATCCTAGAACAGAGCTGGCCCTTCGGATCACCCTGTTCAGTCTCTTCTTGTCCCCAGCAGAGATGCTGCCGCCCCAGCAGACCACACCATAAAAGATAGCAGAAGCCACCACAGAGTCATAGAAGGTCTTCAGGAGTGGGCCCTCCACTCCAAACGACCTGAGTCTCCGCAGCAGGTACAGCCTGCTCTGCCCTTTCCTGTAGAGGGCGTCTGAGTTATGAGTCCAGTCCAGTCTATTGTTCAGATGAACACCAAGGTACCTGTAGCTGTCCACAGCCTCAATGTCCATACCTTGGATGTTCAGTGGTTGCAGTGGAGAATGCTTGTGCCTGCGGAAGTCTACCACCAGTTCCTTGGTTTTACTGGCGTTGATCTGGAGGTAGTTCAGCTGGCACCAGTCCACAAAGTCTTGAGTCAGTCCTCTGTACTCCTTGTCGTCCCCATCAGTGATGAGGCCGACTATTGCAGAGTCATCAGAGAACTTCTGCAGGAAGCACTGGGTGGAATTGTGGGAGAAGTCTGCAGTGTAGATGGTGAAGAGGAACGGAGCCAGAACCGTTCCCTGTGGGGCCCCCGTACTGCAGACGACCCTGTCCGACACACAGCCCTGAGTCCTCACATACTGTGGTCGGTCGGTGAGGTAGTCCAGGATCCAGGTAGTGAGGTGATGGTCCACTCCAGAGTTCACCAGCTTGTCCTTTAAAACCGAGGGAAGAATGGTGTTGAAGGCACTGGAGAAATCAAAGAACATGATTCTCACAGTGCTTCCAGCGGTCTCCAGGTGAGCGAGGGAACGATGTAGGAGGTGAATGACGGCATCATCCGCTCCAATGCCAGGCTGGTAGGCAAACTGAAGTGGGTCCAGTGATGAGCTTATTAGGCGCCGAAGCTGAGCCAGGACCAACCGCTCCAGGGTCTTCATCAGGTGGGATGTCAGAGCCACCGGCCTGTAGCTGTTGAGGTCCTTGGGGCGTGAAGTCTTTGGCACTGGTACAACAGGAGGTTTTCCAGAGCTGTGGAACTCTTCCCAACCTCAAGATGGTACTGTAGTCCAACATGAAATGCAGGAAGCGAACAAATTTCTCAGTCTTCATCTCCTGCACCACCCCCTTAGCCTTGGCTGCATCCTCGGCTTTGACATCACTTCCTTCTGCCATGTTCTCCATATGAACAACAGTGGGAGTGTAATTTTTTTCCACAGCCTTTAGACATCTCAGCCGGCTTGGAAGCCACCGCGTGCTCTTCAGCCCACTGAAATGTGCCAGCCTCTCATTTAGCAGTTCACTTATTTCTGTCAGCTCTCTTCGCTTCTTTGGGGAATAGTAGTACATCTTAAAGATGGTTTTCAGTGTATCTTCAAATTTCACCAGGTACTCACAGCCTTTCACGCTATCCAGCACGACTAGCTCTAGTTTGTGTGCCACACAGTGGATTGTTATGATGTGGGGTATCCTCTGTTTCAGTCTCCCAGCTACTCCTGTTTTCTCACCCATCATCACTGCAGCACCATCAAAATTTGCACACACTACTTTCTTTTTCCATGTGTCCTCTCTGATACCCATGGTGTTCACTGCTTCATCAATAGCCTCTAAAATACCTGCAGCATTTGCACTCTTGACTGGCTGACATTTGATCATGTATGTGGCTATGTCACCATTATCCCTCACATACCTGACATGAACCAACTCCTGTTCTATTATACCAGTGTCTGTGCTGCCATCTGCAAGAATGGATAAGAACCTGCTTTCTTGAATTTCCTTTTCAATCTGGTCTCTTGAAGTTTGTGCTATTGCTCCAATAAACTCTCTGCAAGCATGGTCATTGAGGTAAGTGGAACCAAGATCTAGGCCATTTGCTTTCTGAAGTTTGCAAAGACTGCTAAATTTTGCCAGTGGTAGTTCACTCTTTGCAACATAGTACGCAGTTCTAAACAGCTTTTTCAGGACTTCTTGTTGTGCTTTGTTTATTTTTAGTATGGTTTTTGCAATTGGTGTTTGTTCTGGGACAGATGCTGCAGACTGAGCACCAATGCATTTCTTGTGATGCAGAGATTTCTCATGAGTTCTGATGGGGTCTTTCCTAAAATTACTGGTCCCAGTAACAAAGGCGCTTGTCGACTCAGCAATAGAGGGAAACTCACGACACACCCGGCAGAACATCATGTTATTTACCTTGTCATATTCCAGCCACAGAAATTCTTTTGTCCATGAATCCAAAAAACTGCGCTTTCTTTTTGCCTTATAGTCTGATTTATCATAACTTTTCCGCTTTGTGGTAGGCCTTTCTTTGCCTGTCCCTTCTTCATCCTGACCTGTCTTTTTTGGCTCAGCAGAACTAAAATACCTGCGTAAATCCATCTGTCTTTACACATGCCAGAGATTTTTTTTTTTTTTTAAATTCTCTGCGCAGTCAACCTCTAGCACGTTTAAGCTTGCTGCGGGAGATTTCACGTGCCACGTTTGAAGAGTAAGCTAGTGAGTGATGTTGTGTCCTGTCTGACTATACCATATTGCACCACTAGAGGGTGGTGTCGTGAAATAAGAGGAAAGTGCAGTCGGGAAATTGTAGAGTTAGAATATAGTTAAGACGGCTATCTGATAACTCGATATGTCTCCCTGTTACCTCTACGATGTAAAGTTATGTGCTGCATTCATTAAAGAGCACTGTTCTTTGATGAGGACTCAGCTAATTACTCAGCTACATTTGCGAAAGAAAGCAAAGGCATTGTCATATATTTTTACTTCCTATGATAGCCCGACGGGCAGGGCTGAGATAGATTTTGGTAGCCCGACTGGAAATATCACTAGCCCCGGGACGTCGGGCTAGCGATTTTGCGAGCCCTGTAATGACACTGATGGGACATGGAGGTTGAGGCAGAGTTCAGACAGACTGTCCTGTTTGTTGAGTCCCAACTGAGAAAGTTAAGAGGCGATTATCAACAGCAGAACTGAAGATAAGAGAGTAAATAACTCATCTACAGCTCTTATTCCAAGTCAGAGTTTCACAGAATCAGACTGTAAATTTATTTAAGTGATGGGAGTAATCACATTAGTTTGATGGCCCAACAACACAAAAAGGAGCCGGAGGATTGGATTACTCTTTTTAAACATTATATCATTGAACTGTTTATGATTACTAATGGTAAATGGACTGGTTCTTATATACGCTTTTCTAGTCTAGCTGACCACTTAAAGTGCTTTACACAATTTGCCTTAAAAAACACTTTTTTCTAGTGCTTCTATCTAACACTCACACACAGTTACACTCTGATGGATGCATCGGAGAGAGATTTGGGGTTAATATCTTGCCCAAGGCATGCAGACTGGAGCAGATTGAACCGCTCACCTTACTGGTCTATCACCTGAGCTACTGTTCATATAAGATGAGGATTATGGTGTAAACTTACCTCTGCATCCTGTATAATAAATATAGTTCTAGTATTTGTAACAAACCAAAATGCCTCCTGAAACTTTCATTGTCAGGAGGCACAGCTCTCTGAACCAATATGGCATCTGTGTGGTTGCATGTTTTCACTGGACAGCAGCAATCACCTGTAAATAAGACATTTATTACGCCACCTTTGGCCTAATGTGTCAGTTCAGTTGAATTTAAGTCTTTTTATAGCACCAAATAACAACAACAGTTAGCTCAAGGCACTTTATATTGTAAGGTAAGGATTGTAGAATAATAGAGAGAAAACCCGAACTATAGCACAGTCCCCTATGAGCAAACACTTGGCAGTGGGAAGGAAAAACTCCCTGTTAACAGGAAGAAATCTCTGGTGGGACTGGACGAGCAGGGAGGGGCGGCCATCTGCCGCAACCTTCTGGGGGTTGAGGGGAAAACGGGATAAAGGAAACAGTACTGGGCAGAGCCAGAGATTAATAATGACTAATGATGAAATGCAGAGACATGAGTGACAAAGAAATACTGAGTGCATCATGGGAAACACCCAGCAGTCTAGGAGGGCTCAGGGTCACCTGATCCCGCACTAACAACTGTACATGCTTCATCAGAAAGGAAAGTTTTAAGCCTAATCTTAAAAGTAGAGACGGTGTCTGTGTCCCGAATCCAAACTGGTTCCACATGACCTCTTCTAACATGGTGATATGAGGTACTTAATATAAGATGGGGCCTGATTATTAAGATCTTGTATGTGTAGAGAAGGATTTTAAATTCACTGGCAGCCAATGAAGAGTCGCCAGTATGGGAGAAATATGCTGTGTTTCTAGCCCCTGTCAGCGAGAGTGCGCTCACTGCAGCATTTTCCATCAACATCATTTTATTCACATGGGTTTTCATTTGTGTTAGTTTTTCCCTTTCAGATATCTGTAGTGTGTTTTCACGATGCAGCGATGTGGAGCGCCGCTCAGCCGTGCCCTGCTCGTGTCTCGCGTTTTGTATTCAGCGTGGGTTTGTGGCTGTCTCACACAGATTCATACCCTGCACCAGTCCATGAGGGATCTGCGTTGTGACCAGCAGAGACTGTCTGATGACCTGGATAGAGAAATCCTCCGGAGGAACCGGTATCTGAAGTCTGAACATAAAAGCTCATACCTTCTCACACAACACATTCACAATTGAATTTGACAGCTATTGTTTTTATGTTACTGCAAAAGTCATTTTATGGCCAAATCTCCAATAATGGTTTGTTGTTGTCAAGTAGCATAATTAAACCGTTAGCCAGAGCAGCACTGGTGCTAGTTTCTCTTTGCCAAATTAGAAAAGCTGCAGAGTCGTTCAGACACACTAAATACGATTATTCTCATTTGTATTCAGTCTGACTGCATTGACCTCTGAAAAAAACGCTCATTACAATAGGTTGTTTTTTGAAAAACAAATGTGGCTTAGTAACAGCAGACGGCTCTCTTACAGTTTATTAAATTGAAGAGCGATACGTTTCCAAGAGCATTACTATGTATGTCGCACTGTTTTGGTAAGCCACAATGAATGCAAGCAGGCTTTTATAGTCTCTTCTTCTTCACTTCTGCCCACAGAGTCATCAGTTTAAGTTCTCGGCTCTGGGAAGACAGTGTTGGAATATTGATCTTTTACTTTTCATATGCACCGAACATAAAAAAAGTTTTTTGCTTGGGGTTTGCAAACAGAAGCACGGTTTCCATCTCTGTGAAGTCTCCTTAATAAAAAGGTGATAAAAGTGTCACAGGGAACTTAAAGAGACGGCGCCGCGCAGTCAAAACGGATTAGAATTTGACATTTTGAAGTTATTAAAAATCACTCCTACCCAGCGCCGCTGACCAGAGCAAATTGATCCAGCGTCGTATTTCAGCATCCGAAGCTGCATAATTATTTTTTAGTGCTGTCAAATAATGCATTTATGGGTCCTGGAATAGTATTTCCAGTGTTTTGCAGTGTAAATATTTTCAGCCAGCTTGATTTGTCTGTTTTTGTTTTTTCCCTTCTTTTGTAGGGCTGATATTGACACCAGGCGGGCGATGGAAAGCCTCACAGAGCACATGACAGCTTCCCTGAGACAGGACTCAGTGAGTTGTGGCTGTGTATTTCATTGCCAGTACTTCAAGTGTGCTTTCTGGCTCTGTGAATGTGTAAAGAAAAGCGGAGGCATCCAGAATTTAAGGCCATCGCATCACAAATTTTGATGGATGAAAGCTGCTGTATAAAGCATGGAATATGCAAATAGCTGGAGTTTCTGGAATAGAAAATGGCAAAAGACAAATGGCTTCCTCTTCTTTTTTTAAAGTAGGCTCATAGTGCTCCAACTTTAGCAAATATTTCCCTTTAATTTCCAGGCACACAGCTTGTTACTGCACCATCAGTACTGTGACAAATACACAGCCCCACATGACGCCCAATATGTTTAATATTTTTTATCTCATCCTGTCTGTGGGCGTGACAAGATAAAGCTTTTTACAGGTGGATATGATGCTTCCTGATTAGGCAGGGAGGCGCTGCAACGCGAATGTAATACACTCAGTCAGTTATGAAAGATATTTTTATCATCCGCACTTTTAATTTCCTGTTTTCTCATCTATCGCACGCTGATGCCATTCCTGCGCCGGCGCGAATGTTCGCGTGACCCGAGGAGCGCTCATTCTCTCTCTCGCCGTCTGTAGGTGTCGTCTCGTGTGGAGCGGCGTCTGCAGGAGCTGGAGAGAGAGATGCACGGCGAACAGAGGAGCACGGGCGGAGAGAGGAGGCCGGAGCAGCGGGCGGCCGCGTCTGACGAGCCGCAGGAGGTGACACTCCTCCTCGCCACTCACCTCCCACACCTGGCTCTTATCGCTAGGGGCAAGATGGAGGCACATGAATTCAGTGGAACGATTTAACTATAACTAATGACCACATTCATTTATTAGAGACAACACTTAAAAGCGCCAAGTGAATATTAAAGTTATGACTGGCATCCGTGTTACCTGGTGATCAGCAAAGTTGATCTTAATCACAAATATATCTATAATTCATCCAAGATTTTAAAAATGCAAATTCTACAATAGATTATACAGCAACACAGAGTTCCTGTAGTAATACAAGCCTCGTGCAAATGTGATTATATATTTATTCGTGTTCCTTCTGCCGTTGCATAAGAATGTGTTGGTCCGTGTTTCCCACAGATGTGTGTCATGAAATGAGGCGCACACACTTTCAGAATGGAATTATTACCAAAATAATACGTTTCTCTGGCAGATATCTAATTGGACAAACACTTGTGGAAAATAAATGAATAATAATAAACACAATGAGCTGCTTCTCAGTCCAGCTTTTCATCAATCATTGCAGTTTAGAAGGGATAACGACAGCGATCATTCTGCTCCATGTTTTGGGGAAGCATTTGCATTAATATGGAGGACAGCAACAAGCACAACCTGGCCCCGAGCCAGCCAGCAGGCGAACAAGAGATGGAAAGGGTCGGAGCAAAGGACCTACTTTCTTTACCAAATAAGAGCGAGGGGATTGTCCGGTGTTAAATCGCTGGTGTTTTTGTCTAAGACTGTCTAAGACCTCTGTCAGTGCGCCCCAGGGCAGCTGTGGCTACAATGTAGCTGCCATCACCAGTGTGTGAATGTGTGCGTGAATGGGTGGATGACTGGATATGTGAAGCGCTTTGGGGTCCTTAGGGACTAGTAAAGCGCTATATAAATACAGGCCATTTAAGACTGATACAAAAGTGCTGAAAGGAGTGTGTGCCAAATGTGTTTGGATTACCAATAATACACCTCAGCAGCTTACCCAGGTAAAGTCTGTGAATGGGAAACTGCTTTAGAAAAGTTTGGATGGCATTTTAGGCGCAAATAAAGAAGAGTTTGTTTTGCTGCGCAGCATAAAGAAAACAAGCTCAAATTCATCAGAAGAGTGAACACTCAATGAAAATATAATAGATGTTTTGAGGTTTACTGGACAATCAGATTTATTATGTACAGACGGGCTCATCAGCAGTTTCACCTTTAACCAAAATAGTCTTTGAGATCAGTTGGAAAGGTTACACGTTCAAATCTCTCTTTAGTCCTTCTTTGTCACATATGCAGAAATTTGGCTGATGAAAGCATGTCAGTAGCACCTTCCACAAAACAGCGCGGGGCTTTCAGGCAGTCTTTTGTTACACTGGGATTTTCCCAACATAATAACGCTGCCATCTGTGGTACAGAGATATTACAGTGAAAGTATAGTGGACCGTAGAAACAAAAACAGGTTGTCTGTTCAGAATTTGTGGGAAGTCAAAATAAGCATACTTGGTGGGATTAGTGAGCTTCTACAGGTTTAGATACAAGGATGGTTATTCTCCCTCACAAATACAGTTACAGAGCAGGGAAACATCGAGGTTTCTAGTGGCTTTCATGCTTACTGTACCTTCAATAACAGATTCTATAAGGTTCTTAAAGCTCGTTCTGCTTTATGAGACTATAAAACACACTAAGTAATTGCGTTGTTATAGTGCAGATGGTTGCTAAGCAAGAAATTGCTGCTTTCTTATATTTAATGCCAATCACGATCGTTGTCAAGACGTGATTTGTCTAAAAGCACAAGTGGCTGTGAAAGCGCTGTCATTAGGTGCACTTTAGTGATGTAGCTTGATGCGCATTATCTTGTGTTATTACTCATTTCTATTGCTACTTTACATTTAACCACACAAACCCTCCACATTATAGATCATCAGCATAATGCCGCTTAATGATATTTCTTGGTTCATCTGTATCTTCTCCCAATCTGTCACGTCTGTTGTATTTTACCGGTGAACCACAGAGGGGCGCTGTGTATCCAGACTGATAACCTGTGTGAGCAAGAGTTTTTCAACACGCTGTGTAGTGATGGTAGCTACCAATTCATTTGCATCCCTCTCCTCTGTCGTGCCCTAATGGGACACCAGCGGGGCCCAGGGCGATGGGAAATAATGCATTTGCCCAAAAATTAAGGGTAAATAAACAAGCATGAGGAAATGAAGAGGAAAATAATCTCTTTCACTACTAAAGAGCAGGAGAGGAGGGAGAGCAGAGGGCACATTTATTCCCCACCGATGGGCCTGCTGTGATGTGAATCAAATAGATGATGAGTCACTTGGGTAGATGTTATTGCTAGCAGCCGGTAATTCATCACCACAGCCCGCTTAGAGTGAGTGGGATGGAGTGGGATCTAAGCTCTTGTACAAATCCACCATGGTGCCAGTATCTCGTTCCAAGAAAAAGGCGATGATGATGGGGGGAGGGCAGGGGATACTGTGATGCAATAGCACTTCTCATGTGTCATCTTTATAGTGTCTCACAATAATACACGGTGTTTCCTGCATGGAATTTTGTTTGTGTGTTTTAGACTTTAGGGAGATGCCAAATTGGAGCCAGTGAAAGAGCGGAGAAGATGGCAGCCAGGCTGCTCAAAGCAGACAGGGAGAAATCCAAGGTAAAGAAACTGAGTGTTAAAGGAGCGTTTTTGCATTAGAGAAAATTTGGGATGATCTAAACGCCTTCGAGAATCTTGGTTTCAGTTTTTGCCGTACTGCTTCAACGATCGTTTTAAATAAGGCATGCAGAGACTTTATTATTGCATTGTAGCTGAAAATGACATTGAAACTTTCTATTTAATGTTACAGTTTTCATAATTGCAGTAATACAAATTATAATGTTTACTTTTTATTTACTGATATAGAAAACTTAATTGTGGCTCAAAATGTGAAGGCTATGATTTGTACTTATTTGACAGATTGTTCATTTTCTTCTTATTTGGGAATTTTTGTTGAACAGATATGTCTATTATTTTCCAGGCAAGGAAAGTTAAGTTTAAAACATTGAATTTGTTTTGATGATTTTTGTTTCGTTCTGCTGTAAGTTTCTGGATTAAACCCTGATACTGTTCAAATTCTGAAACACCTGTTCATGTAAATTGTTTTTGCTTCGCTGTCCTCAGATGGGGCAGGAACTAGAGAGAGCCAGAAGACTGCTGGAACAGTCAGAAGATAGCAGAGAGTCCCTCGTTCAACAGGTTTGTTTGTCCTCTGCCTGATTGTATGTAAACCAGTAAAGCTCATGAGACAAAACAGTAAGATGAGAAGAGACTTTTTGGAAATCTTCAGTGTTGTTCTGCCTGCTGTCAGACAGTCGGATGTCTTTTTTCTGCGTTTTCTTACACGGCTGATGATCCCCAGGTGGAGGACATGCGCTGCGAGCTGCAAAGGACAAGGGAGGAGAAGACGGGGCATGAGAGGGCACGGCTGGAGACTTCTCGGCCCAGTGCTCAGCCACATGGCAGCTATGCTGACAAGGATGGTGGAAGAGGTGGGCTGCAAGGGCCAGGTATTCGGTTGTCAGGGGAGAAGAGAGTGTATGGATGCAAGTTAAATGGATGGTTTTAAAGATTGCTGTGCCAGTGGAAATGGATGCTAAGATTTTGTTTTTTAGGATGACAACTTTCAGGTTTTAAATGTACAGAGGGGTGTTCAGTAAAACACAGCAAAACAGCACAGTTACAAGCGAGCAGCAGAAATGAAACGCAGAGAAGGTGACGCAAGACAACAGAGCAAAACAAAAAATGCAGCCTGCTCACTGTGAAAACTTGAGTGTGGACTTACATTCATTCACAATGTGTTCACAAGATATACTGAAAATTTTAAATCGTGGGATGATTTATCTGTCACGTGGATGCTCGTTTTAAACATTTTCAAATAATAACATCATTGTGTGTAGCTCATCTCTACCAGCCAAAATCTTGGGCTTCCAGTCGATCTATACTTAACTAGGCTTTTTTTACTCATGATGGCTCTGCTGTTGTTTTTAGGGGGGGCTGCGAATCAGAAGAAAGAGGAGCTAAAGCCTCAGTCACACAGGCCTAGAGGGCGGTCAGTGACCACAGGAGCAGGGTCCTATCACTATCAACAACTGTGTACTCCCTGAATGTCTGGAAAGGGGTTGCAGGCTGTTGCCAGGGGAAATCAGTTGTTGTGCAAAGAGGGCGCTGCACGTTTTTGTGATTGCTTTCACAATTTGCATTGCACTTTTCAGTTCCACTCCTTTGAAAGAAGTTTCTGAGTGTTTGCAGACAAGTCTCCAGGACGTTTTTGGTGCAACCATTCTAACATGACATTTTTTGCAATCTCGTGCAACCTCTTGCCAACTGTGCAGGAAATATGCACTTCTCCCTAGCAACTGGTGGTTACCAGGGAGTCACTGACCCGTCTCTAGAGCTGCGTGAGTGGTGCTGTAGCACCACTCACACAAGCTGCCACCAACCTCCAGGAACAATTTGCAAGCAGGAATACACATTTTTCTCTCATGACCAGAGGTTGCGAGGTGGTTGCAGACCAGTCTGTAGGCGTGTTTGACTGGGGCTTAAAACTGTGTTTCATAGAGAGGATGGACACAGAGGCAGCCCAATAAAAGATTAAGAACAGTATTTTTTATATTTAACAGTAAATCATGCAAAGTGTAAAACTACTCTAGTTGAGTTCAAGAATAAAAATAAAGTTAGAAGCTTATCTTACATCCCCCGTTATCCTCGTGTCGTGTTTTTGTGTTTCTGTCTTGAAGGTTTGATTGGTTAATGCAGAGCAAAGTAAAAAGGCTTCAGTGCCAGCAAGAAACAAGATGGTGAAAGGAAAACTTAAATGTTGGTGAGAGGACTGAGAATTGGTTTGAACTACACAGAATATCAAAGATTTATTACCATGAAAGGAGAAAAAATTGAGTGTATATTTGAGAAAAATATTGAAAATCCAACTCTGTGCGTCTGTTTTTTTTGCAACATTGATTTTAGGACATCAAAGTGTCTTTAAAGGCAGTGAAAGCTCCAAAATGAGAGATTCTTTAAGTGTCTCACGTTTTCTAGAAGGTTAGGTTATGTAAGGGTTTGTGCTGTTTAGTATTAGGTTGAGTGAAAGATTATTTCTTAGTTCATAATAACTTCATTAAATCCTCATAGCGTGCTTCTACAAATCAGTACTTAAGTTGTGGAGAATCCTTCATGAGTCGCAGAACTTTTCACTACTTTTGTATTCTGTTCGCCAGATGTTTGGTCGGTGACCAAAGTGACCAAGTCTTTAACTTTAGTGGCCCATGTAGAGAATATCATCCACGGCATTATACCCATTGTGAGCTCTAGGAGCAGTGGGACCACGCCGTGTGGCACCTGGGGGGACCAGCTGTTGCTGAAGGACAGTTTGCAAAAGAATTCTGAAAATAAACTGAGAGTGAATCTTATTACATTTCCCTTAAAAAATAAACCCAAAAACCCGATGCTGTAGCTTACCTGTTGATTGTCATTTTTGTTCCACTTTTTTTATATTTTGTTTCCACCGTGCAGTAACAGCACTCTGGATGTACGTCTGCTGATAGTGGTGTGCATGTGTCAATAGATCGCTCAGACCTGGAAAAGGAAGTGGCAGAACTGCGTGTTCAGCTGTGCAAAGCCTCGGTCCGTGGTGAAGTCGAAGAACTGAAGAGGGCTCTGGACTGTAAAGAGAGGGAGAGGGTCCAGCTCAGCTTACAGTTGAAGGTGTGTGCGAGTCACAGGTGGTTCAAAAAAGAAAGACGATGCATTTCTCGGGTCGTCTTACTCCAAAGACTAAAGAAGTCTCAGCTGGAGTTCAAACGAACACATCACAAGCATGCTTTTGATTCTGCCCATGCTGCTGTCTCCACCCCGTGCTGAGGTTATGTATGTGGGTCTGTTGCTTCTCCTCCACGGTCGCATCCCCTGCCTGCTCCATACCCCTTGATCCCTTTTATATCGTCAGATGAAGCGACATTTGGAATAGATCAGGAGTCAACAGGCAGTCATTTATCCTTCTCAAACTGGTGCAATGTGTCACTCCCATCACTGAAACAAGATGTAAGAAGAAGAAGGAGGGAAAAAAAGAGTATTGCAATTCCTTGCAAAGTTGGGGCGTTCGAGGCTGCAGTTGGTATCAATAAATTGTTAGTAGAAATAGCTGCACTTCAAGCATTGGCACATTTCTCTAATCTCTGATGTTTCTTTTACTGAAAATGTGTTTAAACACCCACACTTCCCCTATTGCAGAGTAGGTGCTGAGAGAATATGCGGGTGTTTGCATGTATCACCTGGGGCGTCTCGTGCCGTTTTTATGTCTAAATCGAAATAGACGTTGGAAGTGTTTCATTTTTAGTGGTAAATGAGAAAAATGAAGTATAATGAGGAGAATGGGATGGAAGATTCAATTTTTCAGTGGCTGAATTTATATAAGGTCTAATAGGTCTATGACTAATCAGTGTATGACTAATTACTCCTAACTGACAGCCTTATTCAGTATAAACGCCTAAACGGCAACAGGGTTACCTTATTTACCCTTGCTTTCCACTTCAAACTTGCAACTTCAAAGAGATTGTGATTTTCTTGTGGATATTACGTTAATCCAGAGCAATTCTTCTTTTAGATTACTTTTCAGACCAGCGATGTAGATAATCCAATTGTACGTAGCGTGTAAACACCCTCAGCCGCCTCTGACCTCTCTCTGTCTTTGTCTTTTGTCTCTTTCTTAGCTCTGTCATGCCAACCCTTTATTCTTTATCTTTACTCTAAATATATCACCCCTTTTTTTCTTTGCTTCTCTCCTCCTTTTTCTTTTTTCCTACCCAGCATAAACCCATTATTCCACTCTCCCTTTTTCCTGCTTCCCCAACCCCCCCTCACACTAGCAATAGTCACTCACTGAAATAATCTAAAATGCAATTCTCTGCTCCACAGAGACACACACCTTGACCTTTCTTTTCTATATATACAAGGAATTATCGTCAGACCTGGCGGTGCGAGAACAACAGCAGCAGCGAATGCTGGAACAGCTGAGGGACATACAGGTCGCTTAAATAATCAACCTTTTATACTGAAGTACACTCACATGATGTTTACCTCTTTATTCTAAGCCACAACTTTATCAGATTTTAATATTAAGATGTGAATAAACTAATCCTGTGGTAATAAGATGCTTGAGATTCTTCTTGTATGGGAATGGTTGCACACGATTTTATATTCTAAAGGATGAATATACATTTTATTCATAAATTCAGTCTTCCTTTCAGAGCCGAGGGCAAGCAGAGAGGAGAGAGACGGAGGCATTACTCCTCGAGAGCACAAGGAGCAGAGATGAATTGAAGACCAGAGCCCAAGAGGCTGTGCGCCAGTGGAGGGCAAAGTGCAGGAGACTGCAGAAGGAGCTGGAGGAGGCGAGGGCTCGGGCTCAACTTCATACTGACAAGGCCTCACAGGTTGGTTGAAGCAGATGCTTTCATAGCAGTTTTTTTGGACACAGCTCACAGAAGCAGCTGATCCTGTTAATGTTGACTTTCAGCGCTGAAATAAAAAGCAAGAATCTTAAAACGTCATTGATTCCAGTGAACTGATCTGCCCTGTCTGTAAAACTACATCTTTGCTCTTTTCAAAATGGGCACTCTGCCAATTTTACACATCAAAATTGGTTTCCTTATCTCAAGCAGCGCTTCGCTCTCCTGATTTGGACTCAGCCGGGGTCTAATGAAAGGTGCTAATGAGTGACATTATGGGAAATGTCAGCGTTAAGAGCTTGACCCGTATTAAGGGCCAGAAAATCTAAATATCTCAGCATCCACTGCATTGATTTTGGCTGTTTTCTTTAATCCACCCACTGTGGGTCGAATAACCTTACGGCTGCAGAGTGCTGAATCACTTGATTGCTTCTGCAAAACAACATTTTTCATGAATCATGTGTGAATGTCCAGCCTAGGTTCATATTAATGTGTTCTTTTAACTCTAAAACCACGTGAGAGGCTTTCATCTTTGCAATGAAACGTGAAAAAAGCGTTGTACGTACAGAATACATTGTACTGTGTACAAGATCGTGCCACCGGTTAGCTTTTAATGTGTATTAGCGCAAGTTAAACCAGGACTGCTAAAACCACTTTGCCCTGCGGCTCTGGTAGTGCTTTCGGTTTATAATTGATCAAAGTGAGAGCTCTCAGGTGAACCACCAAAGGTTCACTGTGGGAAATCTAGCTGGATCTGGTGGGAAACTGCAGCATAAATTCAGCATTAGTGGCAGTTGTGTCTTAAATGCTCCACCTCCGCCCTCTGCTGCTGCTGCTGCTGCTGCTGCAGGTACAGGCTGTGTTACAGCTGGCACCACTGTTAGCTAGAACCAAGCCTCTTTGTTGCTTTGTCTTAGCAGCAGAGTCTGGCTCACGCACAACTTCTGTGACTTTGTTGGTGTGTTGTGAAAAGTGAAGTGATCAATAATGTCTGTACTAAAATGCAGTTATCAGCTTCAGTAGTGACGCCTCGGGCAGCAGGGAGAAACAAAACTGTAGCTGTGCTGCTCAGTGAGGTCAGGATACGTGGTTGGATGATGGAAGGCTACAGTTACATACATAATACTGGCAACTAATGTGGACGTTATGGACACCACAAAACTAGTAGTTACAGCCTGTCCTGTTTTCCTGATGTTTCATGTTTGTTAGCAACTTTGTGTTTCTAGCTGTGTTGTAAAATGTGTTTATTTTGTTTAAATGTTTGTTGTAACATATTTTGGGAAGTTTGTATTGCAATTAATTAATTAATCTGAGATAATTCTTGTATGTAGATGGACTTTTAAACCAAATATACAGGAGTCAACAAAAAGCACAATCTGAACTCAGAATATAGACAGAACATTACAACAGGAGTATGAAGCCCTGTGAGCCAAAATCCAGCACAAACAGGAAATATTTGTCCAGTTAATGATTTGCATAATGACACAATTCCCACTGTATGATCCATGTGTTACAAAGCCCAGACCCCAGAGGTCATTGAGCACCTGAGGAGCCTGAATATGTAAGTGTTTGTAAAGTGTAAGGTGAGCAAATGTAATCAAGAACATGCTAATGGTGTGATGTTATCAGCTTCCTGTCCCAAATTGCAATTGTAAATCCTCATAAGAGGCTTGATTGTGATAGATGCTGCTTGTAGACAAGAAAACGTGTAACCACCAGACAGTTCATTGGGTATACCTCACCTGGATCCTTTGTTTGTCTTCAGACTCAGCTTAATGCTTCATGGCTACACGATATAGCAGGGTGCTGGAAACATTCCTCACAGATTTTAATGCATCACACAGTTCCTGCAGCTTCTTTTCAGCTGCATTTATTACGTGAATTTTCCGTTCCACCACATCTCAAAGGTGCTCAACTGGATTCACATGTGGCAGCTGTGGAGGCCATTTGAGTACAGTGAACTCACTGTCATGTTCCAGAACCCAGAGATTATTTGAACTTCGTGGCATCTTTGTGAGAGGATCGGTACACTGTGGTCCTAAAGGCACGGACACATTCAGCAACACCACTGAGGCAGGCTGTGGAGTTTAAAGTGGAGTTGATGCTGGTCATTCTCCTCTGACTTCTGGCATCAACAAGCATTTTTGCCCAGAGAACCGCCTCTCGCTGGATATTTTCTCTTTTTTGGGCCATTCTCTATAAACCCTTGAGATGGTTGTGCAAGAAAAATCCCAGCAGATCAGCAGTTACTCAAACTCTCAGACCACAGCTTTGCCACGTTTCAAAGTCCCTTAAATCACCTTTCTCCCCTATTCCCTGACTCGGCTGTGATGACCATGTTTACGTGCCAAAATGCCCCGAGTTTCTGCCATGTGATTGGCTGAGCCACTTCATTGAATGAAGTGAATTTATATAAACCTTTTATTTTTGGGCTCACTAAAGTAGCTTTGCCAAAATACTCCTTATTTACCTTTTACTGGGCCTTGATACAGTGCTTAGTGACATCAAGGAGAAGGAGGAGTAGAAAAAACTGAATGTGAAAGGATGTTAATCGCAGTCTGACACCAGAAATTTGACCTCTCAGGGATTACAAGTACATCATTTGAAAGTCTGGTGATATTAATATGAGCATCCTCCATTGTAACAATATTTATAAGACAAAGAAATCAGGAAAAGCATAAACATCAGAATCACTGCATCCCTGACTCCTCTCTTTGTTCGTGTTCATTCATCCTTCATTTTGTCTTCGTGTCATAGAGGACGACTTTGTGTCATCGTCCAATTTAAACTTTTGAATAATGCATTTTGAATTCACCCGCCATGACCACAAATAGATTACCGTTGCTTGGTATGTTAAAGTGGTCGTGTTTCGTTAAATAATTAACGCCCGTCTATTGTTATTAGCTTAGACGTCACCCCCCATCGATTCCCATCCCATTCGGACTGAAGGAGTCACCTCCAAACTGGCAGTCAGCACCTTGTGCCTCACAGACAGACAGTCAGACCGACTCCCACCTGGCACACTCGACGTGATGCGAATTAATTAGAAAATCATTTTTGCCCTCTTAATGAATTAGGGGAGAGAATCAAGTGCTCAATTAAATGATTAGGCTCTGAGCTGCTGCAAAGTCTCTGCAAATTCCAGTCAAAGCCGGAGTATTAGAAGCAATCTGCCTTGAGCAGACCTGACCATTGTCCCTTATCGAGAAGCTGAGTGCAAGCATTTTCCTATCAGTGCAGGAGCTGGTACTGCATATGTTTCCCCCCGCTCCGTCTCTCTGTCACTCTTTCTCATGCACTCATCATCATTGTCAGAGCTCTTCTTTGTACACCATCTCCCTCCTCTTCTTCATTTGTCATTCTTCATTCATCTTTTTTTTCTCTTCCTCTACCCGGCTCGTTCTCTTTATTGCTCCCGCTCTCTCTCTCCCTCCAGGCAGCCAGGGAAAAGGAAAACTCTCAAGCCCAACTGAAGGCGCTGAGCCAGCAGACTGAAGCAGTCCGCAGGGAGCTCGCTGAAATCCTAGGCCGCTTGGCCCAACGTGAAGAGGAGCTCCACCGCAAGGACGTGGAGCTGTCGGAGACACACCAGCGCCAGTTGTCACTGCAGCAGGAAATCCGGGAGGTGTGGGGTCCAACACCCAGATAGATTTCTCCTTCTTCGTTATTTTAATTACTAGGATTTTAAAATATGCAGCAGTGTTTTCAAATGTCTAGCACTGCAGGGATTTTATTGAAAAATCTCAATCGAGTAATCTGAGTAATTCCTTTTTAATTGCTTATTTGTTTTTTATTTTTCATGTAAAATCCAAAAATCCATATAAGATGTTGCATTAGAGTCATTAAAGAGCTGTGATAAGATCCTAACAGGACTCCCAACCCCAGGTGAGGGAGGCCTCAGCCACCCTCGAGGATGAGACTCGGCGTCAGGCCGCCGTCCGAGCAAGACTGAAAGAAGAGAACCAGAGGCTGCAAGAACAAGCTGACACCCAAGCTCGCCGTTTTCAGAGGGACCAGGACGCACATGCTGAGCTCCAGGCTGCCCTGAAGCAGATGACTGCAGCCCACGCCCAGCTCGCCCAGCGGTTGTCTGAAGAGGAGAACTGCAGGAAGGAGCTCCAAAAGAGCACATCAGAGCTTCAGGCCAAGCTGACAGCGCTACAGGAAGAACGGACTGTGCTCAGCAAGCAGCTGCAGCTCGAGAGAGAGGTGCATCAGAAGGAGCTAGACGGCTTGAAGGCCACAATGGAGGACAGCAATGCAAAGAAGGCTCGTGAAGTGCAGGACATGCTACAGGTCTGCTGTCAGGAGCGAGACGAAACACAGGCACAAATGAGAGAGCTGAAGGTAGCTGTGATCATTAAGATGTTGTACAGCTAATGTGGAAATGGATAGCTTAGTATAATCACCGGTATCAGCAAGAGTGAAAAAATCCAGAGGCATTATTTACACGAGTGTCAGTTAGCTGTGTGGTAACTGTTAACAGCCCAGAAATAATCTGACACATAATCTTCAGGCTTTTTTTGAGGATTAAGCAAAATACAAGAAATACATTATTAACTTTGAACAAAACTATTCTTGCTCTTTTTAGTCTTTGTTCTGGGCTAAGCTGCTCGCTGTAGCTATTTATTCTCCAAATCCAAGAATTCTCTCTTTTTAAATATTCCTCATCAAAGCTAAACTCTAAAAACTGCATCAAATGCTTTTATTTTGTCAAACCTTTTCAGATGTTCAAGGTGTCCCTACCCAGGCATGGATCACAGGGCGCCAAACTTTAATTGGCATTTCTACAAATTCAGTGCAGGGTAACGTACCCGAGCAGCTAAACATCTGGTATATTTCCGACCCAGTGAGACACAGACTAAATTCTCATTTAGCGTAATTTTCTTCATTGGTCGTGACCCTGTCCTCTGAGTACTGGTGAATCGAGGATAGCTGAGCTTTTAATGGTGTGTGGTGCCCTGTGGATCTGTGGGGCCATTCTACAGCTCCAAGCGTGAATATTTAAAAACCCAGATATCAGACCCCCTAAAGTCTCATCAAGGCACTGTTGGAGATAGGAACTTCACTTGACTCGGTCCCACTGCACCCACACCCCCCTCCCACCTTCAGTATCTCCAAAGATGAGCCCTCCCGGGTACATTGTTTCTTAAGGGGCATGGTCCTCCCTGATATGGCTGAGTTTAGCCCATTAGCTGCGCTGAATGGCATTAATATCTGACATAGCTCATTGTAATGGTGCCATTTCCAAGTGCGGTAAGGACAAGGGCGTTTGCTGGAATGTTTTTAAATATGAGCCTACAGGGGCGGCAGATGTCCCTCAGAAGCCCACCCAATATTCACGTATCATAGCCAGAAGCCTGTATTACAGTTATGACACAGTCAACTGTCAGAAATGGCTTAAAATATTCACATTTCCATGTCCTTGTCCTCTTACTCATGATTTCTCCTCCTCTCCCTCTCCCCTGCCTCGCTCTGTCTTAATCGCTCTCCTTCTGCTTCCCTCCACTTAGAATTTATTTGCTTTTAATGTTTTTCCATTTTTTCCTCTGTTTGTGTCACTCCCGGTCCTGAATAATTGTCATTCATTCCACTTTACTGTATCCTGTGTAGTTATTACGTTATTATTATATATAGAAAGCTAAAATCTGAGGCTTGCCTTTGCGAGCTTGAGCAGGACTCGTTATTCGTTCTCTTGACCTGTTACTTGATGTTCTCTGGCTTTGCAGCACATAATGTCACGTTGTATTGTGAAATCAGCTTTTACTTGCAAGAACTGACTTAAGATGTTTGGATCCACTGATAAATTTGGCGCATAAATTAAATCTGGGTTCAAATCAGTGACATGAGAACTTGTATCTGTTCTGTTTACTCATGGTATTCCCAGAACTGCCACCTGTTTAGTGTTGATAATTTTTTACCCCGGATAAACCGCCCGTGTTTATGATCTCGAAATATTACCTGTGTATCATGGCATTAAAAACATCCACTCTCTTCTAGGCAGATGCAGCGTCAGACAAAGAGCTGTGTGGGGCGCTGCGCATCAAGTTGGACAGGATGAAGGATGAATGTGATAAGCTGGCAGCACAGCTGAGCACAAAAGAGGAGGCGCATGCACTTCTCCACAGAAAATACCAGCTACTCAAACAGGAAGTGGAAGACAAAGTAAGCCTGGCTTCTTTGGGCGTGCTTTTTCCAAATTCTTCGGTTAATATTACGGGCCAGTTGTTAATATATGTGTGTGTCTGTGCAGATGTTACGTTTTAGGAATATATGATATTTGTTGCTTGATAGAAACACAAGACATTTGGCTATGAGCAAGCAGTCAGCGACTGCGTGACAGAAACTGGTTGCTGTTGCAGTTAGGTCCATATGTTTCTGGACACTGACAGGATTTAACCTCTGTACACCACCACAGTGGATTTTAAATCAAATATGACTCAGGTGCAGCCTTTCACCTTTGGTTCACAGGGTTTAACAAAATTATTGCATTAACTGTTTAGAAATGGGATTATTTTCTACATGTCGGCGCTCTCACTCTCAGCAGAGATCATCATCATCAGCACTTTTCCCCAAGAATTGGTGACTTTTTATAACCTTTTTCGCAAGATTCTTCCCCAAAAAGTGGCTGCAGGGAATATCTATAGACAGTACTGTTATCTATAGACGGAGCCCTTACACCCATTGCTCTCCAGCAGCGATAATAACGCTTAAAAGTATAACTCAGTGCTGCAACATTTCATTCCCTTTTTCGTGATTCTTTTTCAAATTCCCAACTGTGGGAATTCTTGCTTTAGCTCAGAGTGAGGCACACCTTCCAGCAGCACTGAGGCTGAGTTCAGTTTGTGAGAGAGACACTGTGCTGCTTCTAACTTTCCTGCTGAGCGATTTCAATCCAGCTGTTTAACCTGTGTGTATCATTTAGTCAGATGGTAAAATCTGAGCCCATCAGGCTTCGACTTTCCACTGTTCAGAAGGTGTTCAGGACAGATAATCCAAACATAAGAAGAGTTCCAGGGGTTAAGTGGTGCCAAATCAGCACTATTTTAAAGAGTCTTTATCAATATGTCCTTAGTGGCTTCACAACAGCTGATGAAGTATTGAATCCCAATTCACCTCTTTGACAGGACCCTGATAAGTTGCATGGGTCTTTTTCACAGGAACCATTTATTGATTTGAAATCGTCTGCATGCAGAAAAAGGGCTCTTATTAATGTAACATGGGCAGTTTATTATCTCAGGGACAGGGTAATGATCCATGTTCCCAGGGCAGAACTGATCACTTGGTTTCCATCCTTGAATGTATTGATTGACTGTGTCCTGGTAGAGACCCTGAAACTACTGTAGCTAAAGAAACGTAGTATCTGCTTTTTGAGAGGAAACTGAACAAGTCTCTGATGCCCACGGTTTTTTGTTAGTCTGAATGTGTTTATTGAGGAAAACCAGAACATCTGACAATAATCTTGTAACAGGTGACATAAATGTCATTTATGCTACGAAAGAAGAAAAAAAGTTCTTATCAGTGTCTTTTAAACTACAATGGCATGAATTGAAACACCTGCTAATTTGCAGCACCTCTACTCCGCTCGGCTGTCTGCCGTTCTCCACAGGTCAGGTCAGCCGAGCGGAGACGTGTTTCGGAGTCGGAACTTGTTAAGTTGGAGCAGAAGGTGTTGGAAATGGAATCGGAGCAAGAGGCAGTCCTTACATCTTTGGGCGAGGAACTAGACGCAGCCTGTCGCAGCCTGGCTAGGAACGGCGAAGACAAGCTCCAGGTATTTCCTGCCTATTACATTTTGTTTGTGTTTTGAATGGTGTTGAATACTGTCAGCTTGCTTTTATACATTCACAGCACATTTGACAAGCACGGATCATTTTCTAAGTAACAATCTAGTCCTGCCAGTCCACATACTCTGGAGAAACGTGTATAGTCCTTCTGGTCGTTGCTGCACTAGATGCAAACTTAAACAGTCTCTTGTTAGGTTTGCCTCTCTTGTCGGTTCATGCTGGACAGTGTGTGGCAAGAGTAGGTCTCTACAGGCTGGAGTGTTAGTGACAGCAGCAGTCTTGTTTTGTCCCACTGTTTGCTCAGTTGTTGTTAACTGTCAGAATAATAACATTGACTTGTGCTGAAGAGACCTGTTCTTGTATTGTGATTTTGCATAAGGCTGTGTCTTCTGTTTATTTGCCAGTGGCAAGAATAACAACTATTTTGAGAACCTTGGAAAGTATTTTACAGTTGGTTACAAGTTTTACCTGATAAGCTTGTGTGTGTGTGTGTGTTGTTGTGCTTATATAAATGTTGCATGTGTGTGTTACCAGAGACAGAAAGTCCAAAGGAAATACTCGTTATGACTCATCTGTTCTATGGCCTCTGTCCTTATGTCCAAAAATCCATGATGAACAGACACACATGAAAAAAAAACATGAAAATCAAGCTCAGACTTTCTTTAACGTCACAGAAAGTGCAAAAGATCAAGTTTGCATGTCTTTCATGTTTTTCTACAATGTCCCATCTATTTCAGATGGAAACGTTTCTAAAGCAAATATTTAGCGTAACGTCTGTGACAGGTCAGGTTGACAAGGCTCATTAATAACAACTACGACTGTAGTCTGACAAAGTAAAGGAGCTGAGAAGAGGTTCTGCACAGTGAGACAGGAAATGAAAATGGGGAGAAAAATAGTAGTAGTGAGTGTTGTGGCTCATTGTGTAAATGTGAGCATCTTTGAATGAAGTCTTGAGGAAAATGAATATAAAAGTGAACTGTGTCATTGCCTTTTAACAGACTGAAGCATCCACGTTCCATACCCCATATCTTATTTGATCTATTTATTTATCACCCACCTGTACATAACCATGCACTTATAAATCTGCTTATTAGACTGTAAAGCCTCCACACTACCTACTGAGTGTATTCTTTAACCCCCCACCCCACCCCCACCACCCACTTCGCTTAAAGCTAGTTTTCCTCTGCGTCTCCAGGCTAATGAACCCTGGCTGCTCTTATCTGCTCTTATAGATTTCTCCAGCTGGTCCTGCAGTGCTGCAGTCAAACATGCGAGCCAACACCTTTCCTCCTCTGTAATCCATGATGCCGAAAGAAGTCAACTTATAGCGATCGGGCTAATGGGGGGATCATTAACGGTTAAAGGGTGGATTAAGTTTCAGCTACCTTATGATACCCTCCTTCCTTCCTTGATTTTAAAAGCACTAAGAAGCAGGAAGTTTGAATGTGGTGTAAAGATATTTAAAGTCCAAGAAAAAACAAACTTTGCTGAATACAACTTTAATTGTAAGACGAGTCAGGTGATATTTTTATGCCAAAATGACTCATATATGGCTTTTCTACTGTATTTGAGCACTGAAAGCAGCTTTATGCAAAATGTCTCATTCACCTCTTCATGGTGCTTTGGACACATTAATCAACTAACAAGAATTTAGTGGACAGGTTACGGTCAGTGAGACCTCACAAAAGGTTTCAACTGTAAACGTTAACAGGTTGTAGCCAAAAGGTTTAAGGGCTGCGAGAGTTGAGGCTCGGGTGTGAAATTCATGGTATTCAACGGTTTTATCGGTTTTTATCGTTATTTTTTAACCGTTTTTATCGTTAACTTGGTTTCCCTGGGTCTTTTCCCGTGTGTTATGAATAAATCTTCTCTTTTTTGGTACCGGTACTAGTTTTATTCTGTTGTGTTTATCCACGACACCTTAAAGGCCGGTCCATGAAAATATTGTCGGTTCGTAGCGCAAAAACTGTTGGGGGGCCGCTGAAGTAACAGACAAATATAATATTTCAGTTTCACTCACCAGGACTGCAGGAAAGAATTCCTTGGATGACACGTCATGTTTGTTGTTAGATAATTCCATTAAAACCAATTGAAAAAGGCACCAGCACCACCAACATGCCTGAGAGCTCCAGTTCAGCGACTTGAACTGTTTGAGGTGACAGATGATGGCAAACATGTGGCACGCCTGTCAAAGTCAAGCCAGTAACTGAGACCTGAGCTGGTATCCTTGTGACCTGTGTGCATAAAGGCCCCGTCTGTAAACATGTCTCTGATTGCTAGTTGGACGTCTGTGGGATTGTCTCTGTGGCCACCAGAACTGCGTCTTTTTGGCACTTCCACATAGGCATCATTTTTTCTTCTTCTCTTTAGTCTCATAATTTACCACAGCATGGCAACACAGTTATTTTGGTTCTTTTCCTTAAACGCTAACCTTGTGAGTCATCTCCTTTTATAATAAACCCCTGTGTGTCTTGTCTTTCAATTGTGGTTTATTTTATGCTCCCACTCTTCTGTTTTGGGCTGAGCTGCATCAAAGATCTGTGTTTAAATCCAACTCGAGACATCTGTCGTTATTTTTTTCTCTCCCTTCCATCTTCTCTCCGCGTCTTTTCATAAACTGTTTAATGAAGAGTAATGCTGGTAATCTCTATGAAAACATCTCTCTGTGTCCTCTCCATTTGCTGTTGGTCTTAACGTCTCTGCCTTTTTGCTTCTCGAAATTCTTCCCAGCTTTTCCGTCGTCACAGTGGGAGGCGCAGCAAACACACTGTAACCAAAGACGCACAGCCACACATTTATTCGCGTTGTGAGAGAGATGTAAACCGGGTAGTCACACATTTAAATTAGCGGTGGCAGATGCTTGGAATCCGCTGCTGTGCTGCTGTGAGGAATAGTGGTGTTTCTTTCACTTCAGGCCTTTCACAGCACTTTCAACTCCCAGCCTACTTGTTCAGTTTTTCAACAGTTTCACCTCCTTTTTGTCTGCTACTCTGCCGTGTGGCCTTTGATGTTTTTGAAAAAAGTAAAGAGAGCGTGAGCGGGAAGCGCAGAGGCATGTTTTATCCTCCCACACAGTCACATGCTCTGGTGTATGGCTGTACGCTCCCTGAGACGGGGACCTCTGCACAGCGGTGCTCTGTTGCCGTACTTTGAGCTGCCGTGGCAACAACTTGGGAGATGCGTTTTTGTTTGTATCTGGTTTTGAGTGGCAGCTTGAAAACGCTGCCTGACACCTGCGCGGTGACGACGTTGCTCGCCAAGGCGCAGGACAGAAAGGGTCCAAAAACTCCTGCTGTGTGTTTTCCATGTCTGTTGCTCATGTGTAAACACCTTGCCACAAGGGTGTACTTGAAAAAGGGTTCTGCTTTTGTCTACTTTGTTCATTGCTGTGTGTGAGTTCGTCCATGTGAATTCATGTTTGTTATATCTGCTGGCTTTCTTTTTTTTCCTCGGTAGGTGGCAGGAGGGGGTATGGTTTCACGTTGTTAGCAGGGTGGGTGGGTAAGTCTCTATAAACACGCTCAAAAAGCTATTTGAAAAGGTTTGTCAAGGAGAGTGGGGTGGGGTGGGGTTTTGTTTTGTTTTTTGGCTTTTTCTGTTTTTACCTTTATAAAATCCATTGGAGTGTGTTATCACTCTACCAGTCATGAAACGTCTAAAGAAATGTTTTTGTGCCATCAGAAGGCACAGGACGGCTTTTCTGTTTTGGATGAAGGGAAAACCCCAGTTTTCCAAAACGTGGTACTGCAGCTTTCACGGCCATTGGAGCCTAAAAAGCTTGTGATCATAATCTAAAACTATAGTTCCTGTTTTAAATGAATGGGCACTTATTGACAGAATGCATTTCCCTATTTTCACTGTCTGTGTGTGTGTGGGGGGCTGTTAGTAATTAATATGGTCATCTCAAGCACCGGCTCGGGCTATAAGCACAGAAGCCCCACCCCCTTGCTGTGAGACCCTCTGTTTGTATGGGCCAGCTAATCAGAGGAAGGAGAGGACAGCCATTTTTTTTCCGGGGAAACAAACAACAAACACTCTGGGAGGCAGCTCATTCTATAGACAGTGCTTATTTTTAAGGGAATATTATTGTATTATGTGTATATTCATTTTGTTTTCTTCTGTTTTTAAAATGCTTTTACTACTAAGAAGTCTGTGAGTCTGCAGTAATAAAGGTAGCAATGGCAGCTGTTGAGAAATGATGACTCAAACATTATGTAGGAGTAAAAGGTATTTCAACATGATTAACTTTAACTTGTTCTAATATCATCCTATAATATATTTGGCTACAAAGTTTTATTAGGATTCATTCAAAACGTTTTGAGCGATTGTGTTTATAAACAGATGACGTGCACACAAATGCTGCCAGAAACATCCTTAGCAGAGGTAAAAATGCATGTAAAGTTACTCTTAGTGCAGGCTAAAGGCTGCAGCTGGTGCAGGGATTTTAATACAGTTTTGTGAATGATTGTCTTAGGATGAATTGTGGAATGTACAGACTTTGAAATGTAGAAATTAAAAATAACAGTTGTTTTGTTTTATTAGTTTTTGTTTTTTGTTGCTATTTGTTTCCAAGGAAACAAAGGAATTGTAATTCCTTAAAAACAACAACAACTTAACACTATCTGTGAAGAAAGTAGCAGCAGCGCAATATTGATGAAACACAAGTGATAAATGTTGGCCGATACTGATGTCGAGCTGGTAATACCTTAATGGACTGTGTTAGCCTCAGTGAGCTCTTCATCTATTTGGCTTTTTTTAAGCTTTACTTTGATGACTTTTATAACCTGCAGCATCGGACTCTGTTTTATTTAATGCTAAATAGCAAAGGATGAAAGGCTAACCAAAGATGTCGAACACTGTAAACATGCTGCAGTGTTTATAACCGTACTAGAATACTGATGTTATCTTTTATCTTCAAGCACCACTGTGCTTAAGTACTAACCTTGTTTTTGCTCCCGATTAACCATCAGCAGAGACAGGAGAGACAAATCCCCCATTAACAGCCAAATAAGAAAAAGCAAAGTTGAATTTGGCGTGAACCTAAAGCGGCCACGAGGTTAAGAATTGTGTCACATGACCACATCATCTTTTGGTTCTCTGTCATGAGTGTGTTATTCTTCCTTTATGCGAGCTTACTCTCCATGCTAACAACACCAGTAGCTAACAAAAAAAAGGGGGGGGGGTTATGCATTGTGAAACATATCGCTGTGTTTGAAATGCAACCCCAGTGGCTATTAAAGACATATCGATCATATTCTATACATAGAAATGCAGAAACTTAAATGTGGCTCAGCACAGCCAAATCTAATTAGCATGCACATGAATTCACCACCTCATGTGTAACAAAGAGATAAAGAAGCATGAGAGGGATTATTAATCTTTGCTGACAACTCCACATGTGCAGCTGGCACATTTCAGCAGCTGCATAGCACTTGGCAGAGGTGTGCTCTCAACTGAGTGTCGTCTAGTTATGTGACTGCGTTTATCTGTGTCTATCTTTTTGCCTTAAGAGTGTGTGTGTGTGTGTGTGTGTGTGTGTGTGTGTGTGTGTGTCTGTGTGTGTGTGTGTGTGTGTGTGTGTGTGTGTGCGTGCGTGCGTGCGTGTGTGTGTGTGTGTGTCTGTGTGTGTGCGTGCGTGCGTGCGTGCGTGTGTGTGTGTGTGTGTGTGTCAGCAGTCATTAGGACTTGGCAGGCAGTCAGTTTGTATTGCTGATGCTGACAAGCTTGTCTGGGAAAGATTGGAACATACTCCCTGAGCTCGTTTTTATGACACGCACTAACTGTGTGTGTGTGTGTGTGTGTGTGTGTGTGTGTGTGTGTGTGTGTGTGTGTGTGTGTGTGTGTGTGTGTGTGTGTGTGTGTGTGTGTGGTGTCATAGCTGTTTAACATGCGCACGCCAATTTAAGTTGGCAGAGGCCCCTCTTCACTAAAGTTAAGAGTTTTGACAGGAGGCTGTTCGATCTGGTTCCTGTCCTCTTGTTTGTCCATCTGCATTTCGATTCACTTGCTGTCTATCCAACTTAACTTCGCCTTGTCCTACAGCATATACACGTAACAGCAACAGGAAAGTTTGCTTTTGTATTTATTTGCTTGTTTTTGTAATTTTTTAACAGGCAATTTCTCAGAGACCTGAACTGGTGAAGGACTCGCACCGCTGGCTGGCTGAGACTAAGGTTTGATTCAGCTTTTGTCCCTGGAGAGAACCATTCTTACACACACAAATAATACAGTCAAGACATAGTGAAGATTTTTGTTTTAACAAGGGATTATATACAATATTAACATAAGGGTTTGCCAGAGTTGGCTTAAAACTAATTTGCATCTACAGTTCTTTGCCAGGTTACATGGCGAAGATCATAAACGTAAATTACAAAACAAACAAAGCGTCCGCACACCTATGAGAAAATAGACATCAGTGTTCATATTCTGTGAGTTTTTAAAGCTGGTGATAGAGCTGCAGTTCTTAATGAAAAAGAAAGCAGAGGGATGAAAACGTGCAGCGCAGTCTTAAGTTGAAGATAACCTTGTAGATTTGACAGATTCTGCTGTGCGAAAGTTTAAAAAATGAGGCGGTGGAGGAGCTGCCAGACCGTTTAAGATCTTTAATACCAAACACATCTCGGAAAATGATTTCATATTTTTCAGACTCATTAAATGACGTCTCGCCAGACTTTTTTGTCCAGTTTTTTTTAAGGGTTTTTTTTATAAAGAGACTCCTGTGCTTTAGTGACTGTTTCCTCAGTTTGTCCCCAACATGCTAAACAACATGAAATATGAGCAAGATGGAAAGTGTGAGCAGCATGCAGTCAGAGGCAGCCTCTAGTTATCTGGCTTTACCTCATTTGACAGAAACGTGTGCATTTTCTTAATAAGTTGCTAAGAGTTCTGAACAACAATGGTTGAGTAGTTAAAACCTCAATTACCAAAACTGCACGAAGTCTTTCATGTCTGGATAAAACTGCTTTAAGCGATGCCAAAAATGTCTTCATGCCAGGAAAGCCCTCCACCATAGATGTGGAGATATATTTGTGCAAACATTTACTGTGGTAAAAACTTCTCAGAAAACTATGACGCTTCATTGTTGAACTATTTTGCTGTGCACCAATGTGTGCTTAGAGTTTGTAATAAATGTCAGTGTCATTCGAATGTCAATGAAAGTCAGATAAGAGTTGAGATTTACCAGGTTCCCCAACGATAGCTGTAAATTAAACTTCTCACAGACGTGCAGCCATATCTTGTTATCATCGGTGCTTTTATATCAGTTATCAGTTTCCATGATGTTCTCGCGGGGCTCATGCGACAGAGGAGATGCTCGCTGTCGTCCTCTGCCCTTTTAGCTGCCACCTGCCTTTCTCCGAGACAAATCAATCCCCGTTTATTGTTGTAAACTTTCAAAAGAAATGTGTAATTAAAGCTGTGGCTGTGATGCATGATACCGTGTTAAAATGTGTTTGCACAATTTGTAGTGTTTATCACTGTAATGGATCTCCTGTCAGAAATTCTCTCAGAGTAATGTGCATTTACAAGAGTAAAACGCTGGAGAACAAGGGAGGTAATTAGCTCCCTTGTTAAGAGTTTTTATGGTAGTATAATGTAGGTATGATTTACAGGCTTACAGTGCACAGTTGGAATAACAATTGAACCAGTCATTTGGCTCTGCTGTGGAAGCCTGTTGTAGGAAACAGTAAATTTACACCGCTGTGCTCATTTTGTGTGGTTTGGTTTTTTTTCTGACGTGACTTTACAACCTGGGTCTGGATTCAGCTAAAAGACAAAAATGAAAAAATAATAATGTTGAGATTTGAGCTGTAAACTGGCAGCTTAGACAGGAAAACGCCTTTGAAAGTAATGAAAAATTAAGTTGAAATGATTTGGCTGCACAGGGAAAATAAGGATCAGGAAGTTTTGTCCTCTTAATTAAACTCCTGCTCAGTGTCCTTTGCATTGATTGGCGTGCAGGATTCTATGTTAGAAAACCCAGAAAATCCCTTGTCATGTTCCAACTTGTGTATTAAATGTAGTGTGTCATGGTGGGGCCTGAGGCTGGCTGGCCTGATCCCCTCCACAGTTTTCAGACTAACTACAACAATGTTTGTATTTATTAAACCAACCAGACCAAGCTGCGCTGGCTGTGTGAGGAGGTGCGTGAGCGCGACACTAGAGAACAGCGCCTGAGGAGGCAACATCAGCAGACCAAGGATCAGTTGAAGGCCCTCAGGCAAAGCCGCGACTCAGAGCAGAGAGCTCTCCTGCAGCGCCTGGACCAACAGGAGAAGCTGATGCACTCTCTCAGCACTGAAAAGAAAGGTAGAATCTAATTGGAGAAACGCCTTCATGTTGATTTCACTCACACTCGGGATGCCCCTGCACAGCATCAGGCGACACAAATCACAGTCATTCTGCCTGTAAAGGCAGCTAGCAGCTGTTAGAGTGCACAGGATGAGAAGTCCTTTAGTTCTCCATGCTCTCAGCATTCACGAGGGTGAGAAGTTGTACTTATCACAGCCAGCTCTCCATGAAAGTCTCCTCTCTCTCTAATGGTTCCTTTTGATTAACACAGCTGTCAGACTCCAATCTCCCGTTTTCATCCTCTCACATTTACATGTAATCACACCATCATTAAGAAAGTCATTCAGTGCAGGCGTGTGACAGAAGTGTTTTTGTTGCTCACTGTTTGTTGTGTTTTGCTGTAATGGATGCTGGTGAAAATGACTGTGTGTGTGCCTGAATCATTGTTTTTTGTTTGTTACGATGGGTCTGACTGTTTGTAGTTGCAGATGTTTGAGAAAGAATCTTAATGGTTTGTGAACTTTGAGCCTCGCGTGGAAAGATGACTTGTTTTTCCCAATGTGAGCCCCATTTTTGACTGAATTTCTCTTAATGAGCTGTAACTGGTAGAGGAAGAGAAGCTTGTTTTCAGCGCTTCGTCTGAACAATACGGGGAAATGAACCTAATTTGTGTTCCATTACCAGAGATCTAAAAGACACAGGGGGACTGGAGACAGCTGGATAGCTGGCTATGGTCAAGGAGATGGAAACAGAGCTAGCTATCTGTTTACATTTTTCTTTTCTTTCGAGTAAAGTGATTGGACAATTCAGTTAATGATACACGCGCAAGATCATTTCGATCACCTTTGGAATCAGCTCCTCCCGTCTCTGGATCAGCAGTTTGAGTCTGCACTGCAGGCAGGAGCAGTGATGTGGTCTCTTTAGTAGTTAGAGCTAAGAGTAATCTTTTGTCACAGCAGCAGTATCTGAGTATTGAAGGTGTGGATTTTATTACCTCTGCTATAAACTCTTCTTCTCAGTAACGGCTGTAATTACATGGTGCATTTTGCAACTATATCCTCAACCATGCATTATGGTAAATACTAATTAATGAATATTCTCAAAGGGGGAGCTGTATTCTCGTGAGCTCTGAGAGCTGCTTGTTTTTATCTCAACACATTAGCCATTATTGCCAGCACTCAGCGGAGACATTGTGTGGTGTACAGGATTTGTGTCAGATTGCGGTTGCGGTTTGTGTATTTTTCCTAAGACCTTTCATCACTTGTGCAGTGCTCCCTGTTGGCCCTTTCCCTTAAAAACAGGTCTGCAGTGTATGTGTGGAAACAGCTGTTCTAGTATTACAGCTCCTCCTGCAGCTGAGACGGGCTGGACGTGTCGGTCAGCGGAGACACTGAGCTGTGAAAACGTAGCGTCTGTCAGTTACATGTTTCAGATCATCAAACCAGTTTTTAGATTAGTAAAGAGAAGTCGAGTAAATACGATGATTTTGACCGCATGGCATTAAAAACTGTGTAATTCTGTTAAATTAAAACCACAGAATCTCATATTTCATGGCTTTTCCTAAAATGGGCTTATTGGTAAAGTACTGAAATTTGGGGTGTGTGGGGGTAAAAAAAATATGAACTTAGAACAACCAAAGACGCTGCTGTGAAATTACCAATTACCTAACATTAGGGCTGCTCAATTAATCGAATTTTAATCACGATTACGATCTGGGCTTTCAACGATCATTAAAAATGACTGAGCCGATTATTAGCCCCTCCCTCATTTATCCGCGACACCTTAAAGGCCGGTCCGTGAAAATATTGTCGGGCATAAACCGGTCCGTGGCGCAAAAAAGGTTGGAGACCGCTGATTAAGAGGACCCGAGGGAAGCTCGGAAAGCTAAGCAGAAGTTATTTGGAGAGTGACTGCCGTTGGTTGAAAAGAGAGTTTAAAAAAAAACTTCAGTGGTGTTGCACACTATTTTATATTATTTTTTAAAGTCATTGTTAACCCTTTAAAGCCGGTCAGAGCAGCACGCTCCGTTTTGCGTAACTATTTTTAAATCCCTGTAGAACCTGAACCGTGTAAGCTAGCGCAATAATTTGTTTTGCATATGAAACCGGAGGAGTTGTACTTGCATCTGATGCCATCAGCTTGTCCTCGGTCACGGTTTCCTTCCACATATAGCTTTGCAAAAATTGCATAAAAAGCGCTTGCAGGAACAAAAACATAATATTCCAGAAACACGCTTTGCCGATCCATCAGCTGTTCGTAACACTTCCCACAGTGAAATGATGCACCTGCTGTTTTCTTTGCAAATTTGCATCATAGGATTGTTTTTTGTTTTTCCTGCAGTATATAAAAATTGCTGTATCTCCAAAATAAAACTATGAAGACACTCAAAATAAATTTCCTGTTGTTGTAAACTTTTTTTTGCAACTTTATTGTATTTAAAGTTTTGAGGGATAAGCCTCTTAAATTTCTCCAAGTAGAAATATATGTAAACAAAACAAAAGCGATTTTCAATTTTTTTTGTAGTTTATTGCACTTTTTTGCAATTTATGTAATTACTATGGACTTAATGCATACATATTATTAAAATATGGGCTATAACAGTTGCATAGCAAATTGAAATGCTCCCACAAATGGCACTACAGCATGTAAAAAAATAATATAAGCTCTGGTGGACTTGGTTCTATAGTAGGTCTTAAAGGGTTAAATAAATATCGTCAAATAATCGTGATCTCAATTTCAGTGAAAATAATCGTGATTATCATTTTTGCCATAATCGAGCAGCCCTACCTAACATCACAATGGTTTACACACATTTTTTAAACTTTAAGGCTTCCAAAATTATCTGGATGTGATTCATAAATATGTAACTACAGTGGCTAAATATAAATAAAATAAATAAATCCAGATCAGAGCAGCTGATCGAGGTGACGAGGTCGCGGGGTGTGGTCGCAGGTTTGGTGATCAGAGGCAGACGTGAACTAGATGATAAACTTTGACTCTTCTACTTTTACAGTACCGTATTTCCCGGACTACAAAGCGCACCTGAATATTAGCCGCACAAGCTAAAATCAGGGGAAAATCCTGTTTTGTACATACATTAGCCGCACCTGACCAAAAGCCGCAGGTGTTTCAATATTGACTTATCATATGTAAGAGAATATGCACAAAGGGAATTGTCAGGAAAGAGATGGCTGTTTGGAGACACACCCCTTTTATTAATATTTTGAAAATCAAGTTATGGGTACATATTTGCACATGTGCTGTGCTTCATAAATGAGTAACAAATGTATTACATAACAATAACCTACAGCACACCAGAAAAATAGATTCGGCCTACCTTTTAGGCTCAGGTGCAGTGACACGGCTTTAACAAGAAGAAAAGTCAGTCACTCACCATCATCTTTCTCTTCTTCCTGCGCACTAAAACCACCAAAGTCCTCTTCTCCAGTGTCGGAAACGAACAGGCTCAGGATGGCTTCGTCATCCACTCTCAGCTTCTTTCCTTCGTTGTCACTTTCAAAACCAAAGATAATCCTCATTGTCAGTGTCGGAGTCGAACACCCTCTGAAGGGCCGTGGCGGTGTCCTCCTCTTCATCATGCAGCAGTCCAGCCCTTCGAAATCCGTTGGTGATCGTGGATGTTTGCGCACTTTTCCACGCTGTCAGAATCCACCGGTGGAGTTGAGCACAACTTGCTTTTCGCAAGTTTATCGCCGCTCATCATCCAGCTGAACGCGTAGCGCTACTTTGAAGTTTGTTTTTCGCGCTACTTGTACGGCACTACGTTGCCTGGCGGATGGACATGTGACCAACATACCACTCTTGAACCCCGATCCTTCCGCCAGGCAACGTAGTGCCGTACAACAGCGGAACAAACAAAACAAATCGTCTTACGATATGACAAAAATCATGGACAATCCATAGAAAAGCCGCACCTGACTAAAAGCCGCAGGGTTCAAAGCTTGTGCAAAAAGTAGCGGCTTATAGCCCGACAATTACGGTAATTAATAAAAAATATGTTTCTTACATTTTTGTGGGTAACTGTGAGGTCAGATTTAAAAAGGAGGCAATCAGCTGTTCAGTCGTTGTCACAGTGTTTATTGTAGCTCAGCTACAAAACGTGTAGCTGCGCTACATCCAGAATAAACTTAACTCTTCATAATGTTCTTTCTCTGTAATACTTCAATTATTTGCTAGTTATTCTGTATACTTATTATCACTTATTAGTTAATTGTTTTGCCCTGTTTAACTTTACAATCTGTAATGAAATTATCAAAATCATTTATAAAACTAATGAAAACCCTCAAAATGTTATTTTAATACTCGTTTTGTTGAATCTTAAATTTAATTTCAATCTTAAATTTCAATAATTAGAAGGAAATTAGTAACTGAACTTCTTCAAGAAATGATTTATTTGCCATTAGTGCTGTGGTAGGATGGAGTCAAAATTAGCCCTCCTGGTGCTTCTTATGAGTTAGGGTATAATGGCAGTTCTAGTGTCAGGGGAAGCTATTCAGACCAAGCTGGATCTGTGTGAAAATGTAATCGCCCCATAAACCTAATAACTGGTTAACTCGCGATAAGTGGCAATGAGTCTTTGAGATCACTGTGGAGGAATTTAGTCCGCTCTCCTTAGCAGAATAGTTTGAATTCAGCCACATTGGAGGGTTTCCCAGAATGAACGGCATCCCCATCAGAATGAAGTCCAGACTTTGACTAGTGTGCTCCACTTGTGGATTATTGTCCTGCTGAATAATCCAATCAATCTTTAGGGCATTAAAACTACCTGGATTTTCTGGTGGTGAGCAGAATTCATGTTTCCATCGATTACAGCAAATCATCCAGGTCCTGAAGCTGCAAAGCAGCCCCAGAGCATCACACTACCACCACCATGTTTCACTGTTGCTATGATGTTCTATGCTACTTACACTTATGCTACATACCTTTTAGAAAATACAGCTTTTGTTTTGTCAGTCTTCAGAATCAAGATGAGCGACATAAGCAGTTTGTCCCTCATTTACCTGTCGGGGTAAAAATAATCCATCAGCACTGCACAGCACCGAGCTGTGTTTGGATTAGGGTTCATCACATGGCCAGAATGCAATCAGTATAAAACAAATCATCTTTTCTTGTGTTCTTGGAGGTTAAATGTCAGGAAATCACTTCTCCATTTAAAAAAGAAATGATATTTTTTATTATTAACTAAAACCCCAAGCAGGCTTGTGTTTGAAACAACAGTCAAAAGGCAAAATATAGTAAGTGAGCAGCTCGTGAATGACAACAGCATCCTGTTACACTTAAACTGCAAAATGATGCAATTAGTAATAGTTGTTTCATCAAGAAGCTGTATTGGTTTCAGATATTAAAAACATCCAGCACCTGCACAGGTGGACCAGGCATCACAATAGAAGCTAGTATTATTTGGCCTGGCCTTACACAGCTCATATGGACCCTCAAGGTGGTGTCGGAGAGGCGGATGCTGTCCAAGATAAAGACAATGTTGGATAACACCTCCCACCCACTCCATGACATGTTGGTCAGTCACAGGAGCACGTTCAGTGAGAGACTGAGATTACCGAAAAGCACCACTGAACGACACAGGAAATCATTCCTGCCTGTGGCCATCTCCCTGTACAACGCATCCACTTAACACACTGTTTGCTGCTACAACTACACATGTTTCTTTTCCAAATATTTATTTATGAGTGACTTATGTATGTATGTATGTATATATATGTATATATTGTACTATTCTTAGTTAGCGTATTGTCTGTCTTGTCTTAATGTTGGTTTAAAATGGAGCACTGTAACAAAAAATAATTTCCCCCAGGGATCAATAAAGTATTCTGATTCTGATTCTGATTCTGATTACTGTGACATCTGACAACTCGCTCCATCAACTGCACCATCTCTTCTTACACACTGATGTCATTCCAGAGCTGCTGGAGAGAAGTCGCAAGAAAGAGGACGAAATGAGAAGCCTTCAGGTTAGTGTAAAATATATATAATATGGTTAGTTTGTGTTTAAGTTGGCAAAGTGCTGTGCAGAAGTCTTGAGCCACCCATCATTTCTCTTAACTTTACAGGGAAAATGTGGAATAGGTGCAGAGACCCATTGGAACATATGCAAACATACATGGAAATGCAGCAATAAGACAAACTGAGTTTGTACGATTCTACATGCTTGAAAGTCGGTCAGTATTTTGGTGTGACCATCTTTATTCTTCAGCACAGCCTGAACTCGCTTATCATTTATTTAAGTCGTCTTCAGGAACACAGTGTTTTGCTATTACGATATGCTTTTACTGAATAGGCAGTGTGTCTGGGGATCATTGTCATGCTGGAAAATGAAGCCATTACAAACTATTGCTTAAGAAGTCTTAATTAAAAATAGATAAAAACAATTTTAAAATAAAGTATGGCTCCTTGGAAGCTAAATATAAAGAAATTAATTGGAGACTCAAGATTTTTGCACAGTGCTGTATGTCTGGGTTTTGGTCATCTGAGCTCTCTGAGGGTGTGTTACAAACATTACTTCACAGCTGTAGGCCTGACAGACTCCTTGCTGCCGAGCTTGGACAAGAAGCTAATTACTGCGGACAAGATGGCTCGGAGTTTAAAAGCCACTCGAGGCCTTGTTTCTGTCTTTCAATACTGCAGCAGCTACACTTGGCAGGACACCAACCCACCTAGTCTCAAGTGGACTGGTCCTTTATTCACTATTAAACAGCAAGAAACACATGCACACACACAGGCAGCGAACCGTCTGAGAAGAGACCGTCTAGCTCTGTGTGACTGTGCACGGAGTCTGCGGGCTCATCTGTGGCTGCATAATGGCACCTGCCAGAGCTTGTGCACTGTTTTAGACACCACCGAGCTTTTAATTATGAAGGATGAGGAGACAGAGATGTAAAAAGAAAAGACGGTGTGAAGGACGTAGAGTTTAAAAAAAAGAAGTTGGGGGTGGGCTGAGGCGGGAAAAAAGTCCCCCTGTTAGAAACCATCAACACATTACAGGCACAGGGGGAGAAGCAGTCGGTTGGAGGGAAGAGCAGGTGTGCGTTTGAGTGGCAGATAAGAGGCATAGCATCACTTATGCATCGTTAGAGAGGGAACATCAGTCAGGAGCTGGATGAGCGGCGAGAGCGGTTTGTCTTTGTGCGAGTGTGTCGGTGTGTGTGATAAGAAGTCTGTTGTGTGCTACAGACTCTCCCTAGCCCCTGCATTTCATTCCCTTGTTACCCGTTTGTTGGAGCACACTATTTCTCTCTTTTGTCAATCTGTTCCTCCTACACACGCTAACACAAACACGTGGTTTCTCTCTGCTCAGCCACCATTTTGAGCCGTTCCCCGGACTCACTGTCTGCATTTATATGCATTTAAAGACCAGTGCTACAGTTCAGTAATGTTACTGTGTTTGTGTTTTCTTTAGGACCGTGTTTTGGATCTGGAGCTGGTAAGATGTGATGTTTTACATCATTTTTCTGTTATTTTTATTATTATTTTTTCCCAGGTTTTCAGCTGTATTTGGCTCAGCCGTGTAGGCAGGTTCACCTAAGGCTGTGTTTGCCCAGCAGCCCATAGAGGCTAACACAGAAAATGATTTCTTTAGTCAAGGCTCAGAGCTCTGTTAATCATCACCAGGCTGCACTGACAATGCAGCATCGACCTCACCATCCGAACGGTTAACGTCTACCACTAACATCTCTAATAAGCTATTACGTGTCAGCCAGAAATTAATTAGCACCACTGAAAGAGTGTATTGACCCAATCGCTTATTACTCTCTTTAAAAAAATAAATAAACGAAGCCACCCAAGCCACGCTGTCCATCCATCACTATTATGCAGCATGCTTGTCTACTTCAGGCTTCAATTAGCTGTTACAAGAAAGAAGGAAGAAATAGCCGGACCGCCAACATCATTTTTGCTTACTGCAATCACAAAGTGGCAGGACACATCGACCCATCTGTCACCAGCCTGGGAAATGGGGACCATCAAGTAAATCTTACTTGTATGTCAGCGTGCCATTCAGCGTAGCAATCAGTGTGACGCCTTGTAACAGCCAGCTCTTTTGATGCTTAAATGCTCCATCTGAATGTGAACAAAAGGCTATTGAAGGTACAGTGAAGAGATGAATAGAAGGGCGTGCAGCTAGAGTAGTACTTAATTAAAGATGGTGCTGAGTGTGTTGTAACAAGTCCTCAATTAGCTTTTGAATTGACCAAGCAGTATGACATCATGTCTGTTTAAAGGTACAGTCAGTAACTTTTTGAGGTTCTTTTACAGGAAAAAGAAGGTTACTGTACTCATAAATATCCATAAAATTGTGTGTAATTAATCTTCTAACAAACTGATTTCATCTCAGAAACTTATAATGAATCTATTAAAAACACAGAGGGGTTGCAGTTTGTGGATGCCATCACGTTCCTCCACCATATTTGAGTACGGTGCCCAGGAAGGACGTCTCCCTTTCAACTGATGGTGTCTTAAGTTTGTAGCTGGTTACATACGCACCAAAGGCAGAGGAAACGCTGTGTGCCATGGAGGGACATTTGATTTCATACCTTCACCTTCATACTCTGAACTCTCATATATTTTTAATGCCACTGTGCTTTTGTTTTTGTTGCCAATAAATTGTTAGAAAGCATCGTTTCATGTAGAATGGGCACAATATGGCACAGCTCAGCTCCACACGTTGTGCAGAGATTTAGGCGTCACACACTGTTCAGGATGTAGATAGATTATTGGCTTTTTTTGATGCTGTCTGCCACGTGTCGGCTCTTTTTGGGGCGTATGTGGTCAAGTACAGAAAAACATCATATTTTTGCTCGTGCTTTCACCTTGAAATGTGTTGAAACTTTTATTTTGAAGTCCATTATGGATCTGGTATCTGGATCATAAATGCATTTACAAAACAACTTTGGACTGATGTGTGCACAGTCAGAATTCAGGTTAATTTTGTATGCAGTGTCTGCTACTCCACATTCAGTACTGTCATGTGGGAGGGTATAAATAATACATAAATGTGCTGCTAACAGTATCAGCCACGGACCCTTGTTGTTTAGCCAGTACATCCATTATGTGTGCAAATACAAAGGCGTCAGTCGACTCTGCAGAGCAGTTAAACCCACGAACATCCAGCTGCGCAACCTTCATCGGTGATTATCGTTTAAGATGAACCTCGACTCGGAGCGACGTCTCATTTCACTCTTATTTCATCGACTTTTCCTTCCTCGCTGTTGTTCTTTGATCTTTTTTGTTGGCTGTAAGTGGGAAGTGCTGACGAACGAGGAAAACGTGGCGAGGGAAAAGGAGAGGCAATTAATGGAATTGGGAAGTGGCCCCAATATTATTAATCATTAAATCTCCACGTGTTGTTTTGGTTTTGTAGCATGTGTGTCTACGTGTTTATGATTTTTGGGGTTCCTCGTTGTGTTATTGGATTTACTGACATCTGCGTCGGGATCACTTGGATAACTTGTAATTATGATGTTAAAAACACAGATGCTGTTTTCAGTTCTGACAGTTTTCAGTATCTTCCATTTACATTTGTTAAATATTCGTGTGTGTGTGTGTGTGTTTTCTTTTTTTTAAGAATACAAGAGTAGCCCTGGATCACTTGGAGTCTATTCCAGAAAAACAGCTTCTTATGGAGAACTTCAGAGATTTGGAGGTGGGGATCACATATAATCTAGATTACTTCTTTTATTTGACTGTTAATGAACGCGCAAAAATTAACCGAGTAACTGCACAATTAGCTCTGAGTCACATATAAGAGGATTAAATCCTATAATTATGGATTATTAATTGCAAAACTATGGAATTAATGCTTTACTAACTTTACCACTGCACAACTGATTAGCAGGCAAACGTAATGGACAAAACACAAGAGCCAGTTAAACTTTCAATCATCGTAACATAAGGAGGATTCCCTCACTAAGCTGCTGCAGCAAGACAGTCAAAATGCCACAAAATCACATGAAAAAGTTCTGTCTGCATCTCCCTATTGTCAAACTCTAGCACTAACCTAAATGGCCTGATCATCATTTTCAATATAATGACAGATGTTTATCAGCGAAGGTCCTCTTAGTCCTTTGTCAGTTTCAAGTTCCTGACACATACAGTGAAGCATTGAAACAGCTGGAGGAGGCTCAGCACCGGGCAGATGTGACTAATTGCATCTTCCATGGTTAAAGCTCCGCATCATGAAGCAGCATGACTCAGCAGAATCATCACTGCTAAGTTTATTGTCAGAGGCCTCAAAGTATTTTATTCCTTTGCTCAGCTGTCGAAGATAAGCTTAGCTGTTGCTAATCTGTTTGCTAATGCACAAAACAAGCAAAGACCAGGACTGCCAAAGGAACCAATTGGGGCAGTGGTGATGTGATGTCCAGAACAATGTCTCAAACAAATGAAGCTAACTAAATTTTTAAGAAACACTTTAATAGTGTAAAAATAAATTAAAACCAGTACAAAGAGCAGGATCACATCCATGTGAAGCTAAAACGAGCACCAAACTGTGAGTCAGCCCAACGGAGCCGTTGGTTTCAGGTCAGACTGTGCTGAGAGCAGAGAGCAGAAAAAGACTTCAGTAAGTAAATGAAGAATTGAGCCTCAGCAGGTTGCTTCACTCAGCAGCATAACAACAGCTTAACTGCATCTGTGTGAGTGACTCAGTCTAACCTGGCAGACACACAGCCTGTTATGTCATGTTGACTCCATGCACACCAATGCCAATGTGCGTTATACTAGATTTTAGCTAAATAATTAATGGTTAGTTTATTGATTTTGCTTATTTGGGCTTTTATTATTGATAGGGAGGTAATCTACATGTTAAATTCTTTCTGTTATTCTCATTGCTGATCAGTAGTCAGTGTAAATCTATTTGATAAGTCCAGAGCTCTAACTAAACCTCAAATAACGAAATATTTGTCTTGTTTCACAATCACGCCCACCTATGTGTAGTGCTGTCACATCCAGGTATTGTGTAGTTTGCTGAGTCCTGCAACACTTGTGTGTGAGTGTAATGGACTGCCAGGCTCCAATTTACTGTTATAGGAAGCACTCGTGAATTCAAAAGATTAGCTTGTGCACTTTGACACCACTACTATTTATTCAGTTGTTCTCTGACTAATTAACCCAAAAAGAAAAACTGTTTAAGATTGTTTAGATTCTTTTCTTTTCTGCCTGTTTAGAAATAGTCGCACAATCTGATGACACAGCTTCTGTCTTGTGTGTTCAGGACTCACAGCAGCAGAGGGAGATGGTAGAGGAGCGCCACGCCAAATACAAAGAGATCGTCTGGGACCTGCAGCACCAGCTGGATGAGTCCAAACGCAGGATCCAAGAGTACAGAGTATGTTAGACACACGGTTGCAGTACCTTGATGCCTAGCAAGAGACGATACTTTAGAACAACAACCTACACTTTTTCTATTTCAGTCACTAATTGCGGCGCTTTGTTCAAACAGCAGCTGTTTGGATAAGGATAGCCTGACTTTGAGAGTCGGTTATGAGTCTGGCTCACCCACACAGATGCCGGTGTGTGCACTGTACCTCATTTGCAGCTCGTTTGAATAAATGAATAAATTCGCACAGTGGTAACATAGCATGGATGGACAGAGCGGGACAGGCTCTGGGGGTGCCACTAATGTACCCCCCCCCAAAAGACAAAAACAAAACCCCAACTTGAATTTGCCACTCACTGTTAATTGCTACTGTCATCCTCTCTGTTATAAAGCAGCCGAGGGAGTCATCAAGACATCGTCGTTGACAGCTGATTGCCATCAGCAGTTTACAGCCTCCCCTAAACAGCCATACAGTCACTTTTTAAATGGCTTTAATCTGCCAGATTACCCCATTGGTTTGCCAAATGACTCCTGCGTTGAGTGATAAGTGGCGATTGCATTAGCTTAATAGCTGCTGCCCACTCGGGGTTTGTTTAAGGAAAAAGGATGGATGAATGTCTTTATAAGACTTCCATCTTAAACAGAGGCAGCAGTGCTTACAAACAGCTTCCACATCACGTTTAGCTGAGGCTCTCGGACTTTTCTGCGCAGATTATCTCTTTGGTCCGCCGCTGCTCTGGCCTCGTAGGACATCTGGAAAGTTAGTGATCCATATCCTGAGGATAAAAGACAACAAGCGCTCCGTGTCATACTTTAAGCAGCCGCTGCACCTTTGTGGACCTTGCAAAAGAACCACAGAATATTAAGGGATTTTTTCAAACTGCACACCAGCGTTTTTGGAGACCTGTAAACTTGCAAGTGTGGCAGCACAGGTACACAGCATTCAGCCACAATATTAAAAACACCTGCTTTCCTCCTGCCTCCTAAACAGCCTCTGACATTTGTGGTGTCTGGCACTGGGACGTTGGCAGTGGATCTTTCGGGCTGGGATGTTTTGTGGATCAGGTTTGTTCCAGTAGATGCTGGTATGCCCAAGACTCTGATTTGTATTACTCGAGCTGTTTCTGAGCAGTTTTTCTTTTTGCAAAATGATGGAGGGAAGCCCTCTGTGCGTCAGTGCCTTGAGGCGGTGCAGGTGGGGTGGTCTCTGTTGTCTGCAGGAGTGATCAAGTAGGTGGCCAGGTTTTAATGTTATGACTTTTTGGCGTATACTTACTGGAAAGACTGAGATTGCTTATCATTTTGTCGAGCATTTTTGATATGCATACAGGTATTTTGGGGACCCAGACAGCAGCCCCTTTCCTTTAGCGTGGTGCATTTGTCTGCCTTGTTCCCTTCCGTGAGCCCAGACTCATTCAGATGGTTTATTTTAGCTATAATAAAATGGCCTGGCGTGCATAATCTAAGAATCCTGCACAGCACACTTCACTGTCCATGTTGATCATTGCATGGCGTAAAGGAAATTTTACATTATTGTTAAATTAAGCACACTCATAATGTCTCACCAGCTTCTTGATGGATTGTCCGTTCGTTCAGTTCACCGGCTTTTTGCATCTTCACATCACGAACACTCCAGATCAGCAAACTGCCGTCTGAGGCTCAGTGATAATAGAAATGCATCGGCAGCACAGACCGTAGCCTCCAAAACAACCATACAGCTGATTCGACATCTTTCTAAGACAGTTTCAATAAAAACTGGAGTTTATCTCCTTCACGGAGGCTGGATTTATAGCAGGACGGCTGCATTAGATTATCTTTATCCAGCTGTATCATAACCTGACAGCAGAGTGTATGCACCGATGCCATCCTCAGGCTCACTACGACTATAAATCTCTTGAAGGTTTCTTTCTCCTTCCACCCAAAGAGCTGTTGTGTGTGTTTGGTTGTTTTTTGTAAATCTGGTGTGTAGCCTACATTCTCGTTACCATGTCCTCCTCTTCCAGCACGAGAAGTTGGATGCCACTTCCAGGAGCCTCAAACTGGCTGCTCTTTCTTCCACTATCAAAGGCTCCAGCACGTTCCTTAGCAGCTCGCTGAGATCTGACACACTGTGTGAGTACGGAGCAGCTCTGACAGCCTTTCTGTTCTATGCTTTGATGGGAGTCGTGTATTTCCTGCATCTCTGTATTGCTGATCATTTGAAAATATACAGTACGGCGGTATTTTGGAGTAAAATTATTGTCAAAGTATTCTTATTTTTCTAAATAACTGCATCCAGACTGTAGTGAAAAGGATGTTTCGGTGTTTCTGATCTGCATTCATTTCAGTATAACGCTCACCAATAACCCAAATTTCACCATGTTACATTCAGGGCACAGTCTCGCTTTCATTTAGTATGTAAACATGGCAGCCGGCGCTGAAACTTTCCATCAGTGCTCTGGAAATGAGTCTGCCTGTATCACTGCCAGTGGCTCCCAGCCAAAATCACTTGTAGCACTTTCCTAAGCCGCTTACAAATATTTGGCTCAGCGCGAGAGGAGCGTACTTTCTGTGGCTTTGTGTCCATTTTACCTCCGAGATTTATGGAGGCCAAAACATGTTCGTGGCTGTTTAACACTGGTGTTAATATACAGAGTAATTCCCACACATAGTTGCGACTTCCTCGGCTGTAGCAGGTAGTGCAAATCATATTTTATGCGCCTTGTTAGTGAGAAATGTCTTGTTCACAAATGTCGCGCTGTGATTGGTTAGTAAATGAAGCAGGACTGTAACTGTGTATCCTTTCTTCTCTCCTCTGCCACAGCGCCTCTCAAACACTTGACCACTTCAGACCTGGACGACTCCAGAGTCGACGGGGCCAAACCTCTCGCAGATTAGTTCAACCTTTAGCAAACCTTTATCCATCTCTACAAACACACACACACACCGACTCTACCTGCTGGTGCTCATCCGGAGCGAAACGTAGTGAGAGGCCTTGCACTCGACGCTAATCCTCCACGACTACCTCAGCCAGGCAGTCGGCGAATGTGCTCGGGACCGAGACTGTGACGTTTTATTAAAGCAGAACTTTAAGAAACACTTTAAAACATGAGCTAAATATCTGCACGCTGTAAAGAGTTTAACTGTTATTTATAATCATGAATGTATTTCAAAGCAAAACGGTTTCACTGTTCCACGTTCTTGTCTTGTTCTAGATGTGGTTAAATGTCTGTTCTGCTCTTATCATCATGTGTTTCTGCTAAAAGACAAACTCCATAAATGAACTCGTGGTGCCTTCTGAACAATATGCAGTTTTTTAAAACTAGCGCAATGTGACAAATGTTTTTGTGTGTGCGTTTCCATCCAACTCTTGATGAATGAGAAACTCTTTCTATGTTTTGTATACTGCAGTATTTATATTTGTAAGAAAGAAGGAAATGAGCACAGTTAGATGGTTATTTTGTCATGAAATATGAAGGAAGTGTATGCACTGTGAATAAATCTGCATGGAGCTAAATGTCTAGTTTTCTATGCACACTTGATGTCCCCTTCATTTCAGACTGAAGTGTTTGCTTTGCAGCAGCTGAGAGACTCCAGCTACTCCCAGCGGTATCTTTTGCTTTCAGCTGAAATCCTTCAGAGGGACAACCTAAAGCCACACACGAGAGGAACGTCCTTTTAATTTACTGCTCGGCTGTTAAGCTAGAAATACAGTCCCCGGTGCGTGAATATTAAAAAATGTTTACATAATCTTTGTTTGGACATTCTGTGTTTGCACGGGTTGGTTGTGTACAGCATAAAACCAGATGTCACTGGATTCTGGCAGAGCAGGGAAGCTCAAACTGATGCAAAGGTCAAAGATTCCTCCGTATATAAGTAAATACATTAAATACTGTTACTTTTTTTTTCATCACTACTGATTTAATAAAAAATTGCAAATACAACAGACATGTTTTATCGGCCTGTCACACTTCTGCCATTATCTGCCTGTATTATGTCATTTATTCCTCTCAGCCTTAATAAAACATGCTATTAACGTGTGTTTGTTTTCTGTTGCAGTGATGGCTGTAACTTTATGAGAAATGCAAAAAAAGTTTGAAATGATCAGAGTAAACATTTAACATTAATCACCTGCAACTCAACACCTCAAAGACTAAGGAACTGGTTGTGGACTTCGGGAGGTCCAGAGAAGGTCCACTGCCGGTTCAGATAGAGGGGGAGGAGGTGGAGGTGGTCAACAAGTACAAGTACCTCGGGCTGTGGGTGGACAATAAACTGGACTGGTCATGCAACACAGAGCACCTGTATAAAAAAGCCCAAAGCCGACTGTACTTCCTCAGGAGGCTGAGGTCTTTTAACATCTGCAGGAAGCTCCTGAGGATGTTTTACCAGTCGGTGGTTGCTGGAGTACTTTTCTATGCTGTGGTGTGCTGGGGGAGCAGCACAGCAAAGAAGGACTCATCCAGGCTGGAGAAACTGATCAGGAAGGCTAGCTCTGTGGTCGGCATGAAGCTGGACACTCTGGTGACAGTGGCAGAGAAAAGGACATTAAAGAAACTGATGGACATTATGAACAATGCTGGGCATCCTCTGCACACGGCCATAAACAATCAGAAGAGTCTGTTCAGTGACAGGTTGCTTCTCCCCAAGACAAGAACTAACAGACTTAAAAACTCCTTTGTCCCACACACCATCAGACTGTTTAACTCCTCTCTGGAGGGGAGAGGGAGGGGAGACAGGAGGACAAAGGAGGGGGGAACAACTAAGCTGTAGTGCCTCTTCACCTCACTGTACAATACCTTGTGCAATACTTTTTGTAAATAGTCAACAGTGCAATAGACTCAATACTTGAAATGTGCAATTCACTTGTATTTTTATTTTTTATTCCTATTTATTCTATTTATCCCCTTTGTATATTTTATTTATATTTGTCTCTGTATTTATATGTATGTGTGTGTGTGTGTGTGTGTGTGTGTGTGTGTGTGTGTGTATATATATATATATATATATATATATATATATATATATATATATATATATATATATATATATATATATATATATAACAATTCTGTAGCTGTAACTTCGGTCGTTGCTGTGCTTTTTGGAAGTCGAATTTCCCAGAGGAACCCACCCGAGGGATTAATAAAGTTCTATCTTATCTTATCTTATCTTATCTTATCTTATCATACAGTGTAGTATGAATAAGACTGTGGATAAGAAGGACTTAACAGAAGACGTCAAACTTAAGAAGGAAAGCACTGTAGTCTATTGATGTACCCACTTACAAACAGCCTTTACCCTGCCTGTATATTTAGGATAAGGCAGCATGGTGATGTGGTGGTTACGCCTCACAGGAAGAAGGTCATGAGTTTGAATCTACCAGCTCGCCACGGCTTTTCTCTGTGGAGTTTGCTTGTTCCCTGTGTGGCTGTCTGAGCTCTGTCTGGGAACTCTGGCTTCTTCCAGTCCAAAGGTGTGCAGTTAGTAGGGTCAGGTTAGCTGTTGATTCCAAACTGGCCCTTGGTGTGAATGAGAGTACAAATGGTTGTTCACCTCTCTGTGTTAGCCCTGCAACAGGCTGTGCCCGGCCTCTGACCTGTGACAAAATACTGAAACTTTAAAGTAAGACACAGGTTGAGAAGAAAAAAGGAGTTCTAAACAAGGTTATTATAGTTTACTGTGTTTATATTGTAATACTTGTACTAACTGAAATTAAACCGAATTAAAAACAAAAAGTCAAAATGAAATAAAAGCAACCTTTAGCTACAACCACAGTATAACAGAGTGGTGTAGCCACTGCAACGTCAGCGTTGGTTTGTGAAGTGTCAAGCTGAGAACAATGAACTCATCAGTGAAGTGCAGACATGAGACCTGCAGGACTGTTTCCCCATTTACTCCTTTTTGCAGGAGTCAAGAATACAGGCTTAACTTTCAGTCCTGGAAGCTGTTTCCATCTTTTATATACAGTTTGTGGCTGGAAAAATGGCATCAAGTTGATTTCTTGTTCACTGGTATCAAATGCTAAATTTTATTTATTCATTAATTTATTTTTGTTTGGTAACTCCACTTTCCCAAAACACTGAAACTCCTGAGCTTATTATACGGTGGCCCTGAGAGGCCAAACGGACTGCAACCTAATAAAACACCAGCAATAATAAAAACGCGGCAAAAACACACAAAACACAACAGAAATAGGAAAAAACACAGGGGAAGTGTTTCTGGGGAGACAATAACCCGACCAGTTTTGCGAACTCCTCAGTAAGGAAGATCGCTATTGGCTGTCCTAAAAGTCGCTAAATGACGTCATAACCTAATTTGCATAATTGGTCATGCTAATATAATTGTAACCTACGCTGTTGGAGAGAGAAATAACATCGTGGAAAAGACAAAGAGAGCAAAAAACATCCTAAATGCATTTAGAATTTATTTAGAACTACAAATTAAATTTATTTGAGCAATTATTGTTTTTTAATGTCACAATTCCAACCCTGCTCCTTTATCCGGGCTTCGACCGGCAAAAGTGACCCGAAATAGGCGCTCTGGTGGAGTTACTTTGTGTGTGTGTGTTTATAAGTAGTTTTAAACCACAAAACAGCATAAGAGTAAAAGAAGAACTGACTGCGTTACAGTCAGTGCGGAGCGGCGGCTTCGCTCATACGCGACTCATTTGCAGTTTGGACGTATAGGTGTGAACATCTCCTGCAGCGGGGGGAGGACTGTCCTCCGCCCGTGAGCGCTTTAGCACGGGTGAGGTGCCCACGGCAGCACCGCTGCTTGTTGAGAGTAAGAGCAACACGCTCTTTCACGTCAAAAAGTCGTCATAAATAAGTCTCCAATAACAACAGAAAAAGTCGCCAGATTTGTCGCTAGTCGCTTTTTAGAAAAAAAAAGTCGCTAAGGGGTCTGAAAAGTCGCTAAATATAGCGACAAAGTCGCTAAGTTGGCAACACTGAACCCGACGGACCAGTTGCAGGAACCCAAAACTTGGTAGGCGTGTTTTATCATGATTCATATCATACTGATGGATTTTTAGGCTAATAGTTAGGCTAACACACCTCTCATCTTTCCTCACAAAACCGATAGATCCTCCACTTATTTTAAGTGTCTTCCAGCGAAATTCTTATTGTCTCCCCAGAAACACATCCCTTTTGTTTTTTCCTATTTCCCTTGTGATTTTTCCTATTTCCGTTGTGTTTTGAGTGCTTTTGCCGCGTTTTTCTGCTGGTGTTTGTTGCAGTCCGCTTGGCCTCTCAGGGACTGCGGTCAAGTGAGCCCTCACTTACGAAGTCACAGTCAAGCTAGCCGCACCGCCAGCCGCACCTAAAATGTTGTTGCACTACTCTTACGCATATTACGGCGCGGCTGGACTGTAACTGCGCGCTTCCAGCGCGGCTGCTGCTATTACGACCAAAAAGATGAGACGGGGGGGGGGGGGGGGGGGGGAACCAATCAAATAGGATAAATGAGTGAATGAAATAATACAACGACTATAAACTGAATGCAATCAGAGGTCGAGTCATAGAGGCTGGTTTTCAGTCACGTTCAGCATCCCAATGCGCTCAGGTAAAGTTTGGGGTCATATCAGATAATAATACGGTGGCCCTGAGAACTGCGGTCAAGTGAGCCCTCACTTACGAAGTCACAGTCCAGCTAGCCGCACCGAAAATGTGGTTGCACTACTCTTACGCATATTACGGTATCGGTGCCGACTGGCTTAGAAACGCAGTCTTTTCTGTCCTGACACTATTTTACTTCACAATCCACTCCCAGTTTTAGTTTATCTCCACTCCTCCCCCTGTGATCCACAGCCCAAATTACTGTATGATTCAGAGAAAATTAATAATGAAATTTACCCAATTTACTCTACTGTACTTTTAATGTCCTCATCTTTGAGCTCAGATTACAGGAAAACTAGAAGAGGTGACGCAGATATCTCACTGGATTATGACTCTGGGTGACCCCCACTCTTCACCCTGTCATCCACAGCCAAAATTACTGTAAAATTAAATCCTAATCCATTACCGAACAAAATGAGTTCATTGAAGTATTTGCTTAACTACAAGAAATTTCTTTCCACACACAATTAAAATTTTTCAAAATGTCATTCACACACCACCTCAAGTAGCAACTTTAGTTTTAGACATTATTTATTCAGTGCTTAATCACAACAATAGCCACCTTAAGGCACTTTACATAATAAGTTAAACCTTACAATAATACATACAGAGAAAAACCCAACAATCATATGAGCCCCTATGAGCAACAGTGGGAAGGAAAAACTCCCTTTTAACAGGAAGAAACCTCCGGCAGAACCAGGCTCAGGGAGGGGCGGGGCCATCTGCTGCAACCGGTCAGGGTGAAAAATTACATTACTCAGATTTCTCATATTACTACTACACAGTTTAGATATATTGTTATTCATTATCTGTCATCACACAAATCAACCCAAAAAAATCAAAAAGGAAATACTTGAAGTACGAGCACAAAGCAAGAATGTTATACACATTGTGTTTTACACATGTGTTCCTCAAAACACCAATAACAACTATAAGCAGATTATTCAAGTAGCTTTCACTGCATGTGGAATTAGGTTACACAAAGCACACACTTCCACTCTGTCTTCTGAGCACTGCTGAGCTGTTCATTTGTCATGTCCAGGCATTCAGAATGGAACCAGCGGTTATCACATTGGATCTGTAAACAAAAGCATATGAACTTTCATAAACACATTAAGTAAATAATTCTATGTTTTAATAAATTACAATCCTTAAAGACACAGAGTCAAATACTTTGTTGCAGATAACATAAAACTATTTTTAAAAATACTATACCCAGTCAGTGATGGAGGGTCCTGGATTAGGTGGTTTCGCCGTTGCACACATGGCACAGTTGTTGTCACTGTCAAATACTAAAACATTATATATATATATATATATATATCAGCTGGATAGCGTAGTGGTTAGACTACACGCCTTTGGAACAGAGGATTGCAAGTTCGATTCCTGCCTGGGGCGTCTGTATCCAGTAAGGGTCCTAAGGCTAGACCCCCTATGCTAAGCAAGCCTACCGCAGACATGAGCGAGACAGATAAATATGAAGGCATGCCGGATCAACAAGGTCCGCGTCAGGTGTTGAGGAACCAGGGCACCCTGACGAAAAGTGGGCTACTGGAACAAGAAGGCATCGGTGGGCAAGAGACGAAAACAGGGCGTTGTTGGAATGCTACTATGCAAGTAACCCCGGCGGAAGGGGCTACATGAATAGGATGAGGGACCTATGGATTCTTCGATACCCAACATCCACAATGACGGCGAAACAACTAGTAGCTCAGTGTTCCAACATTCGAAAAAAGGGACTGCTCTCACAGCTAGAGATTGACGAGGTACAACACAAATGCTACGGCAAGGAGGAGTCAGGACGCCAGGTCAGGGGGGAGATATCATCACCCCCACCCGAGATTGGGTACATAGCCCCAAGTGCGATAGGAGAGTTGAGTGCGAGAGGAACTGACCTGAAAAATAGGATCATGGCCAAGCTTGAAACCTGGATCCCCCGTAGCCGGTTACCAAGATTACGTGAAGTTCCCTCAGAAGGTCTGCTAGATGATGTTAATGCAGCACTACGGACAATACCTACAACCACGATTACCGACACTAACAAGCTGATCTACAATACGGCAACAGTGATCAGTGAGATGCTTGGCTACAAGTTGAACAGCGACAAGGGGCAGTACCCTCCATGGAGAAGGAGGCTAGAGGGCAAGATCAAAGTAGCACGGAGGGAGGTTAGCCAACTAACGGAGTTGCAGAAAGGTGCGACAAATAAGGTGCCTAAGAAATACAGCAAGCTGTCCATACCTGAGGCCTTGGAAACTGCCAAGCAAAGACTCACAGCCTTGGCCAGCCGCTTGAGGAGGTACACCAGAGAGATAGAAGGCAGGAGAATAAACCAGCTGTTCTCCACAGAACCAGCAAAGGTGTACTCTCAGTGGCAAGGGAACAATAAGAGAACAGCACCACCAAGGCTGGAGACGGAGCAATACTGGAAGAGCATATGGGAGAAGGATGCAACCCATAACGGCAATGCTCAGTGGCTAGAGGATCTGAGGGCTGACCACAGCGACCTCCCTGAACAGGGTCCAGTAACCATCACAGTGGCAGATATCCAAGAAAGGGTCTCCAGTATGAAGAGTTGGACAGCACCAGGGCCCGACATGGTTCACGCCTACTGGCTGAAGAAGCTGACTGCACTCCACGAGCGTCTGGCAGCACAAATGAACCAGCTGCTAGTTAACGAGAGACACCCGGAATGGCTAACTGAAGGCCGGACGGTCCTGATCCCCAAGGACCCCAAGAAGGGACCGGTCCCCTCCAACTACCGACCAATAACCTGCCTCAGTACTACATGGAAGCTCCTGTCAGGCATCATATCGGCTAAGATGAACAGGCACATGGATCAATACATGAGCGGGACACAGAAAGGAATTGGCAAGAATACCAGAGGCGCAAAACACCAGCTACTGGTAGACAGAACAATCAGCCGAGACTGCAAGACCAGACTGACCAACCTGTGCACTGCCTGGATTGATTACAAGAAGGCCTATGACTCAATGCCCCACAGCTGGATACTGGAATGCCTAGAATTGTACAAGATCAATGGGACCCTAAGAGCCTTCATCAGGAACTCAATGGGGATGTGGCGTACAACACTAGAGGCCAACTCCAAGCCCATAGCACAAGTCACCATCAAGTGCGGGATCTACCAAGGAGATGCTCTGTCCCCACTGCTGTTCTGCATAGGCCTGAACCCCCTCAGTGAGATCATTAACAAGACTGGCTACGGATACCGACTACAGAACGGAGCAGTTGTCAGCCACCTCCTGTACATGGATGACATCAAGCTGTATGCCAAGAGTGAACGAGACATCGATTCACTGATCCACACTACCAGGCTATACAGCAATGACATTGGAATGTCGTTCGGACTGGAGAAGTGTAGTCGGATGGTAACAAAGAGAGGGAAGGTAGTCAGAACTGAGGGGATTGAACTACCAGAAGGCAACATTGCAGACATAGAGGACAGTTACAAGTACTTGGGGATCCCACAGGCGAATGGGAACCATGAAGAGGCCGCTAGAAAAGCTGCAACCACCAAGTACCTGCAGAGGGTCAGGCAAGTCCTGAGGAGTCAGCTGAATGGTAAGAACAAGATCCGGGCCATCAACACGTACGCCCTGCCCGTGATCAGGTACCCTGCTGGGGTAATAGGCTGGCCAAAGGAGGAGATAGAAGCCACTGACATAAAGACAAGAAAGCTCCTTACCATGCATGGAGGGTTTCACCCCAAATCCAGCACCCTGAGGCTGTACGCTAAGCGGAAGGAAGGGGGCCGGGGACTGGTGAGTGTCAGCACCACAGTCCAGGATGAGACAACGAACATCCAAGAATACATTAGGAAGATGGCCCCAACTGACCGAGTGCTCAGTGAATACCTCAGGCAGCAGAAACCCAAGAAAGAGGAGGGAGACGAGGAACCATCATGGAAGGACAGGCCCCTGCACGGTATGTACCACCGGCAGATAGAGGAGGTGGCTGATATCCAGAAATCCTACCAGTGGCTGGACAAAGCTGGACTGAAAGACAGCACAGAGGCACTAATCATGGCAGCACAAGAACAAGCTCTGAGCACAAGATCCATAGAGGCTGGGGTCTATCACACCAGGCAAGACCCCAGGTGCAGGCTGTGTAAAGATGCCCCAGAGACAATCCAGCACATAACAGCAGGGTGCAAGATGCTAGCAGGCAAGGCATACATGGAACGCCATAACCAAGTGGCCGGCATAGTGTACAGGAACATCTGTGCCGAGTATAACCTGGAAGTCCCGAGGTCAAAATGGGAGATGCCCCCAAGGGTGGTGGAGAATGACCGAGCTAAGATCCTGTGGGACTTCCAGATACAGACGGACAAAATGGTGGTGGCTAACCAACCGGACATAGTGGTGGTAGACAAACAGAAGAAGACGGCCGTAGTGATCGATGTAGCGGTTCCGAATGACAGCAATATCAGGAAGAAGGAACACGAGAAGCTGGAGAAATACCAAGGGCTCAGAGAAGAGCTCGAGAGGATGTGGAGGGTGAAGGTAACGGTGGTCCCCGTGGTAATCGGAGCACTAGGTGCGGTGACTCCCAAGCTAGGCGAGTGGCTCCAGCAGATCCCAGGAACAACATCGGAGATCTCTGTCCAGAAGAGCGCAGTCCTGGGAACAGCTAAGATACTGCGCAGGACCCTCAAGCTCCCAGGCCTCTGGTAGAGGACCCGAGCTTGAAGGATAAACCGCCCGCAGGGGCGTGCTGGGTGTTTTTTTTTTTTTTATGTTAGTGTTCACAACACAAATAAATATGTCCATTTGAAGAAGATATTACACACCGGAGGCCTCAAGTATTGTCTGTGCAAATGTCCTTCGTGCCTGGGCCATCTCGTTTTTTGTCGTCAAAAATGTCATTTCTGGTTTATTTGGGAATGCTTCCATTACTGCTTTGACCATCTGAAATCAAAACAAAAATTTTTTAATTGAAAACATCTGCAAATGTTACACTTCCTGTTTACACAATTTAACCTTTTAAGATTATTTTAACTTCCCCCACCCCATCTTCTTATCTAATTTTACAGAACAATATTATTGCATCAATGTGGTGCCATACCATGATGACCATTACTCCGCAGCTAGAACCATCCCGTTGAAATGGATGTGTCAGTACTCCTCCTCGAAGTCTCACATTCACCCAGTCTGTTTTGTTGTAGCATGTCCTCCTCATTTTGAAGTATTCACTTTGTGAACATAACATATATCACATTTATATACAAATGAAAGATAAAAGTCACACAGAAAAAGACACATATAGTACATATCACTGTTTTTAATGGTGTGTCAGAAAGCCCTGTGCTCTACATTATGTTAGATGAAGTATCAAACTTATTAATATGTTCTTTTAAATCTACAAATGTTAACTGTCTCAAATGTATCACTGCTTAAACACGGTCAGTGTTTTTTTTATTATTTAAAATTACATATGTGAGTAATTTTGAATTATTTTTTTAAATTCTTTAAAGAACTGATAACCACAGATTTTATTAAACTTTAATCTACAACCATACGTTCACCTTTAGAAAAAGACCTCCTAAGTCCTCCTGTCACTTCTCTAATACTTCATGTTATTATATATATGTAATAACGCATAATTACCGGAATCTTTTGGCTGCACGGTCAGACTCTTCCTGCTCCAAAGAGTTTCTTGACGGATCGACCAAATACAGACAGCTGTCATCTGCATTTATGTACTGCGATAGATATATAAATTTAAAAAGTACATAAATTATGAATAATGTGTTATTGAAACAAACTGTTTTCACAGAAATGCTGCTCATACTAACCAGAAACTTCCAATGTACATTTCCAATGTTCACAAAGGATAAAACGGCTCTGTAGTTGTCAAAGTTCACCTGACATATTAGGAATTAATTACAAATTTGCAACGATACTTTTTCCATTTCGAGACATTAATTAAATTTTAAAAAATTAATTCTAGAATATATTTAATTTTTTTTTTACCTTGGACAAGCTTTGTCTCCTGATTAGTTCTCTCTCCACAGAGGATCACACCGCTCGTGTAGTGGTTCATAATGTAGATATTATTCCCCAGATTTAGCCGAATGGCCCAGTGGTGCAGGAGACTTTCAATGACCTGAGGAGTTTAATAAATAACCTTTTATTACTTTGTAAACATGATAAAGTTTTGGAATACAAAGGTTAATAAAGATTTTTTTACTTACGTATACTCAGTATTCAGTCATGAGGATATGCCTGGAATGTCGATCTAAAGTAGTACTTACTGAATGTGTAGGGAACAACTAATGTTCTGCCCCAGCTTTAACGTTAACCTTATGCAGTACCTCTTCTAGTTTTCCTGTAATCTGAGCTCAAAGATGAGGACATTAAAAGTACAGTAGAGTAAATTGGGTAAATTTCATTGTTAATTTTCTCTGAATCATACAGTAATTTGGGCTGTGGATCACAGGGGGAGGAGTGGAGATAAACTAAAACTGGGAGTGGATTGTGAAGTAAAATAGTGTCAGGACAGAAAAGACTGCGTTTCTAAGCCAGTCGGCACCGATACCGTAATATGCGTAAGAGTAGTGCAACCACATTTTCGGTGCGGCTAGCTGGACTGTGACTTCGTAAGTGAGGGCTCACTTGACCGCAGTTCTCAGGGCCACCGTATTATTATCTGATATGACCCCAAACTTTACCTGAGCGCATTGGGATGCTGAACGTGACTGAAAACCAGCCTCTATGACTCGACCTCTGATTGCATTCAGTTTATAGTCGTTGTATTATTTCATTCACTCATTTATCCTATTTGATTGTTTTTCTTTTTCCCCGTTTCATCTTTTTGGTCGTAATAGCAGCAGCCGCGCGCTTTGAGCCGCATTAACTTGAGCATGACTGATGCTACACAAATAAAGCTCTGCTGATTGATGAAACCCTCAGCCCACTCTGATTGTACAGCAGTGTCACGGGGCCGATGCCTCTTTCACCTCCTAATGAAGTGCAGACAGCAGGTGTTGTTTTGAAGCCTGCTTCCCCACCAGCTTGTGCAGATTTCAGTGTTTCACTCTGGCCTGTCAAGCTACGCAAGTCAGGGAATTCATGTTAGTTAGCAGCAGCTGATGACTGCACCGCTGCTCTCTTTATGCATGGGTACGCCCATCTCATTATCATTTCATCATTAGCAAAATTGGAAATGTTTGCATGGGAGAAATGAGGATTAGACAAATTATCAAATGTGTGTGTGCCAACATCAAATAATAGACAAATGAAGGAGGTGAGGATTAAAGAGTGTGGAAGATGAATAGAGCCGACTGTTTTAACCAGCTAAGTTTGAATGTGGTTAAAGGGGTCTCACTAAGCTTTTACGTTTCTTTACAAAGTCGATTTGAAACATTTCATTGTTATCTAGTGTTATATTACAGAATGAAGGATGAAATTTGCCCTGCCTGTCTTTGCATGTTGGTTTTAGGGCTTGTCTGGTGCTGCCAGGCTCGGCAAAGACTCCAATCCAATGTGAAGTAGTGCACAGATTTAGAACTTTGAACTGTATTTTCGTAAGTTTTACATCTTATCACCCCATTGCCATCCATACTGCAAAAAGGTAAAAGAATTAATGAAAACTTTATATTCTAAACCTATAATTAAGGACAGTCTACCAGATCGGGTTCAGGCCACTTCACATCAAAGTCGGCTGTATGTGGCCCACAATGTAAAATGAGCATCTCTCTACTATGTATGACACCGCTTGGTAGTGAGTTCAGAATTTCTGGTGGTACTTTAAAAATGTGCAAACAGACATATACAGCAGCTCTGTGTTCAGCAGCTGTCTAACTCAAACCCTGTTTTAAAAGCTCCTGCTGGTGTCTTTTGTGCAGCAGCCTGTAATATTTAAGAGAAGAAAAATAATTGACAGCTAAGTGCTTCTTTTTTTCCCCTCTACATAAAAAAGTGTGTTTTGTCGTTTTGTACACACTGCACTTCTAATACCACCGTACCCAAACGTCACAGTGAAAGTGGAGGGGAAAGGAGAGATTTCGTTAGACTTAATAACACAGAAGTGGAGGAAACAAAGTGTTTCAAACAGTGCGGGCAATTATGTGTCCAGTCTGCCAAAATGTTTTATGAAGCAGCATGTGGAGGAGAAGCGGGGCTCGGCCGAGCCTGCAGCAAAAACAGACTGTGGAGCTTTACTAAGCCTCCGCTCAATCCCTGCTTCCCCTCTTAAGTTCTGAACACATTTGAAAAGTCAAGGTCCAGAGAAACTATCGACTGACTCTGTGAGCACGTACTCGGCTGCAGATCGAATGCATATGTGCACGTGAGTCTCAAACATTTCTTTTTTTTACTGCTCTGTATTGATATGCTGCAGTCGGTTCAATTATAGGATTTAGCGCTAAACGCGCACGCTGATCTCTCAAGTAGTCCTGAAAGTCTAACAAATACCCGGAGACGGTCGGATTGAAAACCCTGAATAGTTTGTGTAAGTCCAATTTCACCTGTCAGATGAGAGCACAACAAGAATCAGCTGTATTATTTGTTCTCCGTAAGGGCTGGAACCTGTGCTCGGCCTTAAATTTGAAGATGATGAGCAATCTCAAGAGTTTTGCTTATCCAGCCGCTCATTCATCACTGGATTGATATTTTCGCATTTGTCTAAATAAATCACATTTGGCAGGCTCGACTCGCTCACTCACTTATGTGTGCATGCACAAACCCGAGGACGAGCTGCCTTCCTGATGTGCTTTGCGCTGCAGCTACGTCCCGAGGAAAGTGTCTACTTATCTGAGCTGTATTAGGCTGCAGAACACATGCAAACTCATAGATCAGGCCTGCTGCTCCCAGCAGACGAAGTTTCCCCACATTTGCATTCTGTCCCATCATTAGTCCAGCTTTGCTCCAGTTTGTCACGTTGGGGTGGTAATGAATAAATTCAGAGCGCTCCTCTGGTTTGTGTTTTCCAGCAAATGCACTCTCTAAATGTAAAAAAAAAAAAAAAAAAAGAGTCTATAATCTGCATTTGCACATGTATGAGAAACTGAACGCACATCTGTCTGCACTTGTCAAAGAGATTGCAGCAGTGTGACAGTGAGAGTTATTTAACATCTGCCAGCAGTATTCAGATCAGGTCACGAGGACCTGCTCTTTGATTCTCATACATACATGATGCATGTTCAGAGCTGACAATGGCACACAAACACTAATGACATCTCTGCTCACATGAATGTGATGCAACTGCATGAGAATGTTGCTAACCCTCCTCTTTGCTGCAGCCTCGGTGTCCTGCAGCTCAACTCTTCACCTTTGCCCCCTCAGTGCTCCCTCCGGTCTGTGGCTAATTAGGAGGCAGCCAAGCGTCACGCCTGGGTTATTTTATCTCCAAGAAAAACTTTCCTCATGCCTGATCGTGGCAGACGACTGCCCCTCCCCGAGGCTGCTTCTCCTGGAGTTCTCTTCCTGTGGAAATAAGGTTCTCACTCCCCACTTTCACCAAGTGCTTCATCATAAGGCATCATCTGATGGTTGGGGTTCTCTCTCTGTTTTATGGTGTTGTGGAGTTGTCACAGAGTCTGACAACAAAGAAAGAGCAAGCTTATCACTTAAACAGGATGTCTGCAATCCAACACCAACAGCAAAACAATGTTCACTCCAATGCCCAATGAGCAACAGCGGTAAGAAAGAACTTCCTTTTAACAGGAAGAATCCTCCGGCAGAACGAAGCTCAGGGAGGGGGAGGGGCAGCCAAGAGGGAGAAGAGAACCAAGACGGGACAAAAGACACACCGTCGGAGGAAGTGCAGAGAAGAAGAATAACTAATGATTAAATGCAGAGTCAAACTGGAATAAAAAGAACTGAGTGAACTCAGTGCATCATGGGAAGTCTGCAGCAGCTTAGGCCTATTGCAGCAGCTCTAAGGGAGGATTCAGGGTCACCTGATCCAGCCCTAACTATAAGCTTTATCAGAAAGAAAGGTTTGAAGCCTAATCTTAAAAGTAGAGAGGGTGTCTGTCGCCCAAAGCCAAACTGGATAGAGCTGTCTGAAAGCTGAAGGCTCCGCCCTCCATTCTGTCTCCATTGTGAGATGTTTGTTGTGTCACAGCTGCTAATCTTTTGTCTCCAAGTTTTCCCTCCATCCCCACTGCAGCAGATGGATGTCCCTCCCTGAATCTGCTTCTGCTGGATGTCACTTCCTGTTCAAAAAGAGTTCTTCCTCCCCACTGTTGCCAAGTGCCTACTTCTAGAGGTTTTTGGTGGATTGTTGAACTTCACCAACATCGTACCGTCTTTACCTTATAGTATGAACTTCTTACCTTTCTTACCTCTACGGGACATTCAGATCACTGGGCGACCTCTGCATCACTCCAGCTCGTCAAAAGTTTGTATGGCTCAAGGCAGGACAGCAGGATGTCCAGTGTTAAAACCAGAGCAGACTTTGGACCTAATTAAGTTGCACAGACATGTGATCATGAGCGGGAAGTGACACACGCACGCAACACAAACTTGCACCTTTTCTCTGAACTACAGATTCCTAAAGTTAAGGCTCATTGAATATTACCCCACTAAAACGACCATTAGTAAACACAGCAAACCCTTAGTATTGCTTCTGCCTCTCAGAGCCAATCAAGAAGCAATGGGGTGTTTGCCCCTTCTGCTTACTGCTGTTATAGTGCTAGCGTAAGCCTCTGCAGCCGTCACCAAGGCTGATTCCCATTAGAACAAACCTATTTGGCTTGCATTACAAACCCATTCAATCAGGCAGCCATGCTCTGCTTTTTCGTTTAAGCCCGGAGGCTGAGAGTGTATCCAGCCGCTGTCGTTCAATAAGTGAATGGGTTATTGCAGCTGAGTCTCCGTATCAACCTCATTTTCTCCTGGGCTTAGGGGAGAAAAAAAATCATGTTTTTGTGCAATTGTTGTGCAACAATTTGTATTTATAACCCATTTTAAAATAAGATGAAGTGCTGTACACTGTGTTCGCTCACTGAATATTCAACAGTCACGGATGAGTGCAGTGATTTCCATGTTTAATGGCAGACAGGTGGAGGAGCAGCTATTCAGGCTGCCAGCGGTGATGTCACAATGACCTCTCCTGGCACGGTGAGCAGGAGCCTCATGGCGTCCTTTATGCAACAATCAAGTGTCATCATTTGTGAGGACCTGTGTTAAATCATATGGAGCAGCCCTGCATAGGCTCACAGCAACTGGTGGGGAAATGCTACGACCTAGCTGTGAATTAACTTGAGTGATGTAGCTGTACTAGCCATAGCTTCAGTGTCATTATCACTCCCTGCATCACACGAGTGTGTGTGTGTGTAGCCTGCAGAGGGGAGATAAGGGTACTGGCTCCCAGGCCCCTCTGCAGAGCATGAACTTCTCTTTAGATTTCACCTGTGCACATTTCTAATTAGTTTATTATACTTTAATTTCATACAGCACTGATTTTGAAAGTGTTTCGGTGAAATACACAAAACAAATGACGAAACCTGCTCTGTGCAGCTGCCGCGATATGAGTGACCAACTGGAACAGGCAGGAATAGAATTTGGCTACCTTAGACAGATTGGAACAGCTGTGGGGAAATGATGTTTAAAGAAAAGCTGGCACGGTGGAGAATGGGGAGATTAATGCTTAATTAACACTTAAATCTGTGGATGGGTGGACATCTATGTCAAATAATGGGGATGTGTGAGGAAAGCTACACTTCCTATGATATCTGCCGTTTGGTGCTTGTATTTAAATGGTAAGTTGGCTCCCTGTAATCTTGAATAGGAGCAGGTCTGCTTCATTGGTAAAGTTAGGAAATGGTCAGTGGGTTTAAAATACAGTTTTTTATAACATTAATCTGATGTTAACAGGATACGCTTCTTTATTTTTCCTTTTTTTGTAACTGGAGGTGACAGCACTTTAAGTTACTTAACTTACAATGTAAAGATTATAACAGCAGCTTTCATAAATAACCTATGCAGTAGGTTTCTGTGGGAGGAGCGATGTGCAGTAAGAGAGCCATTACTTCCTGGTTGCGGTTCAGCCTGGAGGTTTGTCTTTGCTCGCTGTAGGTAAATGCTAAACAGATTAAATAACTTTTTACGGTTGTTTCCAGAGCAAAGAGTGTGGATGTAATGTTTTTACATACAGCATGTCTAAATTGTGTTAAACAACACTAATGTCCTTTGGTGTTTCTTAAACATGAGTCAGTTTTGCCTACAAAATGCTAGCTAGCATGCTGCTTACGTTTGCTGATGAGCCTCTTTATGACCATTCGATGTACACCCATAATGACACACACTGCTCTAAACCATAGCCAGATGTTAAACCACAACAATAACTAAGCAAAAGAAACAACTGGCTGCACTGGTTGATGCTGATTGCTTTCAGGTCGCTGCTGCTAGCTTAACAAATTGTGGGTGCTGTAAAATGTGTGACGGTTGCTGATGTCCCTAATTATTACAGAAAGTTATTGTAGTAAAAATCAAATGACACGATATTATCTTTTGGGACCACAGCTCCACAGGGCCCCAACCAATCAGGACCACATCTCAACTCAGAGAGAGAGAATTCTTCAGCTGTCTGTCAATTAAAAACAGGCTGACGTGAAACAAAAGTATCTGAATTTAGGAGTCAAATTCATGTCCCAGTTTTTGTTATAGTAGTGATAAAAATTACTTTTCTTTTTTTACATTTGGTGTTTCCAAATTAGTTCAAAGACCTCCCATACCCTCATCCATCCATCCATTGCTGCCTGTTTTGCTGCAGTCACCTTCACAGTAGCTGAAAGGGTTTGAAGTTCACTTGCCTTTCTTCATCCCCAGATCCCACCCCGCCTCACTTTCCATCTGGACTGAACAGGAAGGGCTGGGCCCGGGCCTGTGGGCTGCGCACAGAAACCCCAGGGAGCAGAGCTGACGCTGAGATACTTATTGCTTCATTGGGATTCTCACTGGATCCAATCACACTGTCAAGCTTGGATACGAGGCCTGTCTCCCCAGGCAGCGGATACAGCGCGCGCACTAACTCACAGAGTTTTGAACATGACTCGCTGACACTTACAGATGGAGATGCAGACATACAGTATAAATGTGCACCCACGTACTCACACACCCTCCTCTGGCATCGCACACCTCTATCATCACAAGCCTGCTGATGTTCCTGACTGCAGAGCAACAGCGGAGCGCTGTTTTGGTGCACGGCTCCTCTCTCCTGTATCTTTTGCAGCCAAGATTCATCCGAGGAAACTAACCTGCTTGAATTTTGTTCCACCTCAGTAGTAATCAATTCAATGTTATGGTAATATTTCTCCAGTGTCAGTAAATTAAAACAGAGTAGATGTATTTCACTAAAATGCTCAAAGAGATCGATCAGACAAAAGAAGTTTAAATCTTAATGCTAGGTTGTAGTCTGTAAAAACATTTAACTCCCTTGTCTGGTAATTTTCACTAGAGCCGTTTCTCTGCTTCTGTGTACTCTCAATCCTGATTTCAAGTCTTCAAACCTTCACAAAAAATATTTTTATGTTTGTGCAAACAGTGACTCCTGTATGCACACGGAAACTACTCATGGAGTTCCACAGGGCTCTATGCCAGGTCTGATTTTTTTTTTTTTTGAGGGTTTTTTGCCTTCAGTGAATACGATTGGAAACACAGACACGTCAGACTTGAACGTAAGCCGTGGCATTCCAGCCAAATGCTATAAGGGTGCCTGCTCAACCAGTGAGCTAAAATACCACTGTTTCTAATGTAATCCTGGTCTTAGGCCTCAGTACATTTTAATTGCATTGCAGGTGACATATACCACATAAATTTCTCTGTGGAAGCAGGTGAAACAAATCACATGGTGTCTTAAAGACATTTAGGCCTGGAAGACTGAAAATTGTTTACATCTAAATTCTGATAAAACTGAAGTTGTTGTATTTGGCTCTAAACTCCCGTCAGTGCAACTGTAAAGAATTTCTGACCAAAATATATTAATATAAACCTTTTAGGGACTTCACTCTGTCTGCTGCACAATATTGCAAAATCTAATAGACTAATAGACTCCAGTTTGTTTAAATAAATGGACACTATCCTTCACACACTGACGTTAATTATGGAGTTCCACAGGGTTCAGTGCTAGGACCAGTTCTGTTTACATTATACGTGCTTCACTTAGACAGTGTCACCAATTAGTTAAACTGCAGGGAACAGCAGGTGTTTATGCCTTAACATAAAAAACTAACTGAAACGACATCAGTTGATTCAAAATGCTGCAGTAAAAATACTAACAGGGACCAGAAAGAGATAACATATTTCTTCTATATTAGCTTCTCTTCACTGGTTTCCTGTTAAATCCAGAATTGAATTTAAAATCCTGCTGCTCACATAAAAGGTCTTGAATAATCAGGCCCATCTTATCTCATCTTAATGACCTTGTCGTACCAGATCACCAGATTAGAGGCAGCAGTCTGGTTCTCAGACTGCTGGCTTACTTGCGGCTCCAAGAGTATTTTTTGTTATAGCATATAGTAGATCAGGTGACACTGAATCCTACCAAGGGTACGCTGCAATAGGTCCAGGCTGCTGTGGGATCCCATGATGCCTGGAGTGTTTCTTCTTCACTTACTTTTTTTGCTCACGATGTGTTTATACACCTCTCTGCGTTTAATTATTAGTTACTATCTGCCTCTCCAACAGTATGTCTCTGTCCGCTCTTCTCCTCCTCATCTTAACACTTGCGGCAGATGGCCCCGCCCCTCCCTGAGCCTGGATCTGCTGGAGGTTTCTTCCTGTTAAAACGGAGTTTTTCCTTCCCACAGTCTGTGTTTGCTCAGAGGGGGTCATACAATTGTTTTCTTTGTATTATTGTAGGGTCTTTACCTTACTGTAGGAATAAAACTGAATTGAAAGTTAGGCTGGACGGTCCTAATGCCATCCATTATCAGGATGTCCTAGTTCCTCCATGGGGAGCTCACCGGAGCCCGCTTCCACCAAAGGTTTCCTCTCGTCAAACTGAGTTTTTTGCCAATAATGCGACCTTACAGCTTAATAAAGTGTCTGGAAATTATTTGTGATTTTAGTCTATAAAAATAAATGGCACCAAATAAAAAAGTATATATACTCATGCCATTATGATTATGTATGCATGGAAACAAATACCTTCACGTGTTAAAACTCCTGAGGTCCTGGAGGCGGTCCCTAGATGGCACTGTGTCCACTGGTCGAGAAAGCAGCAGCCCCCCTGTTTATCATGCAGCGGTGAGAGCCTGTAAAAGCTTTTGTCGATGGAAGTGAAGATTTAGAGCCCCGATTAGCACATTCATATCTTGGCAGTTAATTAGGGCTGAGGAGCTAACTGAAAGCTTTGGCTGCACAGTGATGGAGCAGAAGAATAGGAGGTGGTGTGCCCCTCACAACGAGACAGTGAATTTAGTATATATATATACACACACACACACATATATGTACACCTGACTATTCTGCTAATGTATCACAGCGTGCACCCACTGAGACATATGAATATGAATGCTTAACCCACACGAGCACAACCGCTAAGCCATTTTTCTGCAAACTTTGATATGGCTTAAGCATACCTAATGGATATGCACACCTACACCCACAGAGACACGCTCGTCTTTTTGTTGTGTGTGTGTGGGTGAGTGTGTGTCAACGTGCGTGTGCGCCCTTCATAAGTTAAGGTCAGCAGGCTCATATTTTACCTGTCAGGACTGATCACCGTCGCCTTCACAGCTGCTTTGCTTCGTTCCCGGGGAGGATACAGCATCTCTCCTGAATGTTTACCGAGATCCTGCATCTCTACAATCTATACAGGGGATCTATAAAATGCCACAGCTGCAGACGTTCCCAGTGCGCAAAGGTGTTTTACAGCATCCTGCTCCAGTGTGGGAAGCAGCAAAACACATTCCACCTGTAATCAGCAAAAGGGCTGATGTGCTGCCCTTATAAAGCTGCTGTTTATGTGAAAGGGAAAAAAACATGGCATAAAGCTTTTAAGTGGAATTAACCACTTCATTAGTTGAAGTAAAATTTCATGACAGGTCAACTGTCGGCCTTTAAATGCACCAACGGGAGCTGTGCTGCTCCCTCGCTGTCGTTCCACGGGCCCTATACGGCGCGAAAGCAAAGCTAATGCAGTCAAATGCACGCAGCAACCCATTTGGAAAAGCCATTAGCAAATGTAAATTGTTTTTCTGTCAATTAAGATATGAATTATCCAGCCGACATCAGAGGGATTGATGTAATCTACTTCTACTAATTTGACTAAAAGGAAAAGTAGTTGCTACACATAAAATCCAATCAATAAACTTTGTCAGCCAACAACTGTGTAAGCAAATGGCTTGTGAATATCAAATGGATATGTTTCCTCCACTGGCACCCTGCTGGTGTAAACCTGAAAGTGACTAATGGTTGTGAAAATAACAATACCTCACTGTTTTCAGTAAGTGTGCCAGTGGGCATTACACCACCTAAATGTTTTAAACCCGGTTTCTTTTTTCTACACGCTGCTTGTTGGGGGGGAGGGGGGTATTCATTTGGATCACGATAACTGCAAATATTTACTTGTTCTTTATTTGGGAAAATATTTGACTAAAATAAGAGCGCTTTTTCTTTACCCTCTGTATTTCCTGCTGTGATTTATGCTGTAATTACCTTCCCCGGTGTTTGTTTTGCTTCTCATTTCTCTCGATGTTATTGCTAAGTGTCATGTTAAGTGGCTCACAGTGCTGGCCTTTTATTTTAATCTCTGGCCTCTGCAGTGTGGAGAGAAAAAATGACTTTTTATCAGCACGTCATAAAAATATGCAGAAGACAGTTATATTTTGGATTAAGGGGATTTTCTGCTTGTTGATTGCCATGAAACCAGCCTCCTTTCTTTACAAACAAGCTTGCAATTAGACTGAGATTCACATTCCAGTGTAATGTTGTAAATGAGGCTAAGAGGCTGTGACAGACGTTCCTGAACATAAATCAGCTCTGACAGCTGAGAGATAAAGGTAGAGAAGTTCTGCCCCTGGTGCACGGTGCTCTGCAGCCTCCGGCTCAATAAAAAAGAAGACCAGATAAATATTTAGTGATTTAAAAAAAAAAAAAAGAGCTTATAAAGGAGCGAATGGTGAACGGCGATATAAAGATTATAAAGATCAGATTTCTCTCTTAGAAAAACCTAAACAATTATCACAGTTAAAGACATTTAATTGCTGCTAATATCCTGTTGAATCAAGTACAAAACAGAGCTAAATCACAGCCTGGAGTGAGCCTGAACTACACAAACCAACGAGAACCAGCTAAGTGTGGAACTGCATGAAACTCACGTTCTTTGCAGTGGCCAGCAGGTGGCGACTCAACTGCTTGCAAATAGAAATCTCATTGCACAGAAGTCTACGAGAAAATGAACCTATGTCTTATTAATATGACCTCAGTAAATCCTTGTCTGATGAGCTTATGGTCTCAGTATCTACTTTTAAATCCTATTTATCATAGTACAAAGTCCACTTAGTAAATTATGGTACCTTTAGAGTCAGACAGGACAGTGCGGTTTGTTTTACAAGTCACAAAAAGTGTGCAGTGTTCTTGGTGTCCTGGTTAAAATGTTACTTGTGATGTAACAGGAGGATAACAAGCCTTGAAACACTGTAGCATTTCCATCTGCTGCAGGTTCTGTGGGCCTCCAGCTAAAGTGTAAGATAGAGCTGACATCAACCATGGGAGAAGACACTGGTGAAACAGCTGACTTATATTTTAAGGCAACCAACCAGCGACCTGGTCTTTACGACTAGGCCTATAATAATGAAAACAAAATATATTGGGGTGGCCATCGATTTGTTTGGAGGGCATGCTCTTATAAACTGGATATGTCCTTTTCTTAGATATGTTACACGAGGGGTCAGCTGGCGGCAGCAGAGTTAAAGATGCAAAGATGTTCGTAAAATCTCTTCCTGGTGAACAGGATTAGAAATGAGTGCTTTGAGGGACAGTTTGGAGAAAGTTAGAGAGGCAACCACCAGGATCCCTGAGCCTGGTGCTACCAGAGGTTTCTTCCTGTAAAAAGGGAGTTTTTCCTTCCCACTGTCGCCAAGTGCTCAGAGGGGGTCATCTGTTCATTGGGGTTTTCTGTATTTGTCGCGTCACACTGAGGCAACCGTTGCTATGATTTGGCGCTATATAAATAAAACTAACCACTAAGTTGCTAACTCTCTCTGCTATTTGGTGCAGAATAGATGGTGTCACCCCCCCCAGTGTCAGGTTACATTTCACTGTGTGTTATACTTGTATAACTATGCATGTGACAAATAAAGAACCTTGAACCTTTGTCGTTTGACAGTTTTTTGCAAAGATCAGCTGCTTGCAATGTTTTAAATACGAGAGCAGTGAGAGTGCAAAACACCAGCGTGCACCGTAAAGCTGAGGCGAACTGAGCCGAATGGGGTTTGTTATACGAGTGGCGCCCTTCTCACGGTGATTTTGCCGCTCGCCTTTTGGCAGCAGGATGAAGTGAGGAGTGAATGTCGCTGCTTGTTAAAATGAATGCCGTTTGCTTGCGCATTAACTTTTTATTGTGTTGACTTATGCAGAGCAAATTTCCTCTGATTTTTGGCGGAGGACTGAAAAGAAGAATCCCTCTGCCTCTGAATATATAAATAATAATAATAATAATAATAAAAAAGGCACTCCTCCTTCAGCTGAACGAAACCCCTGCTGGCCTCCTTGTTCCCATAGCCTGGGAGGATGAATGAGTTAATATGTAGTCATTGTGTGAGCTGGATATACTCACACACGGCACTCTGATATCCTACATCAATGGGCTATTGCAAGTTAATGACCAGCTCTGTGAAGGCCCATTTGCACGAAATATGGACAGTGTAAAAACGAGCTGGGAAAGCAGGTGCTGCCGCCATTGAGTAGCTCATAACCCGGCCATATGGTCGTGAAGAATCTCATTTGGCTGCGCGCTCTCACAAAGACTCAACTCTAAAACCCAAAGCCATTCCTCTAGTGTTGTGAAGACTCTGGACCCTCTAATAATCATTCTCTCCCCTCATCCCTTTTTCTCTTGTTGCATCAATGAGCAGTGTATGAATTTGCATAATCATCTATAGGTAAATGATAACGTTGAGCTGCTCCGCTCCGGACTTCATTTGAATAGAAATGGTGCCACTTTTTGGTATAAAAGGAAATCAGCGAAGTGATAACAAATGGATGAGAAACTGCGCTTCGGCGAATGGCCTCAGATAGATTCTATCTCCATCCTCTTTCAGCGTCGTCTCCCGTCTTTCTTAGCACAACAGGGACGAAGCGAGTGACAGCATCCTGCAGTCTAACCACCCAAAATAAGTTTGGGAACAACTTTTTCCTTTTTTATTTCTGGGAATTGTTTGGAGTCAAAAAGGAGAAGCAGAAGACGATAATTAAACTGGCTGAAAAAGCCAAGTACCAACACAAAAAATCAAAGTGAACATACACACCGACTGATTTGCATGAAAACAGAAGAGGACAAATAATTTCAGCAATAAATAAATGACATTAAAAAAGAAAAACCCGACATATTGTCGGAAGATAATGTCGTATAAATGAGACATGAAATTAGCTATACAACGACAGAAAAAAATCGAATGCAAAAAAGTGACGAGCTGATCAGACAAGACGATACAGTAAAAAAAAAAAGACAGAAAAAAGGAACAAAATAAAAAACATCTGTAAGCCAGTAAGGTTCTAGCAATAGATCTCCAAATCCATCATAATCTGTCTTTATTCTCGTTTCATTTTTTTTGAATTTCCAATAAAAAAATAAATAAATGACATGATGAAAGCAACTTCAGAATAAGGAGGAGTCCCTAAGACAAGATCTGAGGGAGGCGTCTTCTATCCGACTGACGGCTTCCGGTGGTCAAATATTCATGCGACTGAAGACAAACACCATCCAGGGAGACCAGACTTGTCGTCTAACAGCATTTGTTCCCTGCCTAAACAAATGTTCCTGTGCACATCACTTTCTCATCTCCAGGCAAAAGAATAAAAATGCTTCGTTTTGTTTGCTGTTTTCCTTTTTCCAGTCATGTTGCTACAGCAGAAAAATCAAATCAAACAGTCCATCTATACAAGAAGAGGATAAAAAATAACTCAACAGGAACTGGAATCTTCTGTACAACATTTGACCTGCAAAGCACGACGGCTAGATGTAATAAAATATGTAAACATGTTTTTGACACAGTCGTCTGAACAGCTAGAATCACACCGGAGTAAATCTTCAGCCTGTGTTTGTTTTTCTTCATTAAGATTGTGACAATTACATCTTCATCAGACACATTTTATGGTAATGCATTTTTGCCACAGCGTCATATCGGTAAAAGGAAACAGAGGAACGACCGAAACAATAAAAAGAAATCAAATGAAAAGGGAAAAGAAGAAAAATGCTATCAGACGTTTGAAACTCTGAGAATTAACATTGTACAGTTTGCCTGGTGGATCCACTCTTGCACGCTTGAATGCCGTCTAGAATTTGGATGCCCTGCATAGCAGTCCAATCCTTAACTGAGACGTGAGGGCGGGGGGAGAAAAATATTGAAATACATTACTGTATTACATCCTGCTGAGCTCTGCCTAGTCGACCCTGACTGGCCATCATCCTTAGAAAAACAAACTAAAGAAAACAAAAAAGTGAAACTCAATATATAAATAAACAAACTACTGATTGATTGAATAAATAAAAAATAATAAAAGAAAAACAAGAAACACGTATACGTTACCTCACATCGCATCCATGAAAGCTACATTTAATGAAACCGCTTTGTAACGCAAAATCAGGGTTTGACTTCCAACTTTCCCCAACAATCATTGTTTCTTGAGGTCCCTCACTTACACAAGATGCCAGCACCACGTCACATACACCTCACATGCATGCTCAGAATGGCCGAAATGACAGTGATCGTATTTTACAGGGTTACAATGGACAAGGTCGTCAGAACTCCAAGGATCACACACCTCTTAGACAGTCACTTGGGGTCGTGTGGGTGTTAAAGTGATGTTATTCACACTGCCGGATGTCTCCAGCAGGGACTCCTTAAAAGTGTCCACGCTGAGTCCCGGTGCAGCTGTTACTGCATTGTCTCTCTGTAATGCTTACAATAGTAAGTGTGCTTCCATAAGCCAAAGTTCTTTTTTGTAAATGTTTCTGCGACTCAGTAAGTCTCGAGTTCTAAAGAGATTTGATTCTTTTTAAATCACAGTTGCCAATATGGTACTGTCAAAGTGTTCTTAACTTTGTTCCAAACAGTTTGTAGCTTTATGGGTCGGGAAATGACTGGATTTCTATACATAATATTCCTTGTCCTTGTCTTTCGGTCTCTTGCTACTGGCGCTGCCTTTGGCGCTGCCGCTGGGTGCTTTATCCTTCACCACAGCGCCGTTGGTTTGCGCCGAGTTGCTGATGTAGTTGCGTGTTTCGTCCACCTGGTAGGAACCCTCCTCCCTGTTCCTGTACTTGTACATGGCGTAGAGGAGAATGAGGATGCAGAGGGCGGCGGCTGAGACAATGCCCACCACCATGCCCGTGGTACTGCTGGATTCCCGGACCACCTCCGAGGCCCCCGGGGGCACCCGCTGCACGCCGGGCACCGTGGGCAGGGCGGCAGGCACCGTGCGCAGCATGGGCGAGGTGATGAAGGGGCCTCGTGGCTTGGTGCCGTCCAGATCGAAGGACGTGGGCAGTGACACCAGGACCATGTCCGGCTGCGGGGGTTTTACCTCGCGGTTGTTCATTTTCCCGGCAGGCAGCTTGGGTGGCGTGTCCGAGGGGACCGCCGCCGGCGGCGTGCCCCGGAGGTCGGGCAGAGGCGAGGTGGGTGCAGTCCTACCTGCCTCAGAGGCTTTGCTAGGCCTCAAGTCCTTGGCCTCCCACTTGGGCGCGAGGGCTTTGTAGCTGCCTTCATAGGCCGATGTGGTCAAGATCTTATCTGTTACCAGGGAGAAGGTGGTGTAAAAATCTTCATCGTCAGTCGGGGGCAGGCTAGAGTCGAAAGCTTCGCCAGAGCCAAACCCCGAAATCACCATGCCATCATCATCATCATCATCACCATCATCACCACCATCACCATCATCACAATCATCGCTGCCTCGGTCCGACAAGCAAGGTACCCCCGCCTCAGTGGCCATGGCCAAGGATTCTTTGGTGGTCTCAATAATGGTGAGGACAGGGCGGAGGGTTGGGGGGAGGGGGATGAAGGGAGAACGGGTGGATACAGAAGGGATGTCTATGGGGTCCTCGACTAGCACGGGGATAACTAGCTCCCCTCCTGGAAAGTGAAACAGAAACAAGCGCCAGTCAGACGGCAGAAAGCGTTCCATCGGCAAAGCAAGAAGCAGTCAAGCACCAAAAAGAATCGGAAAACGAAAAGTAGAAAAAGCAAAGCTCAACGTAGGGAATCAAAAGTACTGAAGAGAAAGAAAGAAAGAATCAAACAGAAAACACTGTACCAGTGCAAAAACAATGAAACTCAGAACCAAACGAGACCCAAATGAAAGAAAACAACAGCCATAAATAAGTATACATTGCATCAAAAGGCTTTGAGGGATGCACAAGGGTGAGCCACGTTAAACTGACGCCTCAAATTAATTCCTATATAAGCTGCTGCTGCATAGGAAAGCGGGAATTACTTGTGATGCTGTGGAGTTTGTGGCCCTCGTATTAGTTCTACCTCGTAATTCTGCATATATCTGCACATAAATGACTAGCCCGGGCTTTTAAGAGGCATGTTTCATTTATCTTCAAGTGTAAATCCTTTTTAGCCTAAAACTATGAGCACCGAGAGATGTGCTCTGTGGATAAAAAAGAAGCAGAGGGTATTAGCATTGGTTTTGCAATTCAAGTGCAAGCCAGTGGGCCTGAAAGCAAGTTAACTAAGTCTGAAATGAGAAACTATTTGTAAGGTGTTTCTTATACCGTAGCTGCTCGGAGCGACGCTTTTTAACCCTGCTGACCTACACGGGCTGGAAAATACTAACAAGCTTCACAAAGCATCACAATGATGAAAAATGAGAGGTTGTGTCTTTGGGCTGGAGGGTCTCCAAAGTCCCAAAACGATATCTCGCACCTCTTAGGAAGCTGATAGGCAAGTTTAGGTCTGGCTGACTGATCTACTCGCTGCAGTCACAGCTGAAATGCTGCTGGAGATGAGCGAGCCTGTCCTTCCCTCGACATTAGCGGGCTCCCCTACTTGCCCTAGCCTCTTGCCTTTTGACCCCTACAGTTACCACAGTGGCACAAAGTCACCGGGCAGTTCAGAGACACCTGAATGTTTGCTGGCTTATAACAGCTTGTAAGAGCAGTTGGACGTTATTAATTATTCACACGTAAGATCAAAAGACAGAGACATGCTTCCACATGTGTCTGCCTCTTTTATAATAAAGTCATTTGCCTTTCATTGGTTAAACCTGTTGTTGGACGACTACAAAGACTTTGAAACATTCAGATGTCTATTGAAGCTGCTTATCCTCTTGCCAAGGTGGATTGTTTGTACATTGCAAAGGCTCACAAACAGGGCACTATAAAGAGATGCAAACCTTTTGGAACAATAAAGAAAAAGAAAGAGAACACAACAGAAAATGAAAAAGGAAAAAAAATAGAAATAATAATTAAGGCATTACAAAAAAAACAAACGAAAAGAGTTTAGAGTTAGAGCAAACATCGTAAGAAACATTCACAAAGTAAAGCCACAGATAGAGCTATTTAGAGAAAGGATTAGTAAGAGGAAAATTAAAAAAAGAAAGAAAGAAAACCAAACAAAGTCAGCTCGGAAAAAAAGCCTACGAAAAAAAGATGAAACAGTTTTCAAAGGAAGAAAGCATACCATCAGTTTTGTCAACTTACATCAACAAATTGCCCGCATGATTTTGGCAGGAAGAAAAAAAAAATTTACAAAAGAAAGTTGTGTAAGAATGCCTTTGGACAAGTTAGGTTAGTTTCTTTTTAACATTTTCTGATTAAGTAAGTATATATTTCTCTCTTTTGTTCTTAGACAGGATGGTACAGGGAGGCAACAACACATACATCCACACATCATGACATGAAAATAATCTTCACCATTCTGTTCAGGATCTTTTTTGTTGTTATTTTTGGATTTTTCAGAATCATTTTATTAGAAAAAAGAAAACAGTATATCTATAATTCTTGCTTTGATTGATAAGTCTCTCCATAAATATCTACAGCCGGATTAGATGACTTTTTTTTTTCTCATTCTTTTCTTCTTTTTTTTTTTTGCTCGTTCGCTCGGCTTTAGCTTGCTCGTCAGCTACGAACAAATTGGATGACTGTACATATCTTAGAATCTCTACGTAAAGGGGGTTTCGGGAGGAGGGAGTGTGAGACGGGGTGGGACCTATGAACATACTAGGAAGGAAATGACATAGATGGGGGTGAACGTGTACATCAGTTGCCATGTCCATGTAAAGGCGGCACGAAGCGGTCGGGCGGCATTAGAGCTTTTGGCTGTAAGGAAGGGATGGGGATATACAAACAATGAGCATATACATGCCCATCTACAAAAGAGAACAGCACTCTCAACACTGACAGTTTTACAAACCCTAAGCTGCAACTTCTTTTGCCATGCACAAAAAAAGAATTCAGACTCGTTAATCTATTCGATCCCAATTTCCAATCGGAGACAAGCGCTTAACTTCACAGGTGGATGTTCGAGATCGGCACAGAAACAGTTTTGGAAAGCAGTGTTTTCAGATCGGGGCCAGGATTAGCAGTTTTTCGAGGCAGCTTCTCTTTTTTCTCTATGAAAATCTCAGTGCAGCTGCATGGTTTTGATACCCAATCTTAAGAGCCTTCTGCTGTTTACGAAACGCTAATTAGTTCATAGAGAAAAGAGGAAGTTTTGTTCTAATTAAAAAAGGAGGAGGGGGGGGGGTCATAATAAAAATAACATCGCAATTGTGATTCGCAACAAATTAGCAGTTTAAATTTAACATTGTCAGAAAAGAAACAGAGAGGTTCACATATATGTGGATTATCATATATGTACAAAAAAGGAGGAAAATAACAGATAAAGAGAGATTAGCAAGCAAGAACGAAAGGCATTAAATTTCTCACACTATCAAAGATGAACAACCAGAAAGCACACACTGAGGCAGACAAAGAGAGAGAGAGGGAGGGGGGGGGACAGTTTATAGGAAAGTGTCGCCACCTTCGTTTAACTAATAATAAGCGGGTTATTATTAGTTACCTCAATACATTTCTCTTGTTAGTATTTCTTTTTAAAACACAGGACAGGGCGTGCAATCTGGATGTACGTCAGAGAAAGAGAGGCAAATCACACAAACGCTTTCTTTCCTTTCTTTTGGAGTTTGTTTTAGTTCCACTCTAAGAAGTTGGGTTAATGCATGCTTAAGTAAGTTGCATTTAGGGAGAGTAATAATACAATAACAATACAGCAAGCCAGGGGGGACAGGTATGGTGGGGGGAGGGGGAGGGGCTTAAGAAGGGGCGGGCCAATGGTCAGTAAAGGTGACTGCCAGCAAAGGGCTGTGGGATATTTTCCTGATATAAAGAAGTCATTCACTAGCAGTTACGGTGCACCGTACGTAACCAGCACTTTCACTAATTAATACAGAGAACGGGGTAGAGAGAGATCGTCGGACGTTTAGATGCTTTGTGTTACGTGCATAACCGACAGCCTTCGTTTGACAGATAAGCATCTGCAGTTCCACAAGAGGGCACGTGGTGGATTTATCTCTGCACATCAGCTTTGGGTTAATCCTCTGCAGGCTGTTTTACAGAAACCTCATTTGGGTTTTTTTAAGCACACTGTCTCTGCGAGCGAAGCATTATTGAGTAAATATGGCATCTGTCACACTGTATTGACGGCTCCTTATCCACGCCGGCATCTAAAATGCGAATGTCCCTGTCACTGCTCCGGCCCTGATTCAGAGGATGTCATAGGACATGATTCAGCGGAGGCCTCGCACTGCATCGCTGCCATTCTCGTCTTTCACTGAAAAAAGGGGGGGGAAAGCCGCTACGTCGCCGCTACCTGTGACGTTCCAGCAAACAGCCATAAAACCGCTCTGCCCTGTTAAATAAACAGGAGCGTCTCGGAGTAAAGCGATTGCATCCGAGGCTTTTATTTATCCAACTCTGCCCTCGTTGTCTTGGCCTTGTTTGCATCCTCTCACTCCGTTCTTGGCTAACAGCTTTCGGCTACTGTTAGCTTTGTGCTATATCAACAAAACACTCGGATGGGAGGGGAGACGCTGCAGTGAAGCCCCCCGTTTTAGTAAAGTCAGCGCAGAGGACCTTGATGTTTTGTAAACACTTTAATCCTGTGTAAGCTCTTGCACAAGCGCCGCACGTCTTGCTGCATTTCAGAAGCAGACAAACACGCCGCTTTCTAATGGGTTTGCTCAACCAGATTGCGTTTGTTTTTCGAAACTCATCAAGATGGATGGGGATTTTATTCTAAAACCCTGCCATCCTAGCAAGACCACCCCCCCAAAAAACTCTCCGCTCTGATAGAGCCGCAGCCAGTTTCTCAAAGGAAGTCAGGACTTGTGACTAGTGTGTTTCTGCACGCCTACTGACTCTCCCTCCTTTTGCATCAATGAGAGAAACCCATCTACTAAAATGAAAATATGAAACGAACTCAATATTAAAGCCATTCCTCTTTTCATCCCACCATGTAATAAAGGCTGCATGCCTGTTTGCGGGCTTTTTGAAGAGGAATTAAAGTAAATACAGTAACTACTAAATGGCTGATTGACTACCTCAGCAGCTTGAGAGCTACAGATGCAGAAATCTCCAAGAAAGCACTTACTCTTCACTTTCCTCCTCTCCCCCCACTCTTTTCCTTCTCCTCGCTCCCTGGTTTGATCCCCGTGTCCATCCAAAAAGTTTGCTGAGGCTTCCGAATGGAGATGAATCCTGACGGTGTGTCAGGGATTTGACAACGCTCCGCCATAAAAGCAGAAAAGCCGGTGCACCGCGGATGAACTGATTGAATGGGATTTTTGACGCAAATTGTGGGTGAGTCAGTGGTTTGGGGCCCTGAAATCCCATTGTGGTGCAAGCATTGTGCCCAGACGCCTGCTGTAGCAGATTCATTCATCCCTACCTACTACAGGTAGGGAACTGATTACCAGAAGGCCAGCAGCACACAGATTCTCAGCGTGGATACACTTGCCAGGGATTATAAGGGTGTACCGTGCAGCGGCGGAGCTTTCTAGAAGCATGTCGTTTCAAAGCACTTTACCTCACCATTAAACTTATCTTATCGTGTCTGCGCACACGTCTGCCAGAAGAAACCTAATTTCTCACTGATGGACATTCATTTCTCTTCTAAACATTAAGAGATGTTCCGTTCACAGCTCCGATGGAGAAGTCTGTCCTGTCATGGATGCGCGAAGCACCCCCGGAAGAAGGTGCTCGCCTGTGTAGCCGCGGCGCATGGCGGATAGCTCTTAATCCGTCATCATGTGGCTGGGCCGCATTCCGGTGTATTAAATTGGCGTCTCCAACAGGCGTGGCGACTCGCCCCTGTCAGCTGGTCGATTTGCTGTACAGCCATTAGGCTGCACCTCTACACTCGGCAGACGTGTGTCAGCTGGATAACCTTTAAACTGATCCGAGGCCTGCGTCGAAGTGACAGCCGGCCCGGCGGGGCTTGACGGAATCCATAGCCGATGCCACAAGGAAACTCGGTGATCCATCCCTATCATACTTCATTCCGTACCCTGCACTTTGCTCTTCATATACAGCAGTGAAGAAATCACACAACATTACATCCCAGCCTCCAGTCTAAGATTAATCTGAACGCCAGATCCTGGACTTTATCTACCCCGGGCAAACGAGATGAGGAAACATCTATAAATACACTACATCTGTTTGATCTGCGCTGCACTTGATCAAAGGCAGAGGGTAACAGTGCATGCAGGATCATTTATGCCCTTTTTATGGAAAAACATTCTTCCCATGACATAGCTGACTGCAGCGTGGCATGCAACAGTTACACTGCGTGCTTGCTGCTGCACAATTTTGCAGGAGAGCCGTCTCTTATAGAAAACGCCTGGACTGGCTGTTGCTCAGAAAGGCTCAAACAACCTATCTGTGCGATAATGTTCAGCAGGTAGTCTGTCATTCTTATAGCACAGCAAAAAGTAAGTGTGTTAGGGAGCTGCGGTGCTTCAGGGGTGTAACAAGTGTACAAAATCCACTGAATCTCATCTCCTGAATCTACACTAAACTCTCTTTTGGCCCCTTGAAGACAAAAATTAAGATAACTTCATATTATAAAGTCAATACAGCAACTGTGTTCACTAACAGTAGCTTGTTGCAGCAGCGAGCTCAGCGCCTGTCCCTTTTTTTCCAATGCTGCAGCTGGAAACGACGCTAATGACGAGTGTGAAATTGACCCAAAGCAGTAAAGTTGCAGGTGCATGAAACTAACACACGCTGCAGTGATAATCCTCTCTGAGTTATGAGTTTCAGTATAAGTAGACTTGCCCATTAAACGCAGTCATCTGATCCAGAGGTATTGTGAAAGTTATAATATATATAAGTGAGCAGCTTGAAGCAGCTGATGTTTTGGATCCCACTTGGTCATAGTTTGAAATATCGAATCCTATTATTTACCTTAAACTGGGTAAAACAAGCAGTTTAAGCGCCTTCCTTCCTTTGATTGGCTGCCCCTCGAAAAGGTTTGAAGAGGTGGGTGGAGCTTCTGTGCCTGGGGTGACCATGTTAGTATCCACTTGCTTTGACATTACAGATAGGAGAACAGGCTGTTTGAAACAGGTTCATTTGTATATGAAACTTTGGCCGAAATTTAACATGAAGATCGAGCATCTTAAGGAACAGAATAACTGCTCCCGTTTAAATATTGTGGCATTAGTCGATCAAACCTTTCACAAATAGGTGGAAATGTCTTTTTTATGGGCTCGGAAGGTTCACATATTACAGGTTTTATGAACATTTACTAGTAGGTTTGTAATAGAGCCACCGTAACGCTCCATGTTTGACTTAAGATAAGACGTTTTTACACAGCATAGAGACAGAGGTGTAACTAATAACAATGATGATGGCTCTGTTCCAAGATTTATGAAAGCTGCCTGCCTGGTATGGCTTTTGGGCACTGCTAGAGTGGAGCAACGACATCATTAATGTTATTAGTCACACCTTTGCTTTTGCAGCTCTCACAAAAAAAAAAACAGTTCTGCTGCGACAAAGACATTTTTCCACATCCACTGCTTCGTCTCATTAGGAGGTAGACTTTTTAATTTGGCCTATCGTGAGTCAGATTAAAACCTAGTTCCATCAGGCCTGACTCGTGGCAGCTTGTAGGTGCTGTACGGACAAATCAAACATTTTGAAATGCACTCGCGGATTGATTGAAATCATTTGAATCAATTACCCCAATATAATGACACATTAATCATAAAATTGCTCTGATTGCACGGTAATGACAAGCCACGGCGCTGTTAATCACCGTGAAATGAAATCATAAATCGACTTATTTGCCTTCCTCCAAAACTGAGCATCTCGCAGCACTCACGCATTTCTGCACGTGGCGCTTTCTTTAGCTTGAACCGACAATTCTGTAAATGCACGCAGAGGACTGTGAGGCATCTCACGGGATTCGCTCTATTGGCCCTCTCGTGGAACCCGCGTGGGATTAAGGGGGGGGGGGGGGGGGGGGGGGGGGGGGGGGGGCAAGGTGAGGTTTCAACAGTTTTGGTTTCAACACGGAGACAACACAAGCACAAGACGAGCACGCACGCACAGCGGACAACACAGGCTGGTTTGGCAGACGCAGACGGAGCACTGACAGAGACAGCAGGCACGAGCACGAACACGGGACGCCTCGGAGGGAGGAGCTGCCGCTGCTGGGGGCAGACCCCCCCCTCCCCTCAGCACGCACACGCTGACATGTAGAAGCCGAGTGGAGGGACGTATGGGTGGGAAAAAGAAGCAGAGCGTAAAAATGGACGCCAATCATATCCACGCTGAAGCAGGGGATGGTTGGAGGAGAGGGTTACTGGTTAGTCTACAGAGCTGCGGTACAGTCCAGTACAAGAGTGCATGCCACAAATGCCTTCTACTTGGAGCAACAGATAAAATAGAAAAACAGATATACTTTGTGGCAATAAAAGTCTTTTTATGCCATCTGCATTCAAACAGACATGTATATGCAGAAAGGCTAAAAGAAGGTGGGTGGGGTGAGACAGGATGGAGGGGGTGGGGTCGGGGTAACGCTCGGAAGGGGCGACAGGGGGGAGTCATTCTCACACACAACTTTCTTGAGACAGAATGGGGTTGCCTGCACAAGGCCAAAAAAGGATGATGGCAAGAAAAGATTTTGTTGCCGTTCATTTCCCTATGTTGTATCGAAAATGTGCTGAGGTGGGGGGAGGGATGATCCTTTAGAAGCCATATGGCACAAAATAAACAAATAAAACACAAAACTTGATGAGGAGGAGAACTTTGACTTTTCCAACCACCAAAAGTTCATGCGGCACAAGATGAGGCAAAAAACGGGAGGAGCGGCTCTATCCTTGCTTGGATGATGGACGACGGATGATGAGGAGGACGCCAAAGAAACGATAAGAGTGATGATAATAATAAAAGAAAAGCAAACGAAAACTGAAAACAACCACAACAACAAAACAAGGAAAGTAAAAGCAGCCCGCACCCAACCCTCCCAGGCCCCAAAGGAAAGCAAAAAGAAGACAAGAACGAAAGAAAAGAAAAACACAAACCCAGCAGCTGGGTCCAAATCGATACAGAGGAGAGATGTTCATATGTGCATCACACGAGAAAAAAAGGAAAAGAAACCCAACATCATGTCATACAACTGTTCATACGACTGGAAGCGGAGGGGGAGGTGGGGGCGAGGAATGAGGATATGAATTTCTGTGTCCACATGATGGGATGTACGGTATGTTTGCGTAAGTGTGTGTATGTTGCCACTATATGAGGGGAGGGTACCGTGTTCTCTCAGCAAAAGCTTCTTGCGCTTCACTTGACTGCACTTTCACTTTTCTTTTTTTTTGAGAATACTTGGGTTTGAGGTTTTAATGGTCTGAAGAGATACAAAAATAAATAAATTGAAACATGTGAGCTGCGTGCCCATTCGATTTCAATAATCTCTGCCTTTACCCAAGCAACTCACGCTAGATAAGGCACCTAAAATGCTGCAAGGAAATGGCTTTTTCCCCCCAGCCACATCAAAAAGCCATAAGACCTAAATGTGGTCATAATTTCAAGAAAACAAACGCCATCAGCGAGCGATAGACGACTTCTTTTCTCAGACTGGGGGAGAAATGGTTAAATCCGTTACAACGGAAAGGCCCGATTTTCCCTAAGAACAAAATAAACGCTCGATCGTCCACAACCGCAGACGTGGAAGGGCAACACGGCGGTGGCGTATTATTAGCTGTGAAAAGTGGACATATGCTCGGTGTTAAGCTGAGCTGTGTTTCGCCAGATTAGCGCAGCGTCAATTAGCCGGCTGTGATGGTATTTTGAAGGACACTGAAGCAATCAAATAGCCGGAGCTGTTAATGATTTCCAGAGCGCCTAAGGGGAGCTGCTTTTCAAATAGTGAGCCAGTTTCAATACAGCTCACAGTCTTTGCTTTGCTCCGCGTTATTAGGAATCCGTGCCAACAGCTCCTGGGCAGGAGCGTGATTGACAGCTGCTTATTCGACTCATCCAAACCCAAGTTGCCTCAAAAATAACCATTCCTTTTAAATCTGCGGCATTATTTCCAGCTCTGTTGTTATTTTCCACTGAGTGAGTGTCTTATCACTTTGATCTAATCACAAAGTGATATGTGCGTGTTTGTGTGTGTGTGTGTGTCAAGGGAGGGAGGGAAGAGAGACGATGCGCACAGAAATTCGAGGATATCTGTTCTCTATTAGAATGTTTCAGGTAAGGCAAGCCTCCGACGAAGGAAACAGAGGTACAAACAAGAGAAGAAGAAGGAGTAGGGAGGAAGAGGCTCTGTTGCAGTTAGTCTGCTACATATCACAGTATCTAGGCTGAAAGCATCTTTGTTCTCGAAAGAATCTCAAAATGTATCCTCTGTCAAGAGAGACGCACACACGCACAGCAAGAGGAAATCAACCAAGTACAGGACAGATACATTTTGAAGCATCAGTGCGGGCGACATGGGGCTTGATACTAATTTCGTACTTTGTTGAGTAAAGCTTTGCTCTCAGCTGAACGCCGAGAGAACAAAATTAGTATCAACGCGTCGTCATGTCTGCAACCAGTGGCCCCATAGCTAAGTGTAACTTGTTTCAGAGATGAAAGGCGTGAGCTTTAACACGTCCCGGCAGGAAGCTGTGTGCATTTACTTATACACAGTACAAGCTCCGAGTGGGACTTCCTACAGCAGAGCATGCCGAGGGTGTAGAAAGTGCATTCTTACTGCTTTCGCCCGTCTCCAAAAAGTGTTCTTTAAACTTTTGGCAGACACTGAGGACCCCGTTGTGCTTACTATGGCTACTTTTTCTGGGTGGGAGGGGGAAAGTGGGCGTTTTTTTTTAAGTTACACTTGAAGCTCCCATGGGACATGATGCTAAGGGAGGAGAAGCTCCTCGGTAGCAACTCAAAGAAAGATAAGGAGAAATAGACCAGGTTTCAGAGCAAGCACAACTCGACACACTCATCCCACCTGCATGTCCGGAGTCGCACTCTTCCAGGTCCTCGTCGTCGCTGGAGCACTCTGCTGATGAAACAATGTCATCTGTCGTCTGCGGAGAAAGACACACAAACACGCACACGAACACAAACACAGAAGAAATTGTGGTTAGGCCAGGGGCAGCGCGAGCGAGTCCTCAGCCACTCAAGGATATCTCTGCACGCGCAGACTTCTCTCGCCTGTCCTTCGGCTTCCATATATCACTTGGAGTCAATCATATTTCACAGCGTTTATCATTCTTCGCTTTATGTGCTTTCCACCTCCGCAGATAATTGTTTTCCTTCACCCTCCGCACTCTGCCTCCGATTATTTATCGCCCCTCCCCTCCATCGCCCGCAATCAATGGACGCACTAAGCCCACACAGATCAGCAGCGTCCCCGGCCCCTGATTTGTGCTAAAGGGTGCAGGAGGAGGGATGGGGATGGGGTGGCACACGTTACACCGCCCGGCCCGGCGATGGATTATCTGCACCCTCCAGTTCCCACAATTCTGATTTATCCCTCCCACCCGACCAACCCTTCCCTTCCCCTTTTCTCTTTCCTTTTTTTTTTCCAGGTCGACCCGTCGAGGACAGAAGCAGGAGGGAGGGAGAGGGTTGTATTTCAGTGGCAGCGCGCTGGGCAGCCGGCGTTTATTAGAATGAATCAGCGGGGCGATAAAATAAGCCCTGTCACCAAGCAGGGTTATGAAATCAGAGTGCTGATTGAGTTTTCCAGTCCTGGCCAAGGGTGTGGGGCTCTAAATATCATTGAGTTTGACAGACTAATGAAACGCGCCCCCATGCTTGTGCCGCTCGCTTTCAACGGCGCCCAGAAAAAGCCGTCCACTTCCCACTGTATGCTGATGTGCAGCACACGCGTGTCTGCAAAAGCTCACACAGGAGGCAGATTTTTCGCTGTTTTTTTTGTTTGTTTTTCCTAATGTCTGCTATGATTATGCATGATGGGCTGTGCTGTTTTCTCTATCAGCACATTTGATAATGTGTTAATGTGCGTTTTTGCTGGTATGCTTAATGCACCACATTATGTACTGTACTCCACCAAGAGGAGGCAAAAAAGCAATGTGGGGGTGGGGGGGATGCTTTAAACTAAATTGCTGTAAAATATAGCCCCTTGGTAAACATGACATTATTTATTGAAGCCACATTACGGGCGTAAAAGTCTTGGTTATTGCTGAAAGAGGGTTATTGCTTGTTATTATGATAGCAGCAGATGTGGGAGGCAGGGACACAGAGAGAGAGAGAGAGATGAAAAATCCGAGCCACTTCAAAGTCTGTTCTAGCAATTTCAGCCCCGAGACCATCACGCCATAACCCGGCATCGACTGAAAACACTGCCTTTCTCTCGTCCATTCATGCCGATGGCGGCAGCGTCTCCGCTATTTTCACTGCTTTGGATGCGCTTGCTTCACGGAGCCTTGCACGCCCATGTGCGTCTCCAAAATGCTACGTTTTAGTTAAACAGATCACACCAATTTGTGCGCAGCTACCCACACGCACGAAGACTCTCAGGCAGCTACTTGGCATTCAGTTAGATGCAGCGGGTACTGTGGTGTTTCTTAGAAGTTCTTGCTGAGGGTCATTGTTTTTTTTACCTGCTGTTTTGGAGAAAGTAGTCCTGCATTAGGCTGGCTCGAGCAAGCGGACGCCGTTTGGTCGAACACGTGATGGGGCTCCTAACATTAGCCTTAAAGATGACGTGAAATCTAGGCTTCGTTTGCTGTGAGATGTCTACATGTTCTCCTCTGCTCCTGTGTGAGTTTTCTTCCACAGCCCAAAGGCATGCACATTAGGTTAACTTGTAGTGGATATAAGGTGCTGTATGAGTGTAAGGGTAAATGCAGATTGTTCTCTAAAGTGCGATATAAATTCCAGCTAATTTCCATTTCCATGTGACCGAGGGAAATCAGCGTGATTTGATCTCAAAAAAGCAAAATATAAAAATTTTGTAACCTCAATTTGCTGCCGAGCATCCACCAAACACTGAAGAACTACAGAGAGGAAATGACAGAAATGAGATTATGAAACAGGATTACAAGGAAATGAAAGATCACAATGAGGTGACTTATTACCAATTGCTGGTTGGCTTTTAGATCACTTCGGGCTTCCTGTTATCTGAGTGAATACAATAGAAATAAGGGCTTGGGAAATGAATACTTGCAGTGGGTAACACTTCAGTACTAGTTTTGGTGTCACAGATTCTACAGGTCACTGCAAAAGTCTCCAGACTTTCAAAGAAGTCTTGACCAACTTTACCAAGCTTTCAAAACCTTTTCACTCATTTTCAGGTCTCCTACCTTTGTTAAGCTACTTAACTTATAAAATCAAACATAAAACGGTACCTAAGTCAAGGGAAGAGTTAGGTCGCTAGAGCCTCGTGTCTCCACATCACAGCCAACTTTAGTAAAGAACCGATTTTAAATTGTATCTTTAGGCGCTTTGTTACCTGCAGCCTGTTAGAAAAACACAGCATTTATCCCCATTTCAAGAAGTCGTTCTGAAGCTTGAGATGGGCAGTAATCTGTTACAAGTAATTGGTTACTGTAATCAGATTACTTTTTTCAAGTAACAAGTAATGTAAGGGATTTCTAATGCAAAAAAGTAATTAGATTACTGTTACTTTCCCTTAAAGTAACTCACATCTGTGAGAGTGTCTCATGACAATGACGTAAGCGTGTGCGACGTGCGTGGCAGCAACAGACGTGTGCGGATCAACAATGGATAACATGGAGTGAAGGAGAGACGGTGCAGCGACGTGGACGTCCTCACATTACTTTGAGTTTTAGTCTGTAAGAAGTGACAAAAACAGCGTCCGCTGTTCACTCTGCGCAGGAAGAAAACTTCTTTCTACAGCGAAAAATTTAACTAAATCTGAGCGAGCACGCTGCCACGGGAATGTGTTTTACTTGCATTAATTTGAAAGAGTGTAAACACAAAACATTTTATTTTGTGTGCTGGAACATGCAGAACATAAGTTTAAATGTTAAAGAATTTCTTCAAGTCAAAGACTGTTGCAATAATTGAATTTTTGCTCGATGCAATGTGCATAAGATTAAAACTAGTAAAACAATTTTTAAAAGAGACTTTTTCATTTGATTCAGTTTTATATGATGGATTATGCAGAAAAATAGAATTGGGCTGAAAGGCCTATTGCTTTATTACGTATTCAGGTTGTGTACCATGTTTTTAAAAAGTAACTAAGCAACTAATTAAGTAATCAGTAATTAGTTACTTATTACTTTTTCCAAGTTACTTGACCAACACTGTTCTTAAGGGATGAAAGTAGGAGGCTGAGGTGAGATGGAGTGATGAATCGCTGTCAGTGTTTAAGCAGAGGTCAGGAGAGGAACAGCAGTGAGTGTCGACAGGCATCTGTAAAACACGGTGGAGGCTCTGCTGTGGGTTGTGGTTGTGTTCCAGTCAGGTTTTGGGGATCTTGTCAAAACTGATTTCAGTATCATCAGATTTTGATGAAACAACACCATACGCTTCATTTTTCAGCAGCCCAAACACCCTGTCAGTGCAGTAGTTCCTATTCCTGAAGGCTATAACAATGCAGCTTGTTTAAGAACAGGCTGTGTTCAAGATTATATATATATATATATATATATATATATATATATATATATATATATATATATATATATATATATATATATATATATGTGTATATGCAATAATACTAAGTGCAATAATCCTTTCTGTCATCGTTGTATTTTTACTCAGTTGTATATAGTATTTGTATTTGTATTCTATTTTTATCTTATTGTATATTTATTTTATTTTATTCTACTGTATATAGTATTTTATTTTATTCTATTCTGTACAGCTGTGTACTGTATTTATTCTTATTGTATTCTAATTTTTGCCTCATAACTTTTGCACTGTCCACTTCCTGCTGTGACAAAACAAATTTCCCACGTGTGGGACTAATAAAGGTTATCTTATCTTATTAAATACAGGTGTACCAAATATTGACTTTCAAGCACAGTGGAGTTGTACATAATGTTTTGCCCTATATACTGTATTTCCATTTACATGTTACCATAAATCACTGCATTTCCCATTTTTCCAGCAAAATATAAAGAAATGAGGAGTGGCTCAAAGGTTTTGCACACAGCTGTGTAAAAATACCTTTGACAACCTTAACTGCAGTATAATAAAGTGTCTTCAAATGGCAAGCCTCTCAGCCCCAAGGTAAGCCCAAGTAACATCTCTTGATGTGTCGGCATCCAGAGGCCAGAACTCTGCCAGCAACTCAGTAAAAAAGAAAAAACCATATGTACTTCACATTTTATCCTCTCCACATTAAAGAGCCTCGCGTAGTGTAAAAGTCCCAATGAAAAGGCAGGAGGACACACTCCATTCAACGGAGTCACTTTGCATATGACTACATCCTCAAACTCAAAGTAAGAGACCCTTGCACTGAAGCGACTTTGATTCCACTCTAAGATGAATGAAAGAGTTTTTTTTTTTTAAAAAAGGTGACGTGTAGATCCACTAGTTGTGTGGCTTTCCGCAAACATACAACGTATCTCAGTCGTCACAGCGGTTCGGAGTGAAGCACTTGTCATGTGGGGCTTTTTACACATCTGGACTAATGCAGAAGCAATCAAGTGTCACACGGAGCTCGCAGTCTTCTCACGGCCGTCCGGAGGGGAGAACGGCGTATGGCGCTCCACTCACAGAGTGGAAAAGGCATAGACTTCATGTGTGTGCACTGATGGGAGCTTACAGCGGGGTATAGCATAATGATTTGGTTGGCCAGCGGGACTACAAAAACTGATTTCACAGCTGGCAAAATCCAATTCTCTGGCTAAATCTCCATAACATAGAGTGGGATATATTTTGGCAGTGAGGCATTTTCTTTTTTTGGTCTAATTATTCTCAACAAACATCCTCATCATTTTTAAGAGTCTTGGTTGTGGGATTTACGGCCCACATTGTTTCACGTGTGGGGAAATTTGGAAATGCTCGTGCCCGCTACTTCCTGTGTGTGAAGAAAGCGTATTCTGCACAATGACTTCAGTACATAAAACGGCCGTTTTCATCACGCTCGATTATGCCGATTAGCGTGCCTTCGACTGACGCTGAAATTCCCGACTCCACCAACAAACACCACGGCCTAATCAATAGCCAGACTTCATTAAAGCAGCTCTTACCGCCGACCACCACAGAGCACATCAACTAAAAGGATCGCCCCGGCGATCGATAAAGATAGACAGCCTCCTTGGGAGACGAGTCTCAAAAAGTGACAGTTTCAGTTTCAAAAGTAGCGCCACCGACACAAACAGAATGCAGAGTCTGCAAAGAAACCGGGCGTCTGTCTCTACAAAGTTCCTCTGGTGTTTAATCATGAATCCTGTGATGTGAATCCGCCAGCAGCGGTGCAGAGGCCATTATCAGGCCAAGCTGCAATTACTTCTGCAAGCGAATGGAGAGCATGCTACATCACCAGTCGGGCTTGACCTCGGGAGTGAACAAAGAGGATGCAAGATTGATTAGCAATAAACGCGAAGCTGGGAAAGCAACATTTTCATTAAAAACTTCTTCAGCAGCAGAATAAAAAAGCTACACCTGCTCAGACTACATTTTTTCTTAATTTGGGAATTAAGATTATCTGAACATGAGGCCTGAATGAAACGATACGCAGACCCCCCCCCTACACTCCCCCGTGGACATTTAAAAACCCCTTTGCTTTGCGCTGATTCACAGTTGCTTTTCTGGCAGTGAGGAAATCCTTTCTGAAAGTGATTCAGTGCGAGAGATAAGGAGCAAAATCTAAAATTCTCTCTCATTGCAAGAACCTATTTCAGTCAGACAGCTCCGGTTTCAAATGATGTATTGCCGCAGCAGAATGCAGTCAGAGTTTTGTGTCTAGGCTCTGAGCTCATCACTCCCCACAAATACCCAACATATAGAAACTGGGGAGCGATACGTAAATATCCACCCCGGATCTTAAAGGGGGGATGACGCGGTGGTTGGAGGGGCCAAAACACCAGGCAGGGCCACAGCAGGACTGACACGACGGGCAGTTTTATAGCTTAAATAAGCCAAGGTGTGAGGCATTTCTCCCATTATCAGCCTTTAAATGTACTTCATATGAAGATGTTTTCCCTTACTGGTCTCTGCCATCTACTGAAACACATGTGGTTCTGTTTTAATGAATCAAGCTGTTCACATAGTCTGAATAAAGCCTTATGTTTTACACGCGTTATTTGCAAGTCTAACACAACCTGCAGAGGTGTGTTAGACTTGCACTATCTTCCTTCGTTCTATTTATGCGCATAATTAGAGCGATTGTGTATTGGGTTTCGAGTTCTGCCAAAACATCAGTGACCTACTCTCGGTGTTGCGCCTAAATTCGTTCTGTGTAATGCGTCTGGTTTTTCTTTTTTGTTTTGCTACGGGCCTGCGTAGACATCGTGTAACACAAATCAAATGGATATTTTCCAGACTTAAAGCACTGTTGGGTTTGAATTACCTCTTTAGTGTGACAAAACATCAAAACACAAGAGGGAATTTCACTCTAAAGAGTCCACTGGAAGACAACCGCATAAATCTGACAAACTCTGGCGGCTGAAACGGTGAGTCAGCGTAAAGCTGAGTGAGGCCTAGAGTTTGACCCTCATCGCAGTGCTGAAACTGAACATGGCGTTAAATTCAAGTTCTCCTGTAATCCCAGTAGATCAACTGATTTTAATGTCATCCCACATCAGCTGATGGATGCACTCTATTTACATACAGAGTAGGGCTGAACGATATATCGCATTTGCGATAATATCGCGACATGATCAAGTGCAATTTTCTAACCGCAAAGACTGCGATTATACTCTGGACATGTCCAAATTCATGGGCTGCATCCTCCTGAGGCCGCATTTGTAGACCGATTACGTCACAGCGACGCGCCGAAGGCTGTCCAAATTACTACCATATCCCAGAATTCATAGTGCGGCCCAGCCAAACTCCAGTTTCCAGCAATGGCGGCCGCTACTAAGTTTTAAAATTACTCATACTAATCTTTCTGGGTCACAAAATAAACTTTTAACATATTTTCAGGCGAGAAAGTAGTTGTGTAAACATCAAATATCTGCTCGGTTAATCAAGATATCCCATATTTGCAAAAGTGCTTCGACGTTTTCAGAGGCGTCTGCTACCCACCAGCTCGACAGCTAGCCGGGAGCTCGAGGGTTACTGATGCGGCCGAGAACGGCACAACTCCCGGCACATCATTTTCAGATCACCGCGGAGTTTCGCTGCTCGGGTTAAACGTAATATATAAGTCACTTAGACAACCTAAAAATGTTATTGTTGGGCTTTTTTCAGTGTTTTGTTTGTTCGTGAGTAAATCGGTTTGGCTGAGATTAAAGTTATTAGATTAGATAAAATAAAACTTTATTAATCCCCCGGGTGGGTTCCTCCTTGGTTTTCACACAGCTGACTAAACGTCAAACAGAAAACTTATTAAACAGAAGTATGAGACAGTCGAGAATTTACACCAGTGTCTGGTTATATTTTAGATAGCAAGAAGCAGACGGCCGAGTTTATTAAACTCCACCGAGACAGCGGTGACGCTAATCAGAACTAGACCGTCCAATTTCACGCCTTTAAACTTTAAAGGCGTGTTTGTGTGTGTGTTTATACAATTGCTATTATGTTTGCACTTTATGTGTAATGTTACTGACTGCAGAGATCAGTAAGATGTGTGTATTTTTTATTTATTAGTTTTATTTATTTAATATTATTTTTTAATTGAATGACTGTCTAGTAGTTCACAGATGTCGAAAAACTGAGTGTGGTAAAGCCACTGATTTTTTTTATGTGTATTTCTGCAATCTGCACATTGTACTGACTTTCATTTTAATGTTTACACCAGGGTTCCTTGTCAGCACTTTATGCTCAGATGTTTGTAAGCTAAAAATAAACTATTGTGTATGTTCAAATATACTGTTGTGATTGAAGAAGTTAAATAAAAATGTCAGTCATCAATTCATGCATCACCTCATGTCATCATAACAGAGGTCTGTCTTCCAGGAAAGAACAGTTTAAAATTAATGTAATATAGTATTGGCCATACTATATGATGTATTGCTTGTCTTTGTTTAATAATACAGAAGACAAAGACCTTAAAAAATAATCGCATATCGCATCGCAATCGCAATATTGGGGCAAAAAATCGCAATTAGATTATTTTCCATAATCGTTCAGCCCTAATACAGAGCACAGGAGCCCAACCCAGGAGCCCTCGCAGGCCGAAGATGAGACACCAGAAGAGTCTCAGAATGCCAACAAAAAGAAAGAAAACATCAAGAATCCCACTGAAGTTAAGGCGTTCATCGCAACAGGTGATTCACATGTTCCACATCCAATATTTAGTGACCGACCAGCTAATGAAAAATTGTCTGGGATTAAACTGGACCATGGTATATGGCTGCTGTATACCTGCAAGCCACTTTGCAACCCACCTTAACCCTTTAAAGCCGGCCGGAGCGGACACGCTCCGTTTTGCGTAACTATTTTTAAATCCCGGCAGCACTGCAAACACGTAAGCTAGCGCAATAATTTTTTTTGCATATGAAACCGGAGGAGTTGTACTTACATCTTATGCCATCAGCTTGTCCTCGGTCACAGTTTCCTTCCACATATAGCTTTGCAAAAACTGCATAAAAAGCACTTGCAGCAACAAAAACATAATATTCCAGAAACACGCTTTGCCGATCCGATCAGCTGTTTGTATCACTTCCTACGTCCATCAGCGCGAACTATCGCATGTCCTCCATGACCTGCCCGAAACCGGAAGTGACGTCATTTCGCGGAAATGTAGTTTTTTACCATCAGGACCTTATGAGCCTATACTGGTGTTTTTAAAAGTTATGTTTGACTTTATGACTTTCTGTGTCGTTTCTGGGATGCTTAGGACTCATATTGCACTGCTGGAAATAGTTTATTTTGATGCATATGCTGTTTTTTTTGCAAATTTGCACTATAATATTTATTTTCGTTTTTCCTGCAGTATATAAATATTGGTGTATTTCAAAAATAAAACTATGAAGACACTTAAAATAAATTTCCTGTGGTGGGAAACTATTTTGTGCAACTTTTTTGTATTTACAGTTTTTAGGGATAAGCCTCTTAAATTTCTCTAACTAGAAATATATGTTAATAAAAACAAAAATGATTTTACATTTTTTTGTAGTTTATTGCACTTTTTTTTTTGCAATTTATGTAATGCACTTAATGCATATATATCATTAAAATTTGGGCTATAATGGTTGTATTGATGTATAGCAACTTGAAATGCTCCCAAAAATGGCTCCACAGCATGTAAAAATATAATATAAGCTCTGGCGGACTTGGTTCTATGGTTGGTCTTAAAGGGTTAATCAACGTCATTGGTGTCTGCTATATTCTGTGCTTTTCATGAGTGCGAGTGGCAGAGCATAGCGGTTCAGACTGGAGCCACATTAGGCAGGGGTGTCTACAGGCCCAGTATAAAGAAGAGCAACGTATTGAAAGAACTGGCATGTCAGGACATATGGACACGAGATTATTGTTTTAAGATAGAATTCTTAAATTCTTAAATAATAGCAGCAGTAGCGCTGCTGGCTGCCAGGCTCTGATACATCAAGTAGATAAATGCGGCTGGTGTCTGACAGATTTCTTCCAGAGTCAAATCAAATCCACTTTTCAATACAGAAAAAAAGCTCAGCTTTTCTTTCTCCTAGAGTCCAGTCGTTGTTGTTGAGAAATAAAGTGTGCAACTGCATAAATAAAAGGATGCAGGGATCAAATTATTTTTACCACTGTGCATAACCGCTGAATCGTTCTGTCTAATAAAGTGCCGGCAGGAACCAAAGTGCATTCTCACCATCTCTTCACACCTGTGCCAGATAATAAATATGAGTGAACTCAGTTCAGCGGCGAGCTTAAACCCACTACTCGCCATTTACAGCCCTGCCGCGAGTCAGTTCTCCGACTATGGACCTTGATGGTGAACGAAACATCGTGCGCCTGAATCTGTCTATGCGGCACAGATAAAGAGGGAAGCAGAACATGAAACATCAGCACAGCGCTGATGTTAAACAGGCTCAACAATGCTGTGCTTCATTCTGGGAAAAATGCCACACAGTGAGATAATAACCAACTATTTCTAAAGTTTCGTGCGCTGACAGCCAACGTCTGAGGGGTCGCGCTAATTAAGCAGTGAATGATTCAACTTGGGGGAAAAAAACTCGTCAAATACATGGATGGTAACAAGAGCAGCTGCTGCATCTGCGGCCGTGGCTACGGTTGAATATTCTACTGAGCATGACAGTGATTTGAACGGTCACATCAAAGCAATGGTTCGCGCTCAGCGAGGGAAAAGGAAGACACAATGTACTGGGACTGCTGTCTATAGTTTTCCCCTGGGTCAGTAATATCAGAGTAAAGGCTAAAGCTCAGCCACGGCCCCGGGTTACAAACACAACGTGAAATATGAGCACGAGCAGTGCTGCGTCTCGGAGAGGCGCTGGATCCACATGCTTAAGTACAGTACGCGAGACAAAGCGTGAGGGGAGGGGTGCGGGAGGCTTGCTCCTGAACACAACATAGTCTTATCATAACAAATGACCTTCACACAGCTCGGGCCCAGAGGCTGAAGGAAACACTGAGAAACGAAGCCTTTTGAGAATTAGAGAAGAGACACCACATTATAGAGCCACATTACAACGCTGCTATCAAACCCAGTTTGGTTTATTTACAATGCCGCCGTGCCCGGTGGCTAAAGTTGATTTTCTTTGTACTAATGGGAATAAACCCCAAACAAATCAATTTTCCTTGAGCGCCTCATCCTGGCAGCCAGTAGCAACAGATACCCAATGTGGCTGCACGTTCAGAGATCAAAGGGATGACGCAAAAAAGGCAAGGGCAAATCAAAGACACAATTCAAAGCAGTTTCTTTTCCCCCCATGGTCAGCTTGGATACATACATATACATTAGGGGTGCAACGATACACAAAATTCACGGTTCGATATTTTTTCGATACAAAAAAAAAATGTTCATGCCTTTTTAATTTGTCATTTATTAAAATTATAAATATATATTTTAACTCAAAAGTACAGTTTTTAAATTTAATGTTGCTGAAACAACAAAGTAATAAAAAAAATTAATCTATCTGATCGAGAAATCACTCATCTTTGGAAAAGAGAGTTTATTACAGAGAAATGGCTCTTTCAAAATAAAAGCTATACTATACGCTTCTTCTGGGCTATATTCTCAGCAGCATATTAAACATATCAGGTCCCCATAAGGAGAATCCTGTGCTAACGGCTGTCTAAATGACTCGGGTAAAGTTTGTAGCATGTGTGCTTGTTGTTTTTGTCTGCTTCCACTTGTCTTTGCACTAGGATGATGTCGTTGTAAATGTGCAGTCATATTCGTTGTGTTCCCACTAGTGCTGTCAGCGTTAATCTGAAATGACGTTAACGCCATAACGCGGCAAATCTCCGTTAACGACCTACCGCGGATCGCCCCGTGCGTGGGGCTGGACGGCGTCAACACGTTAACGAGCTAACTGCGCTAACGCACTAGCTCCCACCCATGTAATTGAGCATTGCATGGCACATCCAACATACTGTTTTACTTTAGTCCATGACTCGCTTACCTTCAGGGTCATACGTCACATGAAAACCAAAATAGTTCCAAACGCCAGATCTGAATGAGGGTGGGGGAGGTTCAATTTGCCATGTTGCAAGGAGAGCTTAGCTTCTGTCTCACTAGCTTGCCCTGCGCTCAGTGAATCTGCGTTCGACTACTCCGCCTAGGCTGCACTGTCGAGCGCAGATTCACTGAGCGCTCAACACAGACAGCATCGTCAGAAGGAAAGTTGATAAAATAAATTAAAAATTTTGTATTGTTCATACATATGCATACCGAACCGAAAGCACTTTCTGCCACTTTCTGAGCCACTTCTCTCATATCTATATCTATATATATCTATATATTAGGGGTGCAACGATATTCGTATCGATATTGAACCGTTCGATACAGTGCTTTCGGTTCGGTACGCATATGTATCGAACAATACAACATTTGTAATTTATTTTATCAACTTTCCTTCTGACGATGCTGTCTGTGTTGAGCGCTCAGTGAATCTGGGTTCGACTACTCCGCCTAGGCTGCACTGTCCAGCGCAGATCCACTGAGCGCTCCACACAGACAGCATCGTCAGAAGGAAGAGCGCAGGGCAAGCTAGCGAGACAGAAGTTAAGCTCTCCTTACAACATGGACCTCCCCCACTCTCATTCAGATCTGGCGTTTGGAATTATTTTGGTTTTCATGTGACGTATGACCCTGAAGGTAAGCGAGTCATGGACTAAAGTAAAACAGTATGTTGGATGTGCCATGCAATGCTCAATTACATTGGTGTGAACTAGTGTGTTAGCGCAGTTAGCTCGTTAACGTGTTGGCCGTCTAGCCCCACGCACGGAGCGATCGGCGGTAGCTCGTTAACGGAGATTTGCCGTGTTGTGGCGTTAAGGTCATTTCAACGAGATTAACCTGAAAGCACTAGTGGGAACACAACGAATATGACTGCACATTTACGCCGACATCATCCTAGTGCAAAGACAAAAACAACAAGCATGCTACTAACTTTAGCCGAGTCATTTAGACAGCTGTTAGCACATGATTCTCCTTATATGTTTAATATGCTGCTGAGAATATAGCCCAGAAGAAGCGGATAGTATAGCTTTTATTTTGGAAAGAGCCATTTCTCTGTAATAAACTCTCTTTTCCAAAGATGAGTGATTCCTCAATCAGATACAGGGCTTGCAATATCGTTAGCCCGACATCCCGGAGCTAGCGATTTTTTCAGTCGGGCTACCAAAATCTATCTCTGCCCTGCCCGTTGGGCTATTGTAGGAAAAATATATGTCAATGCTTTTGCATTCTTTCAGAAATGTAGCTGGGTAATTATGTCATTGGCATCGGTGAGCCACTGTCAATATGTGACATATTGAAGTCGCGTTTGAATTTGCGCTTGTTTTTTGCTTTCACTTTGCAATCGTGCGAACTGTGTATAGAGAGCGACAGCACTGATCTGTGAGTGATGATAATTTGTGCACCAATTCCTCTGACATCGTCTTATTAATCGTTAGCTTACTATGCAAACATGACAAGTGAAATCTCCCGCAGCAAGCTTAAACATGTGAGAGGTTGATCGCGCAGAGATTCGCTGAAATTATGTGAGTGCGTGTGTAAAAGCATTTCAGTTCTGCTGAGCCAAATAAGACAGGTCAGGGTGAAGAAGTGACAGCCAAAGAAAAGCTTACCACAAAACGGAGAAGTTATGACAAATCAGACTATAAGGCAAAAAGAAAGTGCAGCTTTATGGTTTCATGGACAAAAGAATTTCTGTGGCTGCGATATGACGAGCTAAATAACCAGGGCTGCACATAAGTGGTCCGCAGGTGCGCATTCGCTGTCAAAATAAAAAACACGCACAAGGGTTAGGGTTAAATTTAAAAACTGTACTTTTGAGTTAAAATATATATTTATAATTTTAATAAATGACAAATTAAAAATGCATGAACATTTTTTTGTATCGAAAAAATATCGAACCGTGACACCAAAGTATCGAACCGAACCGAACCGTGAATTTTGTGTATCGTTGCACCCCTACTATATATATCTATATATCTATATCTATATAGATATATATATATAGAGAGATATATATGAGAGAAGTGGCTCAGAAAGTGGCAGAAATCACAGGTCGCACAAACTGCTCTCTCTTCTATCTCACTGGTTCCCATCGCCCTCGTACCAAAACAAGATAGTCATCTCGACGGTGGAAGCTTCGCCTATTGACGGCTGCCCGATGTGTGCGTTATCATGTCCGATCTAGGCTTTGACAGGCTGACAAGGGAGAGGCTTGTATTACAAGTGGGAATCAATGGCACCAGGCCATATCCCTATCAATAGTCTGCCACAACTCTTTTTGCTTCTGCTCTGTGACAGATAAGCTGCTTTATCCAGGAAAAAAAAGCACAGCACAGAAGCATGTTATAAATATCACACAGCGGTGAACCTGGTCTGATATTCCATCAGTTTGTCTTCATTAGTAATCAAACTGCTGGAGAAGGAAAGCAAAAACAAATAGCACTAAAATATAGTTTACAAACGTCAGTGAAATGAGCTCTGAGAACAGAAGTCACATGCTAAATGGTTTGCTAGATCTAATATTGATATTTCAAATGACCACCCTTGGTGGGCCTTTCTTAGTGCCCCCCTACAGTCAGCACATTTTTTCTTCTTCCCAAGTGTATGGAGAAATGGATAGGAGGCAAGAGGAGAGCAGAGGTGGGGAACAGCTGGAAAGGTAGAGGGAAAAAAGGAAAGAAAATTCATTTAATTTGTTCCCCGTTACTGCGGCGGGCTGGTTTCAGCAGAATGGGTTATGTGCCGAGTATTTCTCTTTTTCTCAAGGACCTGCCTTTGTACACAGAGCAGTGAGCGTTGCTGGCTCACAGCAAACTCTAATTGCCCTGAGGCCATAGGCAGCCACTTTCAAACAGGGTCATTCATCTTCCCATGAAAAGGAAATGGTCTTTGGCCCCGATCCTTAATCACCCCCCTGGTGCAGCGCGCAAGGTCATCAGGGAAGCCCTGTGACAAACACGCTCGCCCGCATGCATGTATGCAGACAAATGCGGAAACAAAGCCGCCGGAAGGCAGAGGGTGGGCACGAGAGAGGAAGGGGCAGAAGATCTGAGGTGAGCGGGCAGGATGCGTGGAGAAATTTCTCCTCTCTATGCAAGTCCCTGCCGTCCTCAGGTGAAATTGTAGCAGCGATTTTGGGTCAGAGTTACGGTTTGTGTTACCAATTGTGGTTCTCAGTTCAAAGTGGAAGTGAGGAATTCGTGTGGATGTGGTGTCGAGCTTCGCTGAAAGCTGTGACCGAAGAAAAAAGCTGGGAGAAGATGAGAGTGTGTGCATGTGTGTGAGTGGAGTCAGGACAGAAATGGGAAAGGCTTCATTTTATCGAGGTTCACGAGACACTGGGACCGCTCAACAGAACTAACTTCAAACCAGGTTGTGTTGCATAATGCACAGTTAAAACAAGATCACTTTGTCTTTTTTCAAAGTAAGTTAATTAATTTAAGCCCTCAGTTATTCCCTGACACTCACTGTTGACTTGAATTTAATATTTCAGCAATTTTATTTATACAGCACCAAATCACAACAGCAGCTGCCTCAACGTGCTTTATGTTGCAATGATACAGAGGAACATCCCAACTATGAGAAGACCCCCTATGAGCAAATACTCGGTGACAGTGGGAAGGAAAAACTTCCTTCTAACAGGAAGAAACTTGCAGCAGAACCAGGCTGGGGAGGAGCAGCCATCTGCTGCGACCCGTAGGGGCGAGGGAGACAGGACAAGAGGCGCTCTGTGGGAGAGAGCCAGAGGTGAATAATAACTAATGATTAAATGCACGTGTAAGCACACAGAGAGTGAAGGAGAAACACTGTGCATCATGGGAAACTCCAGCAGCCTAGGCCTTTTACTGCATAGCTAACGGAGGGTTCAGGCTCACCTCATCCAGGCAGTAAATTTCCTTGACGAGTTTTTACTTGAGGTTTTTATGAATCTGGACGGTTATTCCACGACCACTTGTTGACTGCCTGGTTTATAAAATACCAGAAAATTGCTAACAATGCTCATCACATCATCATCAGCGTTCATCATTTCCCAGAACCCAAGCTGACTTATTTATTTCTGCTTATGAATGAAAAAAGAAGACTCTCTGCTTGTTAATAATGAAAGTACTGAGGTTCATTTTAAAATAAAAGCCTGTTTATTAAAACATGGATCAACCGGAGTTCTCTGCTCTGCGATGACAACTCGGGCCATGTCCTCGAGGAACAGCTGCTTGTGTTTTATCAAGACTGTTGCAGCACTCTTCTTATTTCTTTCTGATCATTAACTCAAAAACAGCAAATTTACTGTTAAACCCCCGAAACACAACACAAAGTCTCCACTTTGCATTTTTCATTTTCCAGCTACCAAACTGGTTATCGCACTTGTTGCCAATCAATTAATTTAGTACATTTTAAGTCCACATTAATCACACCGTGTCACAGGCTGGGTCTCTGACCCAGCGCTCTGAGTTCATGTTTGTATTTGTCTCATTTTGTTATGTGATTTAGTTTGTGTTATTTCCTATCTGCCTTTAGTTTAGGCAGTTATTGTTCCTGGGTTTTCTATGTTTTGGGGTTTTGTATTTATTCATCACATATTAGGTCTGTTAAGTTGTGTTGTCATGTTTTAGTTTTAGTATTTCCTGTTTTATTCTGACAATGTCATGTGTTCTTTGTTTATTGTATTTAGCTTTCCTCTCCTGGTCCTGTCATTAGGTTTATGTCTGTCAGCTGTTTCCCCCATGTGTCTCCACCTCCCCTGATCACCTCATGTATGTATTTAAGCCCTTTGTTTTCTGCATGCCATTGTCAGGTCGTCTGCTCATCCATGTCTCCTCTCCAGGTACCCATGTCAGTTCACTATGGTTAAGGTTTTTCATGTTTTGTTATTAGTTCACCCAGTTTAGGTTATTGTTTAGTTTTCACCGATGCCCTATTATTTTGTACCCTCGTTGCTAACCTCAATAAACGGCTTGTTTTGTTAATCCACACCACGTTTTGGTCTGCGTTTGAGTCCTCCTCTGCAACACATACGGTCTGCCCCAGTCAGACCGTGACACACCGGGCTTGAATCCAGGATGACGTGATTACGACAGCTCTGCAGCGAGATCATTTAAAAGAGGAGCAAACATCTGTTCTTGTCTCGAGTTCTGTGTTCACTGTCGGAATTTCAAGTGCCGCCAAATGTTCGCCATTTTTAATGGAAGCGCGTTGCTTCATTCTTTTGCCTAATTTTATTCTCCGCACATGCATTTTTAAGTTTAACACTTGCTGCTGTGCAGAATATCCTTCTAACGTCTCTGCCTTCATTGTGTATTGATGCGGTCTTGATGTCCTCTTGGGCTCCGTCTTATTAAATCATGAATATACATATTTTAACGAGGCTCGCAGTAAATCTAATCACATTACTGAGAAATTTAATTCTGGATGAGTCTTCTTAATCCAGGCTTTTCACAGTGATCTGCAACTTCCGTTTCATCCTGTGCAAAACACCAGTGAGTTTAACAGCTTAAGACCTCTATAACATTATAGCTGTACTGGTGTCTCACGAGTCTCATATCATCCCAAAGCATGACTGGCTAAAGCTTGGTAGGCTTGTATTTTCAGCTTTATAAGAAAAACTCAGCTGACCTCATCAGCTGGAAGAAAACAATAAGTAGGACGACGCCTTCAGCTGAGAAGGTGTGGAGCAGCTGGTGCGGGACTTTGCTCTTTCGTCTTGTCGACTACATTTTGGTCTCCTCTTTCATTTCATTACAGTACTTTTCAAAGTCAGAGGCTTTTATGACTTCACAGCTGTAAATCAATGGAGGCATCATGTAATTGCTGTTGCCGGCAGTTTATGACGTCCCGTATTAGCCCGCGATCCCTTTTGGTTTCAGTACTTAATGAGCACAAACCAAATTAAGCGTTTGATTTTGCCCCGTTTTTGAAGATGAAAGTTGAAACATAATCACTAACCAACAGAGAAATTACTCCAAATATTCTGTACGTCGGAGCCCTCTCACAGTGTCGTATACATGCTCGCACACACGTAAGGATGACTACCCGTCCTTATAATTATCCCCGACTCGCTACTATTAAAAGCAACAGGTTTGGTTGGACTTTGCACAGACTCTCGGTGGTCACAGAGGAGAAATATCGCTGGGCTTTGCTAACAGCTCAGCTGAGCAATGAAACAGAACACATTATTGCTCCGCAACATCAAAGGCTTTGTCTGTGTGATACATATTTAATTAAATCCTACTGCCGCTCACAGACACACGGTGGTATCTGCACGCACAGATACAGCAGTGCTGCGTATATACATCTAGTCTCTCTCTCCGTCGTTCGCAGACATAAACTCCAGAGCGTATCACAGGCTGGCTGCAAATGTAGTCACACTGCAGCAGTGTGTGTAGATCCTTTATTCCTGGGAATAAAGTTACCAGGCCTGTGAATACGCCTGTAACTTAAGCCTTAACTGCACCTGAAAAAAAATGGTGTTGCTATAGTAACACTTAAAAAAAAATACATGCAATAACCAGTGTCTGTTTTGTGTTTAATAAAATATCTCTTTGACCTTTCTTATTGTAAAGACAGAAGGCGGCGTTTTAACAGGAAAGTGGGACCTTCATGAATATAAAGTTAAACTTTTAGAATAGTTTTGTTCCCAGAACTGTTGTGCTGAGAAAAAGTTAATTAAAAGCCACAAAGAGTGCAGCGTGGGATCTCACAGCAACCTCGCAGTTTTAAAAAAAGGGTTTAAAAAGCAGGATTTAATATCGAGTGCTCCATCGTGACCATTCAAGCACGCTGGGAGAGATGACCGTAATAAGAAGGAGAATATGGATTTGTGATGTTATGCTTGGAATAACTATTCAAGATGACTCAGGCATCTGTAACCGATCATCCTTTGCCTAAAACGATTGGTTAAAGTTATCTGTCAGGACAAACATAGACTAAAGAAGACTGTCCCCACGTGCCTGTGAGGAAAGCAAGAGTAGAGTGGTTGGACCCCGAATCAGTTATGACAGATATGACTCTAAGTCAGAAACAGAATGAATGGAGCCGGCATGGAGGTGGGCTGGACAGCAACTTACAGAAGAGCAGCAGCGGTTGGGAGGCTGGGTCCTCTGAGCTTCTCCCTTATTTCCCAAACTGTCCCCACAGCCGATAGATCTGCATGTTTGATGTGGCACCAATTTTACGCCCTATTCCCTTTGTGATGAAAGCCTCCCATTTATCCAGGTTTGGGACTGGCACCAGGAGTACGCTAGCTTATGAACCAACCAAAGCTGGGTTCTGTGTCCCCTCTCTGGTCTCAAACTGTGGATCTATTTCCGTACAAACCCAATGTGTTAGCAATGGCATTATATCAACATAGGCAGGCTAAAGCAGCTTAAATAAGACACGCCGCAAGTGTTTTATTGTGCAGATGTGCAGGCGGCTATCAGCTGAGCTAAGATCAGTTGATCTTATGCAGCTGTGGCTGAGCTTGACATCATGGCCTGCTTAAATTAGCACTATGGTTGACTAGTGGTTTGCGTATTTGATCATTAACATTCACACACTCAGTAAAAAGAAAGCTTCTTTGGCCTCATAAACATGAAACAGTTTCAGTTGGGTGGTGTCACATTCTTGTCACATTCTTGTCACATTCTTGCTTCAGTTGTAAGTTAAAGTTTTTAGTTGGACATGTGTATCATGTTTTAACCAGTCAGCCATCTCCGGAGGAGCACAGCATGCGGTGAGCCCGTACACCAGCCAGCGCATGTGCTAGATGTCCTGCAGAAACAAACTGCACAACACGTGTGTGTTTGTGTGGGTGTGTAGCTGCTATGTGTCTCTTTTTTTTGTTTGCCTCTTGGTGTGTGAGTGCCCTGCTGTGACACACACACACACACACACACACACACACACACACACACACACACACACACACACACACACACACACACATTCCCAGGGGATCCAGATAAGATGTGTTATGAGGCATGGGGGACATCCATTACAAAACCTCCCATGGTCCAAAACCCCTGGAGCTAGCTGCTGGTTCTCACACACTGAGAGACAAACTACCTTGAATGCAAACATACACACACACTTGCTCACAAAGAGACAAAAGAAAAAGAAACACAAGATCTGTGGACATAAAACAAATATATTCACACAGAGAGATCTAATAGAAACAGTCTTATGTAGGTGACAAGCACCGAGGGAATTACAGCCGCATGTTGGAAACAAATTCCGGTGACAGAAAAGACAGACAGTCCATGACAGTGCTGAAATGAGGTGGTCATGTTGGTGGTAGGGGGGCATATTTGGTGGCACATGATGAAAAATCTTTGACAACTTTGCTTCAGTGTTTTGACAGTGGATGTGGCCACAGCAGGCCTGAGTGATGTTTTTTATGTGTGCACAGACTTATGCAAATTACAGCAGCTTAATTTGCTTGTGCACGCTGGAAATGTGAGAGACAAAGATTAAGAGATCCTTGTACAAACTCTCTGAGTGTGGGTCTGTGTGTAAGTGTCAGTGTGTGCCTGCCTTAATGAAGCTACACGCGCCAGCATGATCCCCATCAGTCTGCTGTCTCCTAATTGGACCTACACCGAGCAACAAGCGGACCTCCAGCATTCATCTCCAAGAATACACAGTGAGCTGCGGTGCTGTGCAGAGTAGCCAGAGATACCGACAAAGAAAAAAAATTGGAAAAGAAGAGAAGGAATAAAGAAAGAAATCCTAGGAACACCTGCCTACTAGTCTGACCTTTACACAATTACTGGCAAGTGTGGGAAGGTGATCACAGAGACTGACCGGAGAAGTGGAGCGCGCCTGCCTGCTCGTGCTCACACCTGCGCTGCTCTCACACATGAGCAGATGAACACGCTCATCAAACATCATCTAGCGGGCTACCATGTGGAGACACCAGCACGCCACGCAGCGTCTTCCTCCCCACCGCTTGAAGAGAGAATAAATCAGTGATTATCATATAACCCCAGGTGTTCAGCAACATCCCTGATGTAGTTTATCGACAGAGAGATGGAAGCAATTTGAGGAGAGCGGTGAGGAAATGTTGCGATGGAGCTTAGCGAGCAAAACTGTACCCAGCAACAGTGTGAGGTGGATCTGGCTCGTGACCTGTGCTGTATGGATTTCTGTCTTCTGTTTAAGGCTCCACCAAAACACCAAAATGAATCAGAAAACATCAGAATCTGTGTCATTCAACGCAGCGTCACTATAATTGTGGCGTGCGTATCTAAACGCATCAATATAGCAACAACTGCTGCATCTCAGCAGAAAAAAGCCCAATTAAACGACAAACAATTTACCTCTCATTTTCTCGTCTCCTGAGCATCGAGCCTGTTGAAGATGATGGACGGGAGCAATTTCTAGAACACGGCAACAATGCAAATCACTCTCAGTCTCTCTCCCTCAGCCGTTTTCCCTCATGGTACTGTAGATTGCAGCCTCCCATCCTAATTGTTCCCAAACATCTCACGCCGGCAGCGTGAGTTAATTGGGAACGAGAGAAGTTGATCTCCCATGATAGAGAACCTTGCATTAATGAGTATTCCCAAAACGACTATCCGCATTAAATCGGCAAGCGTGAAATGTATTCTTTGGTCCAACAAAATTCGGCAGAGCTGAAGGACTTTGGTAAAGCCTTAAACTGTGCCTCTGTGTGTTTGTTTTGCGATTCTGCATCGGGAATATTCTAGATTACCAGCAAATGTAAGTGAGAGATGTCTAACCCCTTTTAAGAAAGAACTGGCCATGAAGAACTTGCATCATGGAGAATCATTCTTATGCCCAGCTTCATATGTTCTGTCCACAGTATCTCATAACACTATACAACTCTCCCCCAAACCTAGCATGAAGCCAAACTCAAAAAACTCTGATGCACACACACGGTGCTAATGTAAGTCGTGGCTAATGTAACTTTGGGCCACTACACTCAAGCACAGACTGGCAGCGTGCCGTGGAAGCCTGCTAAACTCACTTCATTCTGAAGTCACACTCCCAGATGATAGTGCCGCTCAAAGTTTTCAATTTTGAGACGCTCCATCTGGAGCTGCAGATGTAGAAGCAGTACCTAACAACTTCCAGCAACCGTGACCTCATGTGTAAAACTGGTGTTCTTCATTAATGAGAAACCAGCTAGCATCCTTGTATCGGACTTTCACGCAGCAGGCTACTACTTTTTATTTTAAGAGGACAAGTTGAAGATAACAGTAGGAGGGGCACACTGTTGCCTAACGTAAACAGTGTAGCAGGATCGTGTAAACAAGACATTATGTAGTTAATATTTGATGTTTGCATTCGTAGACCGTTCCTAACAAGGCAACGAGGAACAAATTGTGATGTATAAAGGTGCTGTAGAGAAAACTATAGACATCACCACCTGAATGTTCATTTCCTATTTTTATGTTGTACACAATGTGCTGGAAGGAGACAGGAGGGTCCAAGGAGCTTGGAAAGAAAAGCGTCTGGACTTCTTTAGGTTGCTTGAAGATGTTTCACCTCTCATCCAAGAAGCTTCTTCAGTTCTACGGTCAAATGGTGGAGAGTCCCACCATTATCCGATTGTTAAGTGATGACGTGACGAATCCTACTTCCGGGTCTAAAGTAGTCTGCGTTTAATATGATTTTTGTGTTGTTAACATGTTTAATGTTTTGTATTTTCTTCTATTTGATCTCAAAAAGCTCCTAAAACAGTCAGTGATCCCTGTTGACCTCCCTCGGCTTTTATTACCACTAATCATTTATTTAAGCTCAGTTTTTAAAACCTTAGGATGTAGCTACAGCCCAGCCCATGCTGCAGTATATGAATGACTAACCTCGTATTGTGGATGGATTATCTCAGTTGTTCTCCTGGCTGAAGTTTGGTCCGTTTACAGCATCCTGCCATGCGATTACATTTGTTCCTATCCACCGAGAACACTCACGTTAACTTTTATCGAGTGGAAAAAAAGTTAGCTTGTTTATATTATGCTAACATAGCTGTGTCGCTAGCGGTCACGTAGCACATCGTTATATACCAGCTAGCCCAACTTCAGTAACCCTACAAACGTCACTGCTGTTTAGTTTTCGGTCTTCATTTATGTTGGAAGTGACAGCAGAGCTGTACGTTTTTATTTGTTTCCAAAACCCCGCAGTCAGGACATGCTATATTGTATTTAGATAGAAGCTAGCGAGCTAACTTCCTGCTAACTTCTAACTCCGTTAAATGTCATAAATTCCGTTTTCATGGATGCCTGGATGCTAAACTCAATTACAGTTACACCTGGTAGAGCAGAACGCTGATCATTTTATTAAAGATGAAAGACTTTAGACAGTTTTTCAACTCTCAGTAATGCCACAGTGATCGTTTGATATATGGACCTGCAGCGGAGTTTAGGCCCAGACACGGCTAGTGACGTCAGACTGAACAACCGGATTATGTACTGGAGATGTAACTGCTACTCAGGAAATTATATGAATACTTAAGCTTTAAATGATAAACCTTTCCTTCTTTTCATTTAAAATGTAAAATTCCCAATATATTTTCCGAAACGGAGAACATTACGCGTAAACATAATTGGAGCTGAGATTAAGTGAAATCACATAACACAGTGACAGAGAGCGAGCGAAACATGTCCGTCGTGTCGTTATGTCCCCGCGGAGCTATCATTAATTAACCGTGAGATTGGTTCCCTCCGCGTCCCACCCCCGTCGCTCGTTCTGCTGATCCTGAGCTGTCAGGGGGATTCGCCCTTCTCACCTCAGACAAAGAAACAGGCAGTGTTGGTAAAATGGACAAAACACAGATGTGTGAGAACACACCAGATACAAAAGAAAACACATTTTAGCCTTCACACTTCTCAAGCTCCTGCACACATGTTCTGGTCCAGCTGCCTATAGCTTTCTTTCAGCACTGCAGTACATCACTACTGATAGCTCAAATCCCTCAACTCCCCTATACTACCCAGAGGGGTGGAGAAATCTGCCAAACTGGTAGAGGTCCTCTCCTTACCTCTCACACTACGGTATTTGACAACCAACTAGGGAACTGTAAAATTAAAGGCCTTGGCAAATGAAATTCTGTGACATGGCAGCATGAATCAAAGCAGGCCCTGCATTGGGAGCTTGTGGAAGACGAATGAACAAGGTGTGCTCTCAGAAGGAATACAAAAATAAAGTGAAAAGTTAGTGAGGGCAAAAAACCTCCTAAAAAAACCCTACAAATATTATAATCTTAAGGAAGCAAAGTGCATCATCTGGTATCCGACAGCTGCATCCTGGTTATTGACTAAAGAGGTATCGGTTCATCATTTCACCTTGAAAAGGAGAGTGCTTTGTATAAAAGCTCTTTCAAAACACACACTTTATTGACTTCCTTTGATATTAATAGCCTGTGACACAAAATGCCATTTTCCCAGCGAAGCCACGTTACTTCTTATCTGATGTGACCTTGTTGATGGTGCCAGACACGGTGCTGTAACGTATCTCAGCTCGGGCATCATTGCAGATTACCGATGCCACACAGCCAGAATGAGTATGTACTGCTTTGCCTTTGTTCCAGATCTTCAAACCTCACATATGAAGGCTATGTCAGTCCCAATCACAGGACTCCCTCGCAGTGGCCTCCTCCACACCGCTCTGATACAGACGTACAAGTGACAGCACCGACTCGAAGGGCCATCATCGCTGCAAGGCAAGCTATCTGTCGTTGAGGTGAAGAGGCTGATAACAGTGGTCCCTGTCTGTCATACAACAAGCAACCCCAACTCCATCTCACCCTCGAGGGAGACTTACTGCTTTAATGTGGACAATGAATGGTTCAATTTGTCCTGTGCGCGTCAAAGGACTGGCTCGGTGATTACTTTCTTGGCACAGTAGTGACAATCATTGGCTTGGTCAGGACGTATTGGGAGAAAGGCCTCCGTCAGGCCGGAATAGGATGAGTGACAGTGAGAGACGGAAAAAGGAGAAAAGGGAGAGACAGGTAGAGAAAGGGAGCGGCGGCGAGGCCGGCTTTGCACGCCTCAGTGAACAGCGGCATTCAATCCTTCATAGGATGAGAGATACAGTATCCTGACCTTGACTGATCGAGGAGAGAAACAAACCTACAATCCATCCATGCAAAGTCACAAAGAAGACACAGAAACGCTGTTAAGTGCAGAAAAGGGACATTTTTTGTCACATTTTTAGCTCTGGTCATATCGGAAACACTGAACCCACAGACACCTGTGCCACATGTGTCCAACGGTGTAAGATTCCTAGCATTAGTTTGACACGGTGGGAAACACAGTAGGCTTTGTCACTTTCTTGCTGACAGTTAAATGAGAAAATCAACACCACTCTCATGTCCGGAGAGGCCACTCTAAAGACTGTTTGCTCAGCTTATGTAGCAATAAGACTTGAACCTTATTTGGCTAGGTAATCAACTCCAGAACCTTTAAAGCTCTCTAATTACAGCGGTGCACGATTATTGCATGTACTGCATTAGCTGACTTGAACAAAATATTATTTTAAGAGTGACTTAAATCATTTTTCGAGAGAGAATTTTGAAACCAAGTGAGTTTATTCAGTGCGTCTCCATCCTTGAGTGTCAAACACTGTCAGATGCTGCTGTCACTGCAGAGAAACGCACAAAGGTTTCCTTGGAGGGCGCTCTCTGCACCGGGGCTGTGATCGACCGTGGCTGCTGTGGCTCTGTGGGTCTTCTCAGCCTGGCTGGGGGGCTTCTTTGCCTCCCTCCAGCTGTGTGCCCAGCCTGGAGGCTGTGGTCTGTGACCGGCTCCCGGTGCAGACGGCTCCGTGTGATAGTGTTCCCTCACCTGGCTCATGTGTGTTTATGTGTGTGTGTGTGGGGGGAGGGGATGTGTGTGTATGTATCCATGACGGCTTATGTTAATGAGAGTGTGGGGAGTGAATTGGAGGGCGGGATGGGGAGGGCTGCTTTTAACCATGTAAAGCATTTCTGTATGAAAAGTGCTTTATAAATAAAGATTGATTGATTGATTGATTGATTGTTAAGTACTAGATGCTAGAAGAGTCATTTTTTATAACAGGGACAAAATCCACATTTGGATATTGCAGGGCCAGAACTGGAGTTAATCTCGAGATTGAAATCCAAGATAAGGTGGGTCAGGTTTGGTCTTTGTTTTCATTCCCTTATTCATTTGTCATTTCTTTTATTCAGTACCTCTGTCAAGGAAGTTTGGTCTTTGGTAGCATGCGTGCGTGTCTGTCTGTAAAGACGATAGCTCAAAAAGTTTTGAATGAACTTTGCAGGGAGGTAGAGCGGGGTCACGTTGACTTTCCAAGATCAGCAAGCACTCCAGCGGGTGGTGAAAGAAGCTGGCAGAATTATTGGAACAAGTCTGCCAGAGATCAGTAATATCTTCCCCACTCGCTGTCTGAGGAGGGTGCACAGTATCCTGCGGGACCAACATCACCCTGCGTGCCACCTTTTCCATCTGCTGCCCTCAGGGAGAAGGTACAGGTCTATACAGGCCAGAACATCCAGACTGGCCAACAGCCTGTATCCACAGGCTGTGAGGCTCCTGAACTCTCTGCCCCCCTCTCACGGACAATAACCATATCCAACTTCTTAATAGCAATGAACTGGTCTGCATTGGTGCATCATATCTTTATTCTCTTCCCCCTCCTGCCGCCCCCCCCTCTTTCTTAAATAGATAACTATCATATCTGATATCATATCTCACAGTACAATAATATTGAATGGGTTGCATTGTTGTATTTTGTCATGTTTCTCAGGTCTTTGTCTGAATTTCTACGAACATTATTGCTAAGGATTGTCTTATTGCATTGGAGTCACACTGGGTTAAATATGTACACTTGGGTTTTAAGGGGTATTTATTATTCTCTTCTTTTTTTTGGGTTGTATGGAAGCCCCAAACGCAATTTCATTGTTCTTGACAATGACAATAAATAAATAAATACTAAATACTAAATCTTCAAGGTCAGCTTCAAGATTTATTGGTCGAAAGCACCAAAAACTACTTGGTTAGGTTAGATAGAAGATCATAGTTTAGGCTGAAATACACCCTTTAAGTCATCACTGGCACAAAAAGATGTCTTGACGGGTTCTTTGTGAGAAGCCTTGAGCAACCTTGTGCAACACCAGCTCCTTTGACAGGACAACACCAGTGACAGCATGGGAATGGGAAAACTCTAACCATGTGCAGAGTTCTTGAAGATCTCTACGCAGCTTTTTCAAATTTCCATAAATCACTAGAATGTCTACAGGTAACAAACAGTTCTGCTGGAAACATCACCACATACACCCTCTCCCTTACCTGGATAGTGGGTGGTGAGCGCTGTTTGCGGGTGGTTGTGGTAGACAAGGTGGTGGTAGTCTCTATAAAGGTGGTGGACATCTCTGGCGGTACCGAGGTGGTGGTGCGCGCCGCGCCCCGGCTAGTGGGGACGTCGCCCACCAGCCGCACGCTGCCGTTCACCTTGATGTTAATGTGGCCCTCGGCGGCCATGTTGAGGACTTTGAGGCCATTGTAGTAGAGGCCGGAGAGCTGGCCCTGGTAGGGCCGCTTCCGGTCGTTTCCACCGATAGAGATAGTGGCCTGGGTGTTGAAGATCGTCAACTGCCGGCCTGGCGCGGGAGGGAAAAGCGTTGATAAGCTTAAGAGATGATAATCTAATGTAACAATAACATTAAACTTTCATTGCAAGACAGATGCGGTGATAGAGAACGTTTGATGAAATGTCTTGTTTCCCTGATTAAAAGAAGTTGCAGATGGTTTTCAAACTGTAATGATGACGCAACCTGGCTTTGTACTGAAAAAAGTATCTACAGCTGCCCTACTTTTTACCTACTGCTGAGCACATTTTGTACAATAAGTAGATTTCAAACTGCTGCTAGAGCTGAAACAGATACACTTGTCACAGCAGCAGCAGTGTTGTAACACTTTCCACAGCTTTGTTGTTATTCTGTGGACAAAAGGGTCTCGAGCAATAAGTACAGCATGTATATGGGGAATAATGTGCAATGCCCAGTTGCTACAATTCATGTGATTTTCATTAGGAGAAGCCCAAATATCATTATCAAAACACACTGCTCATGCATTCCCAATGAAAGAAAAGCACAGCAAACTTTCACAATGCAGGAATCATAATTAAAAATCTCCATTGTATAATTTACAGACACATAACACCGCAAGCCCGCTACATTTGTTTGTTATGTAATACATAATACATTAGGTATGAAATGGCAGGGGCAACGTTCATATCACAGAAAAATGAAATAGCACGTGTGGAGTCATGCATGCAGCGGTAATGGGATTTTTTTTCCAAACCTGCCTTGTTTTACAGTTGTTAAAGGGACTTTATGATGAAGTTATGCTGATGTTTATGTGCAATGAATTTTAAAAGCAGTTTATGATATTTTTATGATGGATTAAGCACCAGAAAAAACAAAGGGGGAAACAGACTTCTTCTTTTTCTGGGAAAATCCCCACAAAATGTTCAATACGAACAAGGTGCTGGTTTTAATCTAACGACTGGAAAAGAAAAAAAGCACAGCTCTATCAGGGCACAGTGCACCTTGGCAGGCGCGCTGTGACGCTTTGCCGTCAAAAAGGCTCCAATTAGCTCTCCATCGCCAAACAAGTGAGAATTTTATTGTGTTTGATGTGTTTAAGTACAATCAGATGAATTACAGCAGGGAGAGGCACCTGCTGTTTGGAAAGTTTTCAGGGGGATATGCCCACTGATTAATTTGTTCTCAAACATTGCAGAGGATTTGAGCCAAGGGAGTTAATTCTCCTCTCAAAACAATCGGCCGACTGTTGCGGCATAGATAATAATGCATAATGCCTCCGCCTAGTCAATTTTGCACAAAAGATTAGCAGCACTTGATATTTCATATCTTGTTGTTGCACTGTTTACAAAATCACTTCCCAGTCCCTTTAACTAGACACCATGGTTCAACTTTTTTTTTTTTAAAGATGACAATGACAGAAAAAGGGACAAGAAATAATAAACAAAAGCATCATAAAAACTGAACCAAAGGGAAAGGACGAAAAGGCTAAAAACACAAACAAAATAAAACAAATTGCTTTGGTTTACTGGTTTTTTAAAGGGTTTAAGGGATGGTTATTCATTCTCAGAGGTTGAAAGGGAACAAGCCGATGAAATGACAGAAAATAAAGAACATTCTAGAAGTTCGATAAAGATTTACCTTTGTCCTGAAGCCAATCTTCTACTGGCCGGGTATATTTGAACGGGATTTTCTTATTTGCCATTTGATAGCGCTCAATGTCGCTGTTGCCTTTAAAGTTTGAAAGTTTAACAAACAGCTTCAAACAGTTGGCAACAGCAACAGACATCACACATTTATACAGTGGTTTATGAAGAGTTTTATCTTTGTTTAGAAATATTTATAAAAGCTTTATGATATATATGAATATATATGTATATTTCTTTTACCCCAAAGTAGCGTTACTTTAGTGGAAATTTTTTAAAACTCATATTTATACAGCACACTCCACACACAGCAGCAATGAGGAAAAACAAACTGTAGGGAAAGAAAAATCCTGCAAGAAGAAGTCAAAACACAGGAAATGCATCACATCTACATCATTTTACATAATAGAGACAAAAGGAAGGAGATCAAGTGGTTAAAAAGGCAGACATGCATAAAGCGCCTTTCTCTGAAGCAAATTGGAGGTAATTTATGTGCACTAATTCTCCCACTGGACACCACCTGCTTTCACATTTCAAGGGCCAAGGAACGATTTGGTGGGGTAGCTACTTGGAGGGAATGAGTGTGTAGCAGCTTTTGAGGGGAAAAGGAGGCAACGTTAGATGAGGAGGTGGTAATTTGAAGCACAGCAGACCTGTTTTGGGGGGGGGGGGGGGGGGGGGCGGGGGTGGTAGTCCCACAGTGACACAGATTTGAAGAGGACAATGCATACAAATGAGATCATTACTGACATAGTGGGAGGCTTTTTGGGTTCAAAGACACACCAAAAGAACGCAACCACCTCTTCTGGGAATGTTCCTGTTGGGCTGGAGGTATATAACAGTAGTGTAATAATAATAGCCTCACTTATGCAGGGAATCTGGAGCCTGTACTGAGTATTTCTGGCATCATTTACAAATTTCCTTTGTGAATGTGCCGGGATGCAACATTTTGTCTGACAAACAGGGATCCTCTCCCTTTGAAAGGTGCCGCGGATCTGTCGACAGCGAGAATGGAGACGTACAAGTCCGTCTTCAAACATTTTGAGGTCTAACAAAAGAGACGAATGGCAGTGTGATGTCACTCAGTATCCAGAAGGAAAGGGATTTGGAGGAAGAAAGAAGAAAGGCACTGGCACTGACTCATTTACAGTATAATACAACTGAAAGGGCAAAGCTTCACCTGCCAGTGTGTTTAGTTTGGAGCTTTTGAACGTGCTTACATTCACGCCCTCGTTCTGACACCCGCCCGGGTTGTATTTCATTTTCTTTCTTGGTTTGGCAATAAGCTACATTCGGTGTAAGTCACCACTGCTCTGACCTGCTGACTAAACTTCCATAACATTACGCGCGAATGCGTCACAACTGCATAAAACCGTGAGCTCGTACCAGTTTCCCTTCCCTCTCTCTTTTCTGTCTTCCTTGCGTTCTTTGCTACCTTTCACAGAAAAAAAACATCCAAGTGCTCAGTTTACAGCCAGCTGGGATGGAGTGTAGATATGGCTGCAAGGGAGCTCAAGGAGCTAAACGAATGTTTCTGCAGTGTGCCAGCAGGTTAATCAGCTACTAGCAGGACTCCCTCCCCATTCCTTTGATCTCAAGCAGGTTTCAGGTGGCAGCCAAATACACTCTCCTCTGGACAAGGGCCACAGAGGGAGGCAAGATGTTCGTGTTTGAAATCAGAGGACGCTCGGAAAAGGTTTGGAGTTTGATCGAGCGAGCCGGGAAACACGGGGGGAGGGTGGATGAGTGCCATCGACAAATAATCTCTTCGCATTCTTTCTGCTTTGTCTTTTCCATAAAGTCTCAAACGTAGCCTCACGTCGTCCTTTAGACGAAGTGGAATCACGAGACTGAGAGGAAGACGGAGAAGAAGCTGTAAGTTTGCTGTGCATTGCTAATGCCGTGGTCTCAGGTATAGCTCTTACATTGTTCTAGGTGATTAATGAGGTGACAGTCCCCACGTAATGAATACACCACCAGCTAATTGTGCAACTAATGAGAAAATTCTCTCTAGTTTGTCAATTTGATATTCAATTTCTAGAGGTGACTTCAGAATGGATGACCTTGCCAATAAAAGCACTACTGTTTATTAAAAAGTCAGTCTACTAAGGGTTTCAGTTTTTCCCCCTAAACATAGTGGACAGATATTTCCTGCCAGTGCACTGAGGAGAGAGACGAATGAGCAATCTGACATTATAATATGTCTGATGTTCTTTAAAGCCAGAGAACCGATTTCATTTTCAGTCAACGTCCATAATGAAAACAAGCAAAAGAAAAACTGTATATTTGTAGGGCGAGAAACAAACACCCATCAGTACGGACAGGTATAGAATAGAATAGAATAGAATAGAATAGAATAGAATAGCCTTTATTGTCATTGTACAGAGTACAACGAAATTGGAGTGCCACTCCCTTGGTGCAAGTTTCAATAATAAATATAAATGTAAAATATAAAAAGTACAAAAAAAACAATCGTAAGTACTCAAACAATAGTATGTACAATATATACAGGATAGCAGCATTAATATGATGACAGTATGAATAGCAGCATAATATAATGGCAGCGAAGGTGGAGCTACTGTGGAAATGGGTTACAAAAGGGCTTGCAGAGGCAGCAGCAGCTCTGTGATCAGCTGATCTTCCAGGAATCTTACCTTAAATTTGCCAACCTTAACTCAAGCTAACTTAGCTATGTTTGCTTTGGTTTTGGTATTAGTCAGTCGAAAGCTAACCCAACCAGGACACTTTCATTTTGCTTGTACAGGAAGGCCGCCTCATGGGTGAGTTTGTCGTCCGTCTCTTCTCTCTGTGTTTCTGCAGGGCCTTAAAAGGTAAAGTGTGATAACACCACACAGCCCTTATAGAGAAGACCAGGTGAATATAAATATTTACGTATGTTTATCATTATTATATTATTTTGCTGCGAGCTTATGCGCACGTTGCCGGCTTTTACTTCGGCCCCGCTGCATGCCATCACTGTTTTTTTCCTCCTAGCCAAAACAGTGTCTCGGTTTTTTCCCTTTGGTGGCAGCCATTCAGTCAACACAAACACTGGCACGGTGACAGTCGTCTGCTGGTCGGTTGCTTCGTTCTCTGCAGTTGGTTGCCAGACTAATCTCACCGGGGTTCCATCACAGGGCCAGTGCTGAGAGCGCATCAAAACTGTGAAAATGGCCACCGTGACAGGCTCCTGGCATTCTCTCTATTTGGGGATGATGAGTACATTTGATATAGTGTGGCAGCTCAACTCCACAGCTCGCCACCGCAGCCCCCTGGTAATGAATATCTTGCACAAGCCACCTTCTTTCCCATCTACACCTGACTTTCATCTCTGTTTCTCCTCCTCGCTCCCTGGTTATTCATCCGTGCACTCAAGCTTTTTTCCATTCTCTCGTTCTCTTCGGCACACTGTCCATCCAGCGATATTCCAGCTCCTTCATCTGCTCCCGCTATTCTCCGTCTCCCAGACTCAGCAATCAGCTCTCTTTGCTCTTCTTGGCTGAATCCGGCCTCTACAGCTGCAGCCACAATTTATCTACTTTTCACTCACTTTCTCTTCTTCTGTGCCCGTCTACATGTCAGCTCTTTCTCACTTTTTGTCGACGTATTCCATTAAACGCTTCTGTATTCCTTCACCGGTTGCACTTCTTTTCTATTCACCCACATCCCTTCTTTTTCTCCTGCACGCCTGCCCCCGATCTTCCTTCCATTCTCTCTCGGGCGTCAGACGAAGCCAGGGAGTAAATTCATCATTTATCAGGTCGCTCTGAAATTTATGGTGCTGAAAAGATGAATTAGATTGGCGGCTTGTACACTTGGCTTAGTCTGAGTTGTGAGAGCGACAAAGATTGTGTCTCAGATAGGGCTAATCATGTTTGGCCCCAGGGACGCGTGGGGATTTATCTCGCTCCTGAGGAATTGTTTTGTCTGTATTTCAAGACAAAGATTGGCAGATATTTTGAAACCGTGCAACTCATTGTGTCTGTTTCAGGTTGTGGGAGTCGCAACATTGTGCGCATCAGCGTGTGGATGAAAGTAATCGTGTTTTCGAGCGTTCGTGTGTCTGAAAATGAACACAAGGCTGTTCTGGCTATGACCAACCCCCTTGTACCCATCACAAATGATGGACCACACACAAACACGCACGCACACGGACATACTTTCCCCAAGGCACTAGCAGAGTAGTTAGGCCAATGGTCATTCATCTGAGACAACGCCTGGACCTCAGCCAGCTCGAGGCAACGTGCAAAGCACAATCTCCGCCTGGCTCGGTCTAATAATTCTTTGATTCAAAGATTCGAACTCACGCAAATAAAAAAAGAGATCATGTAATCCGAAATCAAAGAGTGCAGGGATTCGGAGTGTTATATAAGGAAATTGGAAGCCTCTCACTAGACAAAGACAAGTCCCTGCAGTAATGTGGGTTGTCACACAAGTACACAGGACTGCGAGAAAGATGCGTAGCCACGATGAGCACCGACTCGAAAAAGGCGGAGAAACACGGATAAAAAGGAATTTGAGGACAAAAACAGAACAGAGATCTGAGAGGGCACTGTTAGAGGGGGAGAATAATTAGAGAAAGGAAGACAAAAGCAGTCAACGCATACATTCGACGCCCACACGCAAACACGCGCGCGCGTAAGCTGCCGAAGCCTCGTGGAAACGCTCCAGTGTGGGATCAGAGCGGGTGTACTGTTATAGAGAAGAATGGGGCTGTGAAGTGCACAAGTTCTTTTCCGTCTTGTTTCTTAACACAGGTTGCATTAAAGTGTGGATTTTTTTTATCAGTGAAAGCAGTTTTGTTTAAGTCACCTTTGATACTGACAATATCAAGTTCTGAGCGCTTGTGTACTGGGCACGCTCAGCTTGACACTAAGGTTATCCATCCTATCTCTCTGTACAGCGTGCACTGCCTTCCATGTTTTGAGCAGACCTCAGCAGAAATGGAAGAAAAGACAGTTTAAATTATTGAAACTATTTATTTATTATATTTTTGGCTGTCAGCTATGGTAGCACTGAATGCTAAATAATGAGACGGGAACAAAGGAGAACTAAGCTGAGAGGAGAGCCCAGTAACACTGCAGAAAAACAAACAGACAATCAGACAGTGTGTAGCAGTTTGCATAATTCATTCAGTTATTTAATAAAATGTTCCTGTTCTTCAGCCGCGTGTCAGAATTAGCTTCACTGCCTGTGTTTAATCTTACTGCAAAGGGAACCCTTCAACCTGTTTGCTTCACTGGGAGAAAGACGGGTCCTGTTCAGGGTGGACGCCGCCTCTCATCCTATGACAGCGGGGATAGGCTGCGGTCTCGCAGTGACCCCGAACTGAATAAATGGTTATGATTACGGCTGGATGGATAGGAGATAGATACCATATCACCCCAATAGAGCATGTCGCTCCCAGGCTACTGGCTTACGTGTGCTTCTTAGGATATTTAGAAGACGAGGCTTTCACGCACCTCTTCCATGGAACCAGCTCCCAGTTTGGATTCAGGACACAGACACTATCTCTAATTTTAAGACTTAAAACTTTCCTTTTTGCTAAAGCATATAGTTAGGGCTGGACCTTTTTACACGTCTCTGCATTTAATCATTAGTTATTACAAATCTCTGCCTCCCCTCAACCCAAAAAGGTCACAGCAGGGCCACCTGGCTCCCTGAGCCTGGTTCTTATGGAGGTTTCTTCCTGTTAAAAGGGAGTTTTTCCTTCCTTCTGTCGCCGTGCTTGCTCATAGGGGTCATATGATTGTTGCAGGGTCTCTACCTTATAATACAAAGCTCCTTGAGGTTACTTTTGTTGTGATTTGACACTATATAGTAAAATGATTATGTTATTATTTATATTTATAATAAAATTACAATCTAATGCAATCCATTACATTTCTGTACCATACCGGCTTACTGTGACTGGTTCTCTTACAGTTAACGATGGTAATATGGCTTTAGCATCAAAGTGCAGGGATGCCAAACTCAGGCTACGTCCACACAGGTATTTTTGAAAACGCAGATTTTTCTGTGCGTTTGCGCCTTTCGTCCACACGTAAACGCCGTTTTCGGTCACTGTAAACGGAGATTTTTAAAAACTCCTGCCAGGGTGGAGATTTTTGAAAACTCCGTTTTTGCGTTTACGTGTGGACGAGGAAAACGGAGAAAAGGCAGCGTCAAAGGTGTGCGCCTTTTTTGACGTCACACTGTGCGCCGGGTTACTGTTTCGCTGAAATGAATTTCTACCATGGCGGACGTAGACAAAATACGGTTACTGTTAATTGTTCTCTCTGCAGTGTTTAAATGCTTACATACACACACACAGTTACTGTCCTCCACACATACGACTCGGTTCTGCTTCTATGCCCCAGCTTTGTTTACTCTTTCCCGCCGAGGCTTCTAGACTTCTGATTGGCCAACATTTCTACACGGTTAGGAATATAGTGCCACCTGCTGCTCTGGCATGTTCATAGCAGCGTTTTCCTTCATTTCTGCCTTTACGTGTGGACGGGATTATTTTTTAAAACGAAAATGGAAAATCTCCGTTTTTAAAAATACCCGTGTACATGCGTCACATTCAGCTTACTTTGATCATAAGTGGGCCGGACAAGTGAAACTCGCCTTTCTGTCAGTGTAAAGATGTTTAACTATACATTAAATCCCTCATATATATTAATATAAGAAAAAAGTGTAATTTGTGTAGAAAATGATAGACGTCTGTCAGCAGAGTTTAAACTGACAATCTTTAACATAAACAAAAAAACTGAAGTTAGCTCATTGCCTGGACAGTCCTGTCCCCTCCAGGCGAGGAGGTGTTTATCAGTATGAAACCCATGAAAGCACAATTAAAATATGACAGGCCCTTCTTCACACTTCCCACAATTCAGTGGGCCAGATTGGAATTTATTTTCTGGACTGATCCTGGCCCCCGAGCCTTATATTTGACACCCATGTTATATTGGAACACGCTACCACTCAAAAGTTTGTGTTCACTTAGAATTTTCCTTGATTTCGAATAAAATAAATGAATATACAAACGTGCACTTAATGACAAATTAAGTGCACGTTTTAATGGAACATGTACGTAGGAGTACAGACGCCCATGTTCAGAGATCCTCACCTCCGGTGTTCAAATAGCACTTACGTGATGTAAGCTCATCATTTGAAAAATTCTAATTGATCATTATAAGAATTCGTAACCAATTATTCTGGTGCAGATGAAAACTCTTCAGCTCATTAAAGAAGGAATGAAATTGCCTCGCTGAGTGTCCCCCACCCAAACTTCCTTCCGAAGCTCATCAGAGTAACGGCTTTCTGTAACGTTATTCCAAAGACTGAATCTTACAACAGCTTCAATTAAAACAATCTTGTGGCTGCTGCTTAAGGAAGATTTGGTGCAATTTCATAGTCAGTGTTAAAAATGAGGCTGAAATAAGCAAAGAAACACCAAAGTTGTGGAGTTATGAAATCGTCCGTTATTTAGAAGCACGTCATGCTGTCAGAACTGGCTGCTGCCATTTGAAGTGAATCCTAATGTCTCAATGCTTTTGTTGGCCAACTCTCTAAACACTGTTGTTAAGACGTCCAATTTACACACCTCAGGCCTATTTTGTAAGCGGCTCTGACTGACAAGCAAACCACCAACACCTTTGTCCTCACCTATTCCCCCACCAGGGAGAGGGCATGCCCAGATCCGGTAACTGTTTATTGAGCGGCCTGAGAGCCTCGTGGCAGCTACTGCCTTCAAGTTAAGCATTAGAAGTGTGAGAAGGCAGTCGATGAGTCTGGACCCTAACATGTAATTACTCACGAGATGACAACCCCTTTACAAAGGAGGGAGGGCGAGGGAAAAAAATCAATCATCGTTGAATTACTATCACTGAATGTACTGCAAATTACCTGTGCAGAAGAGAAAAAGAAATTACCACGCATTCGATCCGCCGACCTCAACTCCATCTCAAGACAATGGCAGGCGGACAGAAAAGGGAACAAACCTCAGTGGGATCGCTTGAAAGAAATCCACAGCTAAACTTCTTTCTGCTGTGCATTCCTGAAGCGGAGATGTAAACCTTAACGACCATTTAGCAGTGACTCCTGAGCTTTGCTGGCTTTGGATCACAGATTCCGGCATACGTATTGGCAGAAGCTAAGGAAACAAGCACTGCATGCTTATGCAAGCAGGCCCTTTGAGGTAATTATGAAGGTGGTAGGCGTTCAATTCCTATCCCAAACTGATGGCTATTAAAGATGAAGAACGGTCGAACTATTGCGCGATCCACAGTTGGGAACATAAGGGACATGACACTACCTCTGTGCAGCAATCGCGCCCGCTTCTGCCTGATTAATTCAATTTCTTCATCGAGCGCTGCGCACACGCGAGCGCCAATGTGTACGCCACGGAGATGTCACTTGTGTGCGCGCTGCGGAGTTTCTCAGTATTTCGCAGCGTTACTGCAGCTGAAATGCGGTTATGAAACCCGTCCGACCTTATCTGCTCAAAGAAAAGCGAAAGACAGCCGGCGGCAAAAGAAAGCCAGAGACAGAAGAGATTAACGTCACCTGCGCTGGCACTGAACCAAACCACAACAGCGTGCCAGGTCACGCCAGGAGAGGATGCTGGCCTGTCATCGGTGAAGGCAAGCAGGCAAAAGGAGCATGCTGTAGGGCTGCTGAGACATAGTGAAAGGGATCGACTCATATTTGCTGGCTTCCTACGATTACATGGTATCAACATTTCTGCATATGTTTTTTTTAAAAGCTTTCAGAACAGAATATCTCAATTATTGATGCGTGATGGCTTCTTAGATATAGCCGAGCTCATATCTCAAGGAAATTTAACATTGGCTTTTTAGTCGACATGTAATCCTGTACATTCTCGTCCTACCAGCGCGGCACAATTGTTCCACAGAGATCAATGACGTTTCATATTATCTTTTGTCATTCTTGGCTCGACTGCCACTTTGTTCCCATGTTGTCTCCCCGTGTGTCTGTTCTGTTTGACTAAGTGAAATTGAAGAGGAGGGTAATAGGAAACGAGCAAACAAAGGTAGCTTCTCCTAAGCCGGCTGACATGGAGACACAGATATCAAAGTTGAGGAGAGCCAACTCAATTTAATGGACTGTTAAGTAGAAGCAGGAGAGGATTTTTTCCCATCCTTCTTTCCCTCTCTCACACTCTCTCACCTAGCTAGCTGAGCAGCACATATCTGTTCCAAATGGAGGGAGTGCCTGAGTCTCCAAATGGAGCGCGCTCCGTTTGATGACCCTATTTGTATTCTGCTGGTGCGCCGCTTCTGCTGACCTGGGAATGAGAGATACAGGCAGGCAGCAGCTTTATCTGGCCAACAGGCCACCCTTGGTTTCTGCCTTCAGTGCTCTCCTTGCCTGCCCGCTGACCGAATGTTGCGCAGTTAATGCGTCTTGCAAGACAAAAGATTTCAAGCTCGGTGTCCCCCCCCTCCCGTGGAGCCAAGCGTTATCGTGTTTATTGAAGGGTTTTGAAGCACATGTTACAGTACGAGTATGATGTTGGCCAGGTGATGGCCACATGCTTGTTAGTCATCTCACATATTTTACCCCGGAGAGCAAGTGAAGGTGAATCCTTTCTTCCTGCTTGTGCCCTTTGCATGATGAAATAGATGGTGTCCAGTGGTTTTAAAGCTATTACTACTAATTTACCTTGAATTACTCCAGAAAGGATTCATTGGGTTAATAACAGAATATCAAATAGACTGAGTTAAAAATGAGGTCGGTACCTGTGGGAAAGTGCTCATTGACCGGCCAGTTGTCCACCTGCAAGGTCGCATTGCCCCCGTTCCTGGTGAATCGGACCAAATGGTATTTGCCATCGTTTATCAGCGTGTTTACCTCCTTGACGCTGATGTCCACCGTTCCGATGTTGAACGTCACACCTATTTTGCCTTGTTCCTGAAACAGACACAAAGAGCACGAAAGAGTTGGTCTGACGCCATCAAACAAAGTGAGCGCTGCTTAATAAATGCAAGCGATACGAAATTGTGTGGCACCGCTGTCAGCGCGAGATGAATTTGAACCGCAGATTCCACCCACATGTATTGTTGTGCCGTAATGAATTAATTATACAATAAACTAACTGTAAAAAGTTCAATAAAGCTACTTGGATGAATGCCCCCGGCTGGTGCTAATGGTGAACTACTCAGAGAACCTGAGGACGCTAGCGCGCTACGCTTCATTATACCACTGTAATGTGATGAAAATAGGCTGCCAGCAGAGATTGTAATGATGAGTAATGCTCCCTGCAGCCTGTCACCACAAAACTGGCAGGACAGATGCTTTTTCTGCCGCGGTCCTTACAGAATGCATGAATACCATATGCTTTGTTTAGTTCTTAATGCTAAACCAGTTATACCATGTCCGTAAATCGTGATGCCCCCTCGTCATTTTCTGATTTCTCTCCCCTCGACCCCACTAATTTTCACGAGCTGCCAGAGTGTGTTTTATTGTGACTGCTTGTGTATTCATGGTCATGCAGGCGTTACAAGCAAAAGGTTTTAAAGCGGAGGCAGGGCTTGAGTGAGTGGCGATGGGGAAAGGCTGTGTTTTCTGTGTCATTTGTTTTAATCCCCCACAGGGAATCTCTCAGTGTAATTACCTTCTTTAGAAGCCCAGAGCAGTGGGACTATTTCTCATAACAAAACCAAAATTAGGAAAGCCTGAACACAGAGCAGACACATATTGCTAATTGATCAGCAGAGACACTGGCCCTGCATGGCTGACTGTGACTATACAGACCCTGATAATGTCAGGCTGAATTTGACAGTGCTCGTCAGTGTAAAGGCGCTGCAGGATTGCTACAAGTTAAATGACACAACACTTAAACCTGCTGACCTCTATTTAATTTTACAGGCTCTTCATACCTAAGAGGAGCACTTAATAAGGCCAAGCTATGCTTGATGCAGTTCCTCTTGCTGTAAGTGAGACTATACCACCCGATTACCAAAGGAAGCTTCACTGTACAGTAAAACAGGAAGCGTGTCATGTTTTTTCCCGGACACATTTTGCTATATTAAGTTAGTTTAACAACAAATCAAACAGCAGTGTGTCCTCATGCTGTTTGGTCAGATGTCACTGGAGCAGGTGCCTTAATGGCTGTGATTCCATTTCAGAGAACCACAAAGTCCACATTACCAGGTTGGAGGTTTGCTGTTGGATAAGCTGCTGATTCATCTGCTGGGAGAATGTGGATCATGCACTGTCGAAATCTTTTTTTCCCCACTACTTGCTTTTTACTTTATATTTTACTTGCTGGTTAGATGCTTAAACTACAAACGCCCCACTCACACAGACCTTGGGACCATCTGACAACCACTTTCAAGTGGCTGTTGTAGGTTGCAGGAAGCTACCATGAAATTGATTGCTAAAGACTGGAGTTTAACAATCAATTTCATGAGTAAAGTCTAGAGACCAATCAGTGAACCTCTGTTGCTAGGGGGTTGCTAGGGAATTCTACAGCCAGTTGTCAGTGGTTGTTGGAGGTTGTGGGCAGTTGCTTGTAATTACTTTGGTCGTAAGTGAACTGCTGTGCAGTTTGCATGGAAGACGCCAACTCGGTAGCAAAGATGCACGAAATAATCACCAAGCAGTAATGAAATTGTGAAGAGTGTAACACAAATTAAAGATGACTGCAAAAACGTACAACCACAGGAGGTTTTCAGTGCAACACACTCCGAGCAGCCTGACAACAGCCACGTGACTGAAAGCTGCCACGACTCACTAACTGTTCTCTTGGTCTTAATAAGGTCGGGGTGAAGATGATGGTTAAACTCCAGCCCTTCACAACAGTCATCCTGCTTGCTGAAAGATGCCCAGCTGAAACATTCATGTTATGACCTTTCCCTCTGGCAATGCCTTGTGTGTAAGTGCGATGGAGTTGGACGAAACAGTATTAGCTGACACCCAGGGCAAGAGAACAGGCTGAAAATACACATGACATCAATAGGAAATTTAAAAAAATACTTTTTAATTAAGTTTGTTTTTCATCTTCTTAATTCGAGCACCTTAAAAACCCTGGAAGAAAGCAGGCGCTTCTTTTGATTTCTGTTAATTAAGGTTCCATTTTTATTTCTTAACCGCTTTTAAGTGCACAGGGCAGGAGTTGTCATGATTCAAGGCGCGGAGCATCCTCCAGAGGAGCCTTTCAAAGTTTTAAAAAAGGTAGAAAGCCCAGAAAATAGGCAGCGAATGAACCCCTGCAGTGACTCTGCATACTGTAGTTTCCTCTTCAGCTCCTTTTAACTGCCAAAGTGGTCAAAAGACACTGAACAGTATTCACTGCCACGCTCACACTTACAGTTTAAACATCCTTTATCTATTCATAAAAAGAGATACAGAATTTCAATGTGCTTGAGACCGTAATGGAAGGAACGATGGAGCAGCTCGGCTAATAATGGAAAAACAATGTCACCAAAGACACAAGAAAGCCATCTCCTAAAAGCTGAGCCCGGGCGCAGAGTAGGCGAGCAGAATACCTCAACGCGCACTTAACTTCTCTGTCAGAGAGCTTGTAAATGGGCTCTTAATTTAAGCAGTTGTTATTAAAACTTAGTGCAACACTTCCAACAAAAGTGTGTGTGGGGGCGCACGTGTACGTTTACGCACGCTGCTTATCTGACAGCAAATACACATAATCCGAGCACCGAGACGAGATAAGCACACGCGCCAGTATGCAGATGATTTAATGTGACAAGGTGATGCTCGGCGTGTCTGTTGTACCGTGAAAAATACTACTAAAGCATCGTGGCCTTCCTGACTAAAGACAAGACCTTTCCCTGGTATGAAAAAACAACATGTCTGACGGGCCGAGCGCATACAAAGCACAGACAGAAACATCAGCGCTAGTACATCCACTGTGACCTTCAGAGGCTCTGGCAGCCCTGGCTCTCCTGCGTAGTCGCATCAAAGCCACATCAGCGACCCACTAATACCTACAAACAAAGACAGATCGTCATCCCCCCGGCCCCTGTACAAACAAACAGCAAAACACAACAATTGTACACCTTTGTAACTGTTGCTGAGCGCCTCCGGGCAGTGCAAAGAAGGAACTGTGTGTATTAGCGCGTTGCAATGGCACACCTCCCCGTTTCTCTCTCTCTTCTCTATCTGCACTACTCCCAGTGTCCGGCCTACCCTCCCGCCTCTGCCACCGCCGCCCACCCACCTGCCCGCCCACCCCCTGCGCTGCAGCAGTGTTTGATTGACAGATCCAATTACGTTTTTTATTGGCCTGTCGCTCGCGAGGCGGGAAGGCACTTCATTGTCTCCCGAGCAAAAGGAGAGGGAAAAAATGGCTATTGTTCTCTTAGTGGAAAAGATGATGGCCGGCTATTCTAGGTGTAAACAAATGATGCGCGGAAAATCACTTCCAAACCCGCGCGCGCGCTCAAATGAAAGCGGACGCCGCCGCACGTGCACACGGACTCGCGGACGATGAAGTGTAACCTCACAAAGAAAAGAATCTTTAGTGTCTTTAGTGTCGTGTTAGAGGAAAAATACAGTGTAACAACATTTAGTTGTAACAATCAAATTACAGCAGTATAGTTGTAATTTACTGGTATGATGCGCGTAAGCCCTTTTATAGACTAACAGACTCCCACACTCTTTATTTAATGTCAGCCACAAACACTGACTGCTCGCCGCTATAGGATCAAAAACACGATTATGTTTGCAGTATACGTGTGTGGGTCACTTAAGGCGTACAGTATGTGTGGGCATGTTGTGTTCACGCTCTGTGTAACTAAGAGTGATAAATGTAATTCCAGGCGAGCGAATGCACCCCTCCCTCCGACTCATCCCTCCGCTGCGAGCTAGCCTGAGCTCAGCACGAGGATCTCCGGCGTTCCCACGTGTCCCGGCACACACTGACATCAGTAATCAGGCTCGCTGCAATCCAATTCAGGGCCGATCAATGCCTCCAACACATGGAGCGCCCGGGGCAGAGTGAAGGAGAGAGAATCACTCAAGGCAGCGGTGGGCGAGCCTGCAGACAGCCCTCATCAGACAGCTGCTGTACAGGAGGACGAGCCGCTCACAATAGACGCCATCGCCCGCTCGCTGAATGGTCATTCTGTTAAGCCACAAGCCTGAGACAGATGAATACATCTGACAGCCATTTTATGCAGGTGATATGGGCAGAATAAGCAATAAGCTTAGCTGTGCTGGGGAGGAAAAGAAAGATGGAGAAAGAAATGCATAAAAATAAGTAGTTATGACCCAGATATCTTCTATAAGAAGATGTGCACTGAACGCACTCTGAGGTCAGACATTGTTATTAAAGGTGGGGACCTGTCTCAATACAAAAAGATAAGATAATCTTTATTAGTCCCACAATTTGTTTTGTTACAGCAGAAGGTGGACAGTGCAAAGTTACAGTAGCAAAAATTAAGAAAAAACACTGGAATAGGATGATAAGAATAAGAATAGAACAAAATACAATGTTATCAGAAAAAGAGAATTGTAATAAAAAGTATCGCATTACAATCAAACCCTGATTGTAATCTAGTACGGGTACAGAGCAGTTGTAGCAGGATGACTCCAGCAGATCTATATAAAGGCTCATTTGGGAGGGAGGAATATCTGATACCAGGAATGTGAACATGTCCCAGGGTGGGAGTTTGGGTTACATATCCCTCTTTTCATCTGACATCAGCGCTCAAGTTAGCTTTCGCGGTCAGAGGCCAACAAAACTGGATCATGGACGCAGTGGAAGCAGAATCAATAGAGTGGAGAAGCTAGCACATGCAGGATTGATGCGCCTGGCCTTCCCACTGCCAAAGCCATTTATCGTCAGTAATTGACAGAGATAACTCATAGACGGCGCGGTGATTTGTAGCTGTCTATTCTTGTGCACATCAAGCTCTAGTGTCAGAAATTTGCTAAAGGGTAGGATGTTAGAGGCAGTAAAAGAGAGGTTTGTGTGTGCGAGTGTGCGCTGGCCTTTGCAGCTAGTCGTTTCTTCATGTACAGAACGCGCTGACAACTCGACAAGCCTTGGGCTTGTCAAGAGCTTGGCATATTTTTCTGTGGTCTTGCAAGCGCTGTTGGCGAAATTGAAAGCCCTAATTACATAAAGAATGTCTCTATTTCTACAATAGATTAAATTGATTAGGTCTACAAAGCAAATCACACCTAGTTATGAAAAATAATTTAGAAACCCTGGCACAGCCACACTTTCTATTACAAAAAAAAGCCAGAAAATGGTTGCTCTACCTATTACAAACATTCAAGAAAACATTATCTTCAGTAGCATACATCTGTGAAAATTATATTAATCTGAAGCATGTTTCTATGTAGGGCTGCCACAAACGATTATTTTGATAGTCGACTAATCAGATCATCATCCATTGGACGTAAAACGTACAGCTTATTGCACCAGCAGCATCTGCTCTTATATAACTATCATTAGCTTACAGCTTTAAGTGTTTCAGGTCTGTGCTAACTAAAAATAAAGACAAGATGATAGTTTATTAAATTTTAATGAAATCTGCAGATTGTTTCGGTGAAGTTTAATAAACTCCTTGCTATCTAAAATATAACAGGACACCGGAGTAAATTCTCGAGCATCTCACACTTCTGATAATCAGCTGTCTGCTTGATGTTTATTCAGCTGTGTAAAAACTATAACTTTAATCTCAGCCAAACCGATTTACTCAGGAACAAATAAAATACTAAAAAAAAGCCAAACAATAACATTTTTAAGTTATCTAAGTGACTCATATGTTTAACCTGAGTAGTGAAAGACAGCGGTGGGTTTGAAAACGATTTGTCGGGAGTCCGGTGTTCTCACGGCTCTAGTTAGCCTAGCCCCCGGCTAGCTATCGAACTGGTGGGTAACAGACGTCTCTGAAAACGTCGGAGCGCTTTTGAAAATATGCGGTGTCTTGATAAACTGAGCAGATATTTGAGGTTTACACAGCTACATTCTCGCCTGAAAATATGTTAAACGTTTATTTTGTGACCCAGAAAGAATAATCCGGTTGTTCAGCGAGATGCGACGAATCCTACTTCCGGGTCTAAAGTAGTCTGCGTTTAATATGGCTTTTGTGTTGTTAACATGTTTAATGTTATGTATTTTCTTCTATTTGATCTCAAAAAGCTCCTAAAACAGTCAGTGATCACTGTTGACCTCCCTCGGCTTTTATTACTGGTAATCATTTATTTAAGCTCAGTTTTTAAAACCTTAGGATGTAGCTACAGCCCAGCCCATGCAGCAGTATATGAATGACTAACCTCGTATTGTGGATGGATTATCTCAGTTGTTCTCCTGGCTGAAGTTTGGTCCTTTTACAGCATCCTGCCATGCGATTACATTTGTTCCTGACCACCGAGAACACTCACGTTAACTTTTATCGAGTGGAAAAAAAGTTAGCTTGTTTATATTATGCTAACATAGCTGTGTCCTAGCGGTCACGTAGCAAATCATTATATACCAGCTAGCCCAACTTCAGTAACCCTACAAACGTCACTGCTGTTTAGTTTTCGGTCGTCATTTATGCTGGAAGTGATAGCAGAGCTGTACGTTTTAATTTGTTTCCAAAACCCCGCAGTCAGGACATGCTATATTGTATTTAGATAGAAGCTAGCGAGCTAACTCCCTGCTAACTTCTAACTCCGTTAAATGTCATAAATTCCGTTTTCATGGATGCCTGGATGTTAAACTCAATTGTTACACCTGGTAGAGCAGAACGCTGATCATTTTATTAAAGATGAAAGACTTTAGACAGTTTTTCAACTCTCAGTAATGCCATAGTGATCGTTTGATATATGGACCTGCAGCAGAGTTTAGGCCCAGACACGGCTAGTGACGTCAGACTGAACAACCGGATAAGAGTAATATTAAAACTTACTAGCTGCCGCCATTGTTGGAAACTGAGCTGGGCTGCGCTATGAATTCTGGGACACAGCTTCTTCTTCTTCGGGGTTTAACGGCAGCTGGCATCCTTGTACATGCAGTGCTGCCATCTTCTGTTTCAGTCCGTTATTACACTCTTAAATCCTGCTACTTATTCCTGCGTCTTTTGGGATCTTACAAAGCTTCAAACGACGCGTCGACTATTAAATCAGTCGTCGACGATTTTGATAGTCGACGTAATCGTGACTAGTCGACGTAATCGTGACTAGTCGACTAATCGTGGCAGCCCTATTTCTATGCAGAATAAGTGTCTATCTAGAAAATAGCAAAAGCAGCATGATGGAGCTGCTAAAATGGTTTTCCATGTATCCAAAGCATAATGTATCATATCCCTATGTGCCAGAGAGCTTCACTGAGCTTCACTGTTCCAAATTCAATAACACACTCAGCTTACTGTTGGCATCAACATCAGAACAATAAATGCACTGAAAAGCACATGCTCTCATACACTGATCAGGCAGAACATCAGAACCACCTGCCTAATGTTGGTTGAGTTGGTTCCTCTTTTGCTTACAAAGCAGCCCTGACCCATTGAGGCATGGTCTCCACCAGACCCCTGAAGGTGTGCTGTGGTACCTGGTAGTGATACCACAGATTTCCTTTCTGATCTGATACCAAGTAAAATTCAGGGTGGTATCGACGATACTGATCCGATACCGATACTTTGTACAAAAACTTTTTATATTATTGCTTCATAATGATTACAGGACATCAGACTGCTTGTTCTTATTGCTTAATAATGCAGAATTATCATACAAGAGTAAAGCTTGTGTGAATTACACAGACGAACAAGTCCGATGGTTAAAAGACCCATCAGGCAACTGGGCAAACAAACTGAAACATTTTGCCCTGTCTGGTCACAATTTGACCAAAATGTTAACTTTTAAAGGATTTACTTAAACAGATGTAAGTACTGGGCAGCTATTTGTTTTGCCCGATTCTCTGTAAGGGGCACAGAGCTTTGAATAAGAAAGAAAGCTCTGTTTTTACACAGGACATGCGGCTCCTCGTGGCAGCGCCGCGTACGCAGCGCCGCAGACAGAAGAGCGCCACAAATAGGATCTAATTTGGGATAGATCTATTCTACCGTGGAGCCGAATAAAACACCGCAGACACGGTTTTACTTTCTCATATTAAAAGCTGCAGCGTCCGGGCTTCCTAGCTTTGTACAGTGACTATTCAAATAAACATTCCTCTGAAAACTGTGAAATTTCATAAATGATTAATTGGCTCAAATGTTCATTCAGATGTTCATAATTGGCTGCAGAGCTGTTGTGCGAGGCCGTGGGGGAGGATACCACGTGCAGAGGCCTGGGTGCCTCTGAAATATTGATCAGGCCTAAAAGAACCCTGAGGTCTAACACAGGCTGTATCTCACACCTGAGAGAGCCAGAAACTGCTTAATCGGATGGACAGGAACAAAATGGCTTCCACCTTGCGCTACTTAGAGCTACTGTAATTGCCGGGATTATACCATAGCGTCCATTAGCCAGCTGGTTAATGCCCAGGAGTGCCAGCTAGTGTTAGCCCAGACTGAGGAGGAAGAGACATTGCATTTTTAATATAAACACAAGCAGCAGCGTTACTGTGGAAGGTAATGGCTTTGACTTCAGCGCTCAGGCTCAATGTCAAACTCTCTTCCGCGCTCTTTAATCCTCTGCTGCAGAATATGAATCGCGCAGGGTCAGCCTTATCAATTATTTACACCCACTCTTTCTCTATTTCCTGTTTGTCCGCTCTTGTGGCTGTAACTTGCCTTGACACTAATGGCGGACGGCCTGGTGAAAACATTTATCAATGTTACCGCAGAGTCCTCTCGAGTTCTATACTATCACTTTCAGCCTTTTGGAACTTAGAGTACTGACGGTGCACTGATCCTAATCGTCACCGGCGTGCTCTGCTGCCTGCGACAGTGCTGCATTGTCTCAGTAAAGTGGCTGCACCTCAAAGAACCTTTGGCTTCTGCATCTTTGCGCTACCAGTGAATATGTTGCTTGTTATCTGCATAAAACGCTTCTGTTTAATATCGTTTCAGGTCTTTTTTTACATTTAGCAACTCCAATCAGGCTGATCGGTTCTGCTCTTTGACCTTTGTCCTGAACCTTGTGGTTCCTCCAGAATAAACTTTTTTTTCTTGTGGTTTTTACCCTAAAAGGATTAAATCATGCATATCAGAGGAAAAGCCTCGAGCAGCCCTCATTTCTTTATATTTTGCTACGAATAATTGGTGTTTGGTATGGCCGCCTTTATTCTTCAATACAACCTGAACTCTCTTAGTCAAGCTTTCATGTAATTTCCTTAATTAGTCTTTAGGAAAAGTTCTCCAGGCTCCTTGAAGGACATTCAAAGCTCTTCTTTCAGTCTTGGCTGCCTTTTGTTGCTTTCTCTGTTAACATGATGCTGCGCTGCTTCAATAATGCTGCAGTCTGGGTTCTGGGGAGGCCAATCGATGACTCTCCATGCTTTTACTACACTGGCAGTGTGTTTGGGATCATTGTCATGCTAAAAAATGAAGTTTCTCCCAGTCAGACATGAGCTAAAAATGTCGACTTGAATTCATCACAACAATAAGAAGCCACTGATTTTCAGTTCTTGTCTAATTTGGCACACCTCAACATTTTCTCCTCTTTTCCACAGTCATCCTCCCACTGAGACCATTTCTCATCATCATCATCATCATCATCAACTTTATTTATAAAGCACTTTAAAACAACCACAGCTGACACAAAGTGCTGTACATTGGAACTGTAAAATAAAATTACATGAGATATAAATAAAAAACAAATAAAAGAAGAGTGAAATCATTAATTAAATAACTACTGCATTAAAAAAGAAACTAAGTCTCACTGAGGTTAAAAGCCAAGGAATAAAAGTGGGTTTTAAGACGTGATTTAAAAGTGGACAGTGAAGGGGCCTCTCTAACATGCATGGGCAAATTATTCCATAATTTTGGAGCCACAATAGAGAAGGCCCTGTCCCCTCTGAGCTTCCTCCTGGATCTCGGTACCTCCAGGAGCAGCTGGTCAGCTGACCTGAGAGACCGACAGGGTATGTGGGGATGAAGAAGCTCAGAGAGGTAAGGCGGGGCAAGACTGTGTAGACATTTAAAAACAAACATAAGAATTTTAAAATTAACTGTAAAAGACACAGGCAGCCAGTGCCTGTGCATTTCTGATGATGGTTCTGCAGACAGTAGAAACTAAAGAGTCAGGTGCATCTCTCAGCTCCTGCATCAGGTCTTTGCTGGATTTTATTTCTTAAGGAAATGACTTTCGGATGCTTTTTATCTGCTTCACATACTTTTTAGGCCTAACGCTTTTTATTTTGTCCTCCACTTGTTTCCTCTAAATATTCAAGGACACACTGCACATCATGCTGAGATATGCCACATTTTCAGCTAATATCTTTTGGGGAATCACCTCATTGGTAAAAAAAAAAAAAATCATTTCATGTCTGTCAAATTTGCCTGTTTTATCTTTTGGCATTTATCATAGATTTATAAAGAAAAGGTTGGAAATTGAAAATCGATTCTTTGCCAAGTTGTCTATTATATGTAGACACAACTGTGGTTCATCACTTAGGTTAGGCTTCTTTTTTAACGTTAGGTCAGCGTTAAGTGCCAAACATACAAACAAACCTCTGAAATTGTGCTGGTACGAGGTTGTATGTAAAAGTAGCCGAAAGACCTAAATATATAGAAACGAGAGGTGTTTCAAGACTTTTGCACAGTACTGTACTACACTACATCTATGGAGAGCAAAGCTGAGAAAGAGTGTTGTTCTGTTTATAGTCAGAGTAACACACACACACACACACACACGTTATTATAATGCAGACTGCATAATTAAAAGCGTGCTAAACCACAGAAACACAGTAAAACTTCTGCCATTAATTTTCATCTGCCTGACCTGCTGCTGCACTACTTCATTCGGACCATTACGATGCAGCGTGTGCTGGACTTCAACAACATGTAATCAGGCCGTAAGCAAAAGCAATGGGACTTGGTGCCCTACACAAACACACACAAACACAGAGTCTCAACACTACCACGGTTGTGTTCATATACTTCCTGGACTGCTTTACAGCAGCTGTTAGGAAGTCGCCGGACATAAATCGGGAGCTTACTTGCGGATTTACTCAGTTTGGGTTCAAAGTTACCTGATCAAGTGTCCGTAACAGAAAAAGCAGGTTTCATATGACCTCACACTGCACATGTGGGGCCACGGGGTCCCTGTACACCACGGGCTTATTTAAAAGAAGGAGAAAAAAGTCAATGAATGGGATTTCTGCTAGATGGAATAATATGCTGTGAAAGTCCATTAGGGACTAGGCTAATGAAATTGAAACAGCTTGGTGATCAAATTAGAATCTGTTCGGCAGATATTTAATTTAATGTGCTGCTGAATTTGAGCACTTTCAATTTGGTAGCCCCAGAGTGAAAGTAGCATACAATAAATCAAGCGGTCACACAATTTACCCTACATTCTTTCCTCCCCTCATTTTTCCAAAATGAACGACTTTCTAATGTATTCACAAAATGCCTACCCGCTCCATTTTCTCAGACAGAAACAGGCTGAGCGTTTAAGTCGAAACAAAAACGAAACGAGATAAAAGACATACCAGACTAAAACGGGGGGAAAAAAATCACAGGCAAACTTTATCTTTGACCTTTGTGTTTTCCCCACAGAGAATACCTTGAGTCACAATCGCATGCATCGCTGCAGCTGCTTGGTAAAGAGTCACGGGCTGAAATTATTTGAATAGACACACAAAAGATTTTAGCTTGTTTGAAGAGCTGCTCTCCGTATTTTGCACGCTCTCCTTCCCATGTCTCGGGTAATATGCAAAAACAAAACCACAACTGTGACAAAGAAAAAGTGTGTGTGTGTGTGTGTTTTGGGGGGGGCAGAAGCTATTTTAGATAGCTGCAGTCCCAATTAACAAGAAGGACGCTGATTATTGGAGCAAGACAGACAAATGCGAGACTGAGGGGGAGGCTTATTATTACACAGACGCTCATATATCGTATATAACAGGACGGAGATGCTTGCTCTCTGTCCCATGTTGTGGTAGCATGTCTCCGACTGCTGAGCAAAGCCTGGACTGCAGTTCATTGAGTGTGTGTGAGTGTGTGAGAGTGTGTGTGTGTGTGTGTGAGTGTGTGAGAGTGTGTGTGTGAGTGTGTGTTGGGGGACGACAAAGAGACGGGGATAGAGAGAGGCACAGCTTCTCATCCATCTGTTTATACAAACATACTATTCTGGGCACGCACTTCCAGGCACAAACAGACAGACTGATGAATGTAAACACAAGAGTGTGCACGTGAACTCACACACTCTTGTATGCCTGCACACACACACACACACACACACACACACACAGATGGTTGTTCTTTAAAATTTTGTCACAGCCCTTGTTTGCCCAATGTTGTCTTTGCGAGATGCATTAAAATTAGAAGTGCTAACGCCCCCGTGCGCTGGAACAGGTGTTAAAAATGCTAATGCTAATGGCTGGCATCTACAGTAGACGGTGTTCTGATCCCTCGCTGGCGGCGTCTGGGCTAGATTGTGAAGGCTGAAGTGAAGGAAAACAAAGGAGGGGTGTTTGTTCCTAAATTACAGGAGATGATGACACAGAAAAAAATAAGAAATTGCCTCCTCTGATCTCTGCAGGTTGGGTTGGTGGGCAGGGAGGGGGGGACAGATACCAACACTGGCGCTAGCTGGGTTGCCCTGAACGTGCGACTACCAGAGGGGTGGGTGGTCTGTTGCCAAGGGTAACCTGCCTGGGATCAAGACTCTATCTTCCACCTCGCCTGCTGAGGTGTCAGGGATGAAGGCAGAGGGGGGAACGAAAAAACAGAAAGAGGGGAGAAAAGACGCGCAGCATGAAAGTGAATGTCTAGAAAAAGAAAAGCACACAAGAAGAGAGGCTATGAGGTGAGGTGGAGAAAAATGATTAACTGAGAATAGAGCGCTTTAGGCATCCCGGTCCAACCACACTCATTTTTTTCTTCTTTCAATTTCTCTGTTTTTGAGAGTCTGCTGAAGAGGAGACTCATTTGGTTTTGATTTGAGATTCATTTAGCTTCAAATCCACCAAGTCTCTCTGTGATAATATCAATTCGTGGGTCGCTCCCTCCCACTAAGCGCATAAGACACCGATTGCCGCTGTTTAAATTCACACCATTTGCAGCGTAATTGCTTCAACTTGGAGAGATTATGATTTAGTACGAAGATAAAGTATATCTCCAGTTGGTATAAACACTGTTATAATGGAGATAAATTAGCGGAGCTTGTGAAATCTGTGCAAAAACAATGCTTCTGCAATAGCTGCTGTTTGCCATCTAACAGTGTTACTCTTTGGCTGATTGGATGTTGCTGGATTGCATATAAATAAGGTGCAGCTTATTATTTATTATTTATTTTGCACGCCATCCCAAGCCTTAAAGTCAAAGGGTTAGGATTTAGGTTAAGGTCAGAGTCAGGGTGCTTTTCACAGAGAGTCAATCGGTGTGTAATTTGTACAGCATTTTATGATCTGCTATTGTAGGGCACCTCATCCTACAGCCCTTTGATCTAATCTAAAAAGGATTGTGATTTCAAATGTGTTGCTGAGGCAACTTTATTGTTTTATCTTGATGACAGGATGTGCCACAGTCTGTATATGTAGTTTTTAAGATAGGTAACCACTAACTAGATCATGTTAATTTTGTGCCATTTTGGACATGTGCTAATTATGGTGACTACGTAGGATCAAGTGATTACAACCCCAGGCACACAGGCCTAGAGACTAGCAACCACTGGTCATGAGGGAAAATTGAGTATTTCTTGATTGGTTGGGTGTTGTTGCTGGTGGTTTATGGCAACTCCTTTAAAAAAGCCCCAGGTGTATAGGCCTATAGACACTGACCCACTTGGAAACCACCTGTCGCTAGGGAAAAACATGCATTTCCCAACTGGAAGCCTTGTGATTGCTTAGGTTATTGGATTTAATGTTGCAGTCATAGTTTGAATAGAAGTGATAGACTCTATAAACACTGTCCAACGACTCTCAGAGCTGTAGTAAAACTATGAGAAGTGAGACACAAACCAGACGGTTCACCTTCAAAGTAAAAGCTGCACCTCTTTGAACTTGTTGGCTACTTTGAAGGTGAACTGTAACTTTCCTTTTTACTACCACTCGGCTAGTAGCTATCTACTATTTGCAGAGAAACGTGAAAAAAATAGAGGTTGGATTGACAATCTGCTAGCAACCAAAGCCATCACTAGGAGGTTTTGGTGTAGCGTCTTCTTTGCAACTGCATTTACCAGCAACAGCCAGCAAAATCACTGCTAACCGCTCAGACAATACACATTTTCCCCTAGCTACCAGTGGTTTGTATCATGTTCAGTGTGGTGGACAACTCTTGAGCAATAAACGTCAATATAAGCTGGAAAAGTTTGTTGTTGAATAGATACAACATCATGAAAAACAAATAAAACAAATACTTTGCTTTAGTGCCTTCTTTTCTCTCATGTGACCACAATTGTAAAAAATGAACATGATGTTGTTTGAAGACTGAGATCATAAACTCGTCAGGAATCATGTATAAAGTCATAAATCGAGTGAAAAGCGGTGTCATTTTCTCATAAACTTCTGGTTTGTTATGAGTCTGGAGCCCCCTGCTGGTGACTGTAAAGAATGCAGGTTCACGCAACTTCAAACCATCTTTTACATACAGTCTGTGGTTTCGCGTGTTATTGAGCCCTGCATGTTATTATGTCTTCACGAATGCCTCTAAGGCAGTTCCAAGATCACATTCACTGAGAATTAATACGTGAAGAAGTTTACAGTGAAGCATGATAGCATGCAGTATTTCTATCTTTTTACTTGGCATTAAAAGTGCACTTAATGATATGACCTCTCCTCTAAGTCTTGCATGAACCTGGCTCTTGGTAGGTATACACTGTGCAGCATATATAAATTAAGAGATTAATAGGATGTGATGTTTTTCAAGCGAAGCACCAAAGCAGCGATGCATGAGTTATCAAACAAATTTATAAACTAGGAAATGAAACCTGCACCGAGCTCACTGCAGACATGAAATATGGGTAAACAGAGGGGTACGGGTTGTTGCAGATAGTCCGAACTCAAAGGTGGTTCTGCTAAAGCGCTGATGACAACCAGTCAAAGGCCTCTTGCTGTACACTCCACACAGCAGCCTCTGACAGATCTAATCTAATGTATGGCTGTATAGTTGAACGGGCACGCAGCAGCAGAGTCTAAACTCTCCTGTGGTGATGGTTCAGAAGCCACAGTGGGCAACATATGCCATCTCTGTGTGCATGGCTGTCATATCAGCTTGATATTGGTCTACAGTCCAAATTTCACTTAGCATTTATTCATCTCTAATTCATGACCACATCCGGTGCATTAGAGCTGTGTTAAATCAAGCAGAACTGCACCAAACTTCTTGGACTGCATAAAGAGATGATGAGCACTGATGATTGATTAAAGATGTGCTTTCTGAAGCAATTGTCTCACCAATTGTTCGACTTTTTTTTCTGCGTTATGGGGAGGACTTGCATTTAACTTATCAGCTGCGGATGAATGCAAGATTGGAAAAATTGGATTGTTTTCTGTGAAATTTAGGGCTGGGTCACACCACAGCTTTGGAGAGATGAGTCAAACAATGAGACCCCCTGCTGGAAAACAGCATGCGGTATCTCAGCAGCTGTCGAAACGTGTCGGTGGCATTTAGAGTTACTTTTGAGACTGTGAGGCGATATAAACAGAGGGCAAAGAGGGCAGGTAAGACATAAAAGTGACCAAGAAAAGATAAGCAGTCGCGTTGAGGAGCACGGGACGTGGCGCTAGAGAAGAGGGAGCGCTGAAATGGAGACGTGAATAGCCAGCACCTAAAATGGCTGAATAAACAGGAGGAAATTTAGGTCGGTCTGTCTCTCCCACTTCAAGGAACGTTGAGGCAAGTGCCCTACTTCTTGAATGCTTTGGACACTTTCAGGCCAAGCTGTCGTCAAAGCCCTCTCCCCCGTTCTGAGAAAGATCACCAAGTATGACTTATTAACTGCAAATTAATGCTACATTTGCATTCACATCTGCTTACATCCTCCCTCTGTATTTGTCCTTCCTTGTCAATTATTCTCCATAATTATTTTTTCCTCACTATTTCAAAAAGGCATTATTTTTCATGAAATTAATTGGCCCAAAAGCAATAAAGCACCAATCATTTTTTAAAGGCAATTTTCTTTCCCATAATATGAAACTGCTAAAAGACAAGTGCATATCAAAGGCTCAGCAGATAGCGTTTATTGCGGCTCTCCTCTCTCACAATTAACAGGGCTGCCTGCAGAGAGCAGCCATGAAATCTAGGTGATTGGAATACGAGGAGATGCCAATATAATTCAGAGAAACACCATTAGGGGTAATCAGGGGATCCAAATGATTGATTATGCAGGTGACTTCTTCCATGTTGGGAGCCTTGCACGCGTGCTGTAAGAACGTCAAAGTGCACAACCACAGAAGCTGTTCTTTATCCTTTTTCTGGGATTCTTATTTTAGGAGATTGGAAGACTGTATCCGCAGAGGGCATTCCAACAAACGTAAATGATGTGAGGCTAAATGCTTTATCCACATTGTCTCTCTCTGACCTTTTCGTGTTGCTACAAACACTTATAGCTAGATATGTTGGCACACATATACATCTTTGTCTTTTTCTGTTTGGAGATAACTACATACAGGTTTGCACAGAGGGCAGAAAATAGTGAGCCGGGGAAAAGTGACAAATATATTGTCTATCTTGCAAGACAGCGGGAGGTCGTTTTCAAATGTCACAGCGGCTCTCAGGGTCTGTCCCAGGTCGGCCTGTGCTGGTGCTCTCAAAGACGACTGCAGGAGAATCATCACCCGGTCACGCGAACAAAAAAAGAAAAAGTCGCACACGCGCTCACTAAAACCCTCGAGCATCTGCCAGCGTGACTGTTCAGAAGTTTCCAGGAACACTGACTTAATACTGAAGATGTCCTGAGCGAAAGCAACTGCTGAGGTGGCAAAAACTACAGTTCTGCAAACAGTTCTGCAAACGGCCACTTGAAGCTGACTTCAAAACGGAGCGACTCTAATTTTGCATCGACTCGAATGTTAACAGGGAAGAAAACTTAAAGTCTTTTAGTCCTCGAGGCATGCGGCCATTACCTCTCATAATTCAAATCATGGGATTGGACCTTTTCACTATGTTTATAGTGTTGGTGATTTCTGAGGCAGTTATGATAAAGTGACAAATAACCAGGTGTCCTTTGGTTAATTGTACAAATTGTGCTGAGCCTTAGTGAACCTTGTGGACCAGAAGCAGAGAATGTTCACGTTTAACCTCCTAAGACCTGAACTCTTTCGTGGCATTTTCAATTTCTCTTTGATATCTGGGCTGATCGGGACCTGGGGCCCGTTCTTCGTACGTCGCTTACTACATCCAAGATCAAATGACACATCCAAGATCAAATCATCGCGCTAACCGTGAGCTCGCTAATCCGGTTCCCCGAACACACCTGCTGTTGACGATTAGTACAGCTGGACGCAGTAATGTGACATCACTGGGTGTCGTAAAAGGGGCCACGCATCGATAGTAGAAACATTGATCGGCAACCCTCTGATTGGTCGGCGAAAATGTCGACGGAGCGCGCTCGGCTCGGTATTTTTCGGCAGCAGAGCAAGAACTCTTGAGTGAGGGATTTCAGGAGTTTCAGAGTTTAATCAGAACGCAAGGGAACACTGCAAAGGCTGCAAAAGCAAGGAGCGAGGGCTGGCAGGAAGTTGCTGACAAATTAAACTCGTAAGTAATTTAATAATAACAATAATAATGGAGTGGATTGATATAGCGCTTTTCAAGGCACCCAAAGCGCTTTACAATGCCACTATTCATTCACTCTCGCATTCACACACTGGTGGAGGCAGCTACAGTTGTAGCCACAGCTGCCCTGGGGCAGACTGACAGAAGCCAGGCTGCCATATCGCGCCATCGGCCCCTCTGGCCAACACCAGTAGGCGGTAGGGTAGATTTATTATATTACACTATATTATCCAATATTATATTACATTATATTATAATATGTTATATTTTATCCTCTTTCACATTAGAGCCACGACAGGACCCACTAGAACATGGGAACAGGTAAAAGTGAAATATAAGAATATCCTACAGAATGGTAATATTTATCACTTATATTGCTTTTAGTCTCTTGGAAAGAGACCCTGGAATAATCTGTTTGTTTATAACAGCAACCAAGAAAAGGGCAGAGGAAAAAAAGACAGGTGGTGGTCCTGCACCCCCTCGTCAACAAGTTGGTTAAGTGAATAATACCCTCACGGGAAAATCGATATCTCTCTATGAGCACACTGTCGCGCTGAGCTAAAGGATCCTGTCTATCCCGCAATATACGCTGAATTCTGAGGACTCTCCTTATCAATCTTGCACCTTCCGCAATGGGTGGCTCGCGTATACGGACAGGACATGGCTGCGACAGGCTTCCCAAATCCACCTTCGCTTTTATAGCCGTGGTCTCTCATCTTGATTACACGAAGTAATTTACAATTACTACTCTGAAATATGAATTAAATCTGTAATAATCACATACATGTAATAGAATGTTAATAGTACATTTCCCTTTTTTAGGAAATGACCTGTGTGAAATCAATAAATGGATCAGGTGCTGCATTGTCTTTAGTTACATTGATGTTATTTATTTATGGTGAAACAGTGGTGGAATATCGCTGTTGCTTTCGTATGATGACGCGGACATACCTGCGTGGCCGCGATCTAATCCTGTTTACATAAAGTAAACCTGCTCCCGAGCAGGTTTACGCTTACGGCTCTGTTGCTATGACAGCAAGTCCCGGATGAGCTTCGGGGAACCGACTGATCCAGGATCACGCGAAATCGTCAACAATCTCATCCAGCTAACTTACTTAGCGCGGTACGAAGAACGGGCCCCAGATCAATGTAGAAACAAAGAATTATCTTTTTACTTGATTTTACTCTACAAGGGCATTCGACAGGACAGCGGCAGTATAACGTCCTCGTAAGTGGATATCAGGCCCGTGTAGAGTAAACTTTAGTATTTTGGTCTTGGCAACCCAAAATGTGATGTCCACATATGTGGACGTGAGGTCCTAGGACAGGGGTGTCGAACTCCAGGCCTCGAGGGCCGGTGTCCTGCAGGTTTTAGACGTGTTCAGGTGTGTTGACCCAGGGTGATATCTAAAACCTGCAGGACACCGGCCCTCGAGGCCTGGAGTTCGACACCCCTGTCCTAGGAGGTTAAAGTAAAATCCATCTCTTACTGTAGCTGCAAGCAGGGATTTCAAAAGCATCAACTTTGACTGTGAATGTTCTTCATCTTTGGTTTGTGTCACACCTTTTACACTTTGACTACAACTTGGCAAGTTGAGTTTTACCATTTACTATCAGCTTTTACACAAACTATAGGTCACTGTGAAAAGCTAGTAACCAAAGCAACAGCAAGAAGGTATTACAGTAGATGATCACCAGCAGGTCTAACAAGCTTGCGAGCACTAGGTGATAAAGTAGACCCACCGCAACTTGAACACTACTCTGGTTTATTCTGGCCCCAAATTCATATGTGGAAACGCAAGGTCAGAAACTTTTTCTTATGGTGTAATTTATCTTCAAACGTCCGTGTTCTTTGAAAGCTCCAAATAATGAGATGTGTGGTACATTTTGTACAACTGCAGAGACAGCAAGCCAACAAAATCTGAATCGGATTAGTGCAATTTCAGTCCAAATCCAAAAAGAACTGGTGACAAATAGTTCACGTGTCTAGTCGAGCTTTTACTTTAACATCTTAACAATCTGCAGCGGAGTGAAAGGAGGAGACTGAGCAAAGAAAAACAAAACTACCTGCTGCTACTCCCTTCCCCATTTGTGTTCAGCACACCAGAGCAAACACGGCTCTACTCACTCTTTCCCTTTTACCTCCCTGCTACATCGCCCTACTAACAAAACCACCCAGCCTCCACCTTCTTCTGCCTCTCCCACCGGTGCTGAATGAAAACCAGGTGCTGCCTCCTTCCCTCTGTTAGATGCTGTGAAGATTCTGGAGCCTAGACTGTCCCAGTGGGTGTCTGTCATTTTGGGCTCGCTGTCGGGTAAGTTTATCTGTCATAGGTGTCCTTACACTGTCGCTCCTGGAGGGAGATTAGACACACTGCACCGACTCGCTCTTCCTCCATCTACGCGTGTTTTCCCTCTCTTTCTCTCTCTGTCCATATCTCCAGCCCTTCCCTCTTCCTCTCTCTCCCCGTCAACATTTCCTCTCCTTCACCGTCTCTGTCCTCTATCTCATTCTGCCAACCTTTCCCTCCCGCTATTTGTCAGTGCGCGCTCCACTGAGCCAGGACTGTGAACAGGTTACAGTAGTCAAGAGGGGAGGCCCACCAGAATCAGCCATGCGAGGCACAGATGGGCCTTCCTGTCCGTTCGGTGAGACTGTTGACACAGGTTATAGCATAAAAATGCACATGATGTGTGTTAGATTTGTATTGTTGATTGTCATTTATGCTTAGAAATATTTACTTATATATGCTTAGAGTTTTGTAATTAGTTGTAGATTGGTAGAGGTTTTGATCCTTGATAGTCTGCAAACTTTGTGTGTATTAGACAGCACTTTGGGAGCATGAGAGGTCATACCGTGTCTTATTGTTTTATGGTAGGATTAACGTAGTTGCGTCTGTTCTAGTCTAAGTGCTCTTTGTTTAGATGAACTGCAGGACTTCCTCACCGTGTTATCTAGGATGAACCATCTAGGGTGAGGGGGAGGCTACCCTCTTCCTGACCAAGGATGTTTGACCCTTTGATCAGCAGTCCACACACACACACACACACACACACACACACACACACACACACACACACACACACACACACACACACACACACACACACACACGGTACTCTTTGTGTGTATGTAGACGTCATATGTTAATGAACTTATGCATATTCATGTAACCTCAATAAAAGAACAGTGGTACGGGAGAACGGACGAGAGCAACTGGGGTCAAGCGAAGGAACGGTGCCTGTCCGGTTCTCTCCCGTGCACGAGAAACATGAAGAAGCTTGCCTACTTGTGTCTTGCTTTGCAGTGTAATTATATTGCCTTCAACGTTCCAGCGGATGGGTTCAAGCTACAAACCTATCAATGTGTTTCACGCCTTCCTTCGAGCTTTTCCTGACAGCTAAATAATGTCCGATAATGCTCGCTGCAATGCCAAAAATAAAAATGCACCAGTCACTGTTAAAACCCTTTGTTTTTCCTCCTGCAGCTGACAATGAAATGCAAGGCAAGTTGTTTTTAACTTAGGCCTATTGTAGTCCTCCACAATAACGTGGCTAACATGCAGCCGTTCAGGAAATAAAACTTCAAAAACTTGCACTGCAGGCGTCGAGACAATATTTGCACAAATGGCAAAACCCAACAGAATCCACGCGAGCAGCTAAGCAGTCTGTAGGCACTAGAAGTTAAAGTAAACTGAAGCCAAAACAGGGTTTAATCTCCTCCCTGCCAGCACTGCACAAGACATTTTTCATAGTGAATTTTATAATTAGAGTGTTATCCAACTTGTGCCATCCCCCAAGTGGCAGCATTGCTACACAAGAGGAGAAGCCCCTCGGAGGCTTTTCTGTGCATAAGGCATATGTAATGAGTCACGAGGTCCCTCTTCAGTCCAAATGACATTAATTGCCGTCCAGGCAGAAGCCTGCTGGGAAACAGCCAACACACGTGCAGGTTAGGGCAACTCAACAACAGCCACATACGGATTTTTTTTGGTCCTAAATTGTGTGCAATTACATCATGTGTGTGACAAGCACATCCCTTTATCAAAGACAATGTGTCTTATCACGGGGAGAGGAGAATATGATGAATAAAGCAGTTCTGTGTGAAGCGAATGAGCTGGTTAAACCATCAAAGTCGGGGCAAGCATGTCTTCCCTTTCTCTTCTTTGGCCTGCCTGCCATGTTCTCACAAGATGTGAATGAATTAAAGATAATGTGGGAAGAATGAATTAAGCATGTGCTCTTCAGCCTTCAAACCAACTCAATCAAAGGGATCTTGTGAAACTCAGAGCAGGAGGAGCAGAGGGGGTCAAGAAAGCTGCGCTTCACGTCGGCCATCTTTGTGCTGACTCATACTGTCACGACCACAGCCTTAGATCTCGCACCGGGCATGACTGCAGGGTGCGCGGACACTAATTTCACAATTTTGTTTTTTTAAATCCTGCTTGGTGAGCTTTGTGCATATTTTTTACTTTATATGTGATCACCGCAATCTAACTTTAAAATCTTCTTTATGTATTTCTAGTGCACATGGTTAGCGTTCGACTTCCATAAACCAGTCAAACGCAGCACAGGCTGAGACATCTTGACTTTTAAGCCACGGTAGATGCAGGTGAAGCACAAAAAACACTGAATCCTGATGTAACTAATAGCATCTTTTCATTGTGCGCTGCTGCTTTGCAAATGGCCACTTCACTGCAATAGCCCCTCAGGATGAATCACGCTCTCATTAAATGCACTCACAAAATATCCAGTTGTACTTTCAGTTCCTCTTAAAAAGATCTCCAAGGATGTTTCTAGAGAAGAAACTTTGGTAATATGAGAGGGTGTTCTGATACTGCGCACGCCACACACAAGTGCACTCAGTCCTTTTTTGTTTTTAATAAAATGAAATAAATAAATGGAGAAAACTTGTCTGGCTGTGTGCAAACAGCTCAAAGCGATAACCACCTGATTCATTTGTTTTCATAAAGACTAGTTTATCTGCCAAGCATCGCAATGGCCAAAATATACTTTTTGTGTTATTTGTCAGTAAATAAGGCCAATGACATGCCGGTGGGTCATGTTTATCTATTGTGTCCCATCAGTTTTGAATCGGCTTTGAATAATTGAATGTGCGTTCACAGATAAAGAGCTGGAGGACTTACTGTTCTTTTGTTTCATCAGTGCAAACACCTGTTTAAAAAATTTCACAGTTAATGCGTTCCTGATAAATATGGAACATTTGCAAATTTATAACAGATAATATCTTGATATGATGCTCATAAACAATTGGCAGTTTTAATTAAACAATAAATCTGCGACATAACAGCACATAAGTAAAGAAAAAGTAACTTTTTTCTCTGCTTTTCTGAGTTTGTCTGATACCAGAAACTGCAGAAAACCAAAGACCTACATTTCAGATAGACCTCAGCATGTTAGTGTTACAGTTCATTACAGTAGAAATCCTCTTCTTTCTAAAGCCAACATGACAACACAGCTTAGGTTTGTAAAGCTACATCTGAACAAGCCGCAAACCTTTTGGACCAGTGTTCTCATCAAGCATGGTGGTGGAGGGACAATGAGTTGGGCTTATTTTGCAGCAACAGGATCTGCACACGTTGCAGTCATCAAGTCTACCATGAATCAAATATGAAGACTGATAGAGTTGTATTGTTGATTGTCATTTATGCTTAGAAACATTTAACCATAGATGCTTAGAAGTGTATAATCAATTGTGTAGTGATAAGTTGTGTGATCTTTAACAGGCTACAGAGGCCTGGTGTGCATTCCACACTGGGAGCATGGGAAAGTTCGTACCTTGTTTAATTGTTATGGTAGGATTAACGTAGTTACATTTGTTTTAGTTTAAGTGCTTTTTGTGTATAAATGAACTGCTAGACTTCCTTACTGTGTTATCTAGGATGAGGGGGGGTCTACCCTCTTCCTGACCAAGGATGTTTGCTTGTGTGCTTTTATGACCCTTTGATCAGCAGTAACACACACACACACACACACACACACACACACACACACACACACACACACGCAAGGTACTCTTTGTGTATGTAGACGTCATATGTTAATGAACCTATGCATATTCATGTAACCTCAATAAAAGGACAGTGATACGGGAGAACGGACGAGAGCAACTGGGGCCAAGCGAAGGAACGGCGTTTGTCCGGTTCTCTCCCGTGCACGAGTAATATGAAGCTTGCCTACTTCGTGTCTTGCTTTGCGGTGTAATTATATTGCCTTCAACGTTCCAGCGAATAGGTTTATGCTACAAACCCATCAAAGACATCCGTCAATCAGCTAAAGTTTGGCTGAAACTGGGTCATGCAGAAGGACGATGAGCCCAATTTACAACAGAATGGCTGAAAAAGAAAAGAATCGAGGTAATGCACCGGCCCAGTCAAAGTCCAGACCTCAGCCGTGCTGGTCAAAGCTGTGCATCAGCGAATGCCTGGAAAACTCGATAAACTGATGCAATGTTGTAAAGAGCAGTGGCCTAAAATTCCTCCACAATGATGTGTAGGGATGGGTATCGATAAGATTTTCACGATTCTGATTCCATTTTCGATTCTGTTTAACGATTCGATTCTTTATCCATTCTTTTAAAAAAAGGAGAACACTAAAGTCGGTTAGCTCAGAACTTTGTTTTATATCTTCTCTTTGAACAAGATAGAAATTTAGGAGTAACATGGCCTTACAAACCCAACAGTGAGATCTTAAGAGATCCAGCCTACGGCTCTTCAATGGGGTGTCACAGGGTCCCCAGGAAAAAACATTGTAAATGTAAAATAATAAAATAAATATTCTCCTGTAGCAATAACAAAGTATAACATAAACTATTCTGTATCAATTACACAAGAATATCCAGTAATGTCCCTGCCTACAATTAAACACATTCACTTACTGAAAATCATCTGCTGTGGCAAATGGGTGCGAGCCTTTGACCACAAACTGAGTCACTGCTCGGTGACGTTCGTCTATCCTGGCCTGAAAGGAGACGCTACCGGCAGACTGCAGCGAGAACTGCCAGCATCTGAGCCAGACTCTGTCTCATCATGGTCACTAAATGCACAGTAATGGTTTTGTAATAAGGCAGATCGCGCTAACATAATATGCACTGTTAGCTGATTATTTTCCTGCCGCATTAACGGGAGAGGACGTGCAAACGTTACCGCTGCTGCTGGGTTGAGATTCACGAGTCTGCAGCGGAATTAAAAACACGACATTCATTTAAGGTCATCGCGTGTTTTGTGAGCAAATGCTTTTGCATATTCGTAGTGTTTCCTCCCTTAAATGAAATCTCTACTTTGCAAGTATTGCACGTTGCCCTGTTGTCATCCGTTCTCGTAAAGTATAACCAAACTTTTGAGCGTTTGAGCCGCTTACGCGTCGTGTTTCCTGCCAGGTAAATGACGCTCCGCAACGTGGTGACGTCATTCAGGGCGACTGGAATCGATAAGGGAATCGTTTGCAAAAATGGCAAACGATCCCAAGGAATTGAAACAGTGGGAACCGGCTCTCAACAAGAACCGGTTTTCGATACCCATCCCTAATGATGTGTGAGGCTGATACAGTCATGCAGAAAACAAGGACATCAAGTTATTGCTGCTAAATGTGGGTCTGCAAGTTAGTGGATAGCTGGGTGCACACAGGAGCACACAGTGTACTGTAAATACTTCTTTTTCACATGACTGTAATTCAGTTGGAAGAATCATGAAAATGGCACAAAAAAGGATCAATTTAAATTAAACTATTTATTTAAAACACTTTCTAGACTTTTGTAGTCATAAAGTCGACCTGCAGAGCTACAGACTGACAGCTTTGGCATCCAACTGAGCTTTTCCTGGATATTGATAAACCTCATTCATTTGAAAATGCATAATAACAAGCAAAGATATTCCCAAGAACCCTGAAGATAAACATCACAAACAGCAATACATGTTTTTTTAATTATTAGAAAACCATGTAAAATAAAGTATCTGTATTCTCCAGAAGATTAACCAAATTCAGACAACAAGACATTACTTTGCGATATTTCCACCACATGTGTGTGTGTTGCTTATATTGGATTTAAAGAGCAGAAAATTAAACTCGAGCACTCTACCAGAAAATAACTACCAGAATGCAATGAGGATCACGTATTGATTAAAAACGAGTTCAAAGTTTTGCAGCGCATTTTTTTGCCTCTCGTTTTTCTTTGATTTAACCCCTGATCCCTAACCTTAAAAAAACTTCGTGAGAAACTTCAAACCAGCCAGAAAATCTCCAAACCAGTCGACACGCATGCACATCCCACAGTCCCCAGGCATCAGGATAAAAAGGTCATCACCAGAAATGGACACCCAATCAGACTGGACTCAATTGGGGGCCACGGCCTCTGCAAAGAAAACTTTGACCTGACAGGAAATGTTCTTTGTCCGTGTGTGTGTGTGTGCTGGGACGTAGACAGAGGGCTTTGCAGAAGTGGAGCTGAGGCTAAAAATAGAAAATATTCTTTTTTTTCTCACCACAATGAAGAGACAGAGAAAATGGCTGAGGGCAATGCAAGAGCAGAACAAGAGATGTGAGGATGGAAGTCTTGCCTGTCATGTCCTTGGCCATGTGCCTCGCTGCCTACCCAGAACATCTGAGGATCAATATGACTCTGGCATAAACTCTATAACCTTCAGTGATTCAGTGCTTATAATAATCCTGTATACGAGCCATCCAGTAGGAAATATCTTTTATCCATATAGATTGGTATAGTGATGATCCTTCCTTCTTAAAAAAAGTGATAGTCTTTTTTTGTCACCTTGTCAATAGGGCTTTGTCATGGTGACAGTCAATAACGGCAGGATTAAATAAATAGAAACTGGCACGCTCTAAAATGCACAGGTACTCACTCTCACTCCATCTGTGAGTTTCACACTCAAATTTGATCCCTCTATTTTTTATCAGTGAGAAAAAAACAACGTCATGCAGCTTTTTCTTGATACCAGCAGGTCCTTAATCCTCAATGAATACATTTGCAGCGTGCACGTACGTGGATGCACGTGAGCGTGCGCGTGTTTGCGAGGCAGCCAATCTGCCACGCTGCTGCTGATACGGAAGGCAGAAGACTTTTTTTTCTTCTCGCCTTCTTTCTGCTAGATTTATTTTCTAATGTTGACGTTTATCACTTGAGCTGGCCTGCAATTCATCATCCCTCCTGCTCGTCAATAATCCGAAAGAGTCAATTTGCCTAAATGTGAATCCCTTTCTTTTATTTCGTTTTACTCGCTCCTTCTCCCTCCATCTCTGACTCTCTGTCTGACTCTTTGTCCTGTGACGGCTCAGGTGAGAGACGGCGGGGGAGCAGAAAGTGGCTGTAACGGGGTAATGCAGAGCCTCGCGGGAGGATTTAGGAGTGTCTTTGGAGCTGACACGGCTCCTAGCCTTGTGCGTGAGAGACACCCCGGTCGACTCCAAATCCCTCTGATCTTTCATTAGGTGTTCGTCAGAAGATATCCCCGCTCAGCGTTCAAGTACGCATAGCGTTGCATCTGCAGCTGGATAAACAGAAGAAATTAGGATGCTGCCGACTGAAGTGACGCGCTCTGATCTCAGATACTGTAGCATCTGTGTCATATAAGAAAGTGAAGCTAATTAAATTCATTTGTTTTTAGGAGAAATGTTGTGACTTAGTAGACTGCGTATAAAAGGTAGATAGAGCCAGAACTGAGAAGTGAAGCTGCAGTTAGGAAGCATTCTCACTAACATCCAGAGGTGGGATGTCATATTTCTCACTGGATTTGTGACCACAATAAACATTTTTACTCATATTCTTATGCTTCAAGTCTAATTAAATACAATCTGATGTTCAATGTGTAAAATATAGTCCAAATGATGGAGTCAACAGACAACAAACCAGGTTAGACTCTGGGCTACAATCCCTCAGTGTCTCGGTCAGGTTCAGACCTCCCTCCTCACGTCCGGTTTAAAAACACCAAGATGAAACAAACACTAGCTTTACTTCAGTTTATGAAGATCCTACACTGTAACCATCTACATACAGACACACAACACAACACAACAAAACAAGCAAACATGTTGTTCCCATAATAGGGAAAGCACAACGCTATTACAGGGTGACAACATGGTGGTTATGACCATCTTTTACATACAGTTAGCAGACCGTCGCCCTTTTTACACATCAAGCAGCTGATCTGAGGGAAATATGCGTCTTTTTTTTTTTCTAAATTTTTGTTATCAGCTCATCAATCACTTTTTCACACGTCCTGCTTCTTGCTTACCGATGTTTATAACAGCCTTTCTAAGAACTGGCTAATGTAATGAATGTGAAGGATTTGCACTGCTACCATGCACACCCACAGTGGCTATGCTAATTATTTATAGCCCACAAACATCTCTAAACGGGCTATTTTTATAAGTGTTATACAGATGAAGCTGTAGGAAGATACCTTTGACACCGCTGAGTGGAACAACATAAAGAAGATGCTTCAGCCATTCAGACACATTCGTACAGCACTTTATTCTATGGCTTAAGCACATATATACACAAATATGCATTAACACTGTGATTGATGCTTCGCTTTGTGAGGGGTTGAGTATCCCGCCCAAGGATGTGGACCTGAGGAGGCAGAGATCGAACAACCGACCGCCGGATTGGTGCACGATCCATTTTACCTCCTGAGCCACAGGCGCCCTGTGATAGAGCTAACACCGAGTGCTTAGTGAAGGAGTGAGAAACCAAAGGTATCTTCCCAAAAATGTGTCATGACGAACACTCTCAAATATTGTTGCTATAACAAATTGTTGTTTAGTGAGGAGGACAGGGTTTTGAAATGGAAATGGCTGCCACTGAAAGGACTTTGTCCACCTCCTCAGTCAGTAGAACCTGTACCGGGAGCTTTAGGAACGCTGTTATTCACGCTGCAGTCGGATTGAAGCCAGCTGAATGACCGGCACTCGATCTAGCCTTCAGTGTGAAAACAATAGTGCAGAAAAAGAGAGAGGGAGGGCGAGAGAGATAAGGAGGAGTTTTTATTATTTCCATTCAAATTCCTGTATCAGCTTTTTACATTTTCGAATGCGCGCGACACTCGGCTCCACCTCGCTTTCATCTCCTTCTTCTTCTGTCTCTTCATCACAGTGCGAATGGAATTCATGTCCTACCATGAAGCTGTGAAAATACAAGCATACCCCAGGGCTTTGGCTGTCACAGAGCAAAGAAGACCGAGGCAGGCACACTAGTTTGTTGTAGCTCATTGAATTTTTCATCTTAATCCATGAAATATACATCGCTGAGGCCAGGGCTAAGGCCACAGACCACATGGGTACATTGTAATAATGCTGTGCCCTGTTTGTATAACCCCAGCAGTTATTACTTGCTGTAGCTCTCCCAAATGTGGTGTGTGTCTGTGTGTGTGTACCAGAAGGTCTGCTACATAAACTGCTCTCCCAAAAGTGCCTTTGGATGACATGGATGAGTGACAGGCAGATGTCTCTGAAGAGCCTTCGTATCATGTTTGGAGTGTCAGTGTGCCGTGGTGTGAAAATTTGTTGAAGGAGCCTGTGGAAACGTGTGCGTGTTTCTGCATGTACGTGGCCAAAGCGGAACGCGAGGCACGAGGTGAATATGTGGGTGCTGAGCCAGAAAGAGAGAAAGAAGGAGTACAAGCACCCGTGTTACATATGTTTGGGTGTATCCATGCATGTGTTGTTTGGAAAAAAAATACAAGACACAAAAAGGCTTTCCTTGTAATGTGCATTTAAGTGTGTCAGAGCATCCTTTTCTCCTGTGTTTTCAGTCACAGTGAAGGTGCCTGCTGATGTTGTTAATTATTAATACCCGCAAGCACCACATTCCCACCCTCGTTCCTTGATTATTCTGTGTCAATTCACGAATGTCAGGGAAAATATTTTTCTGGCGGAGCAAACAACTGTAAATCAGGACACAAAAAAGTACTTTAACGTATGACTTGATACCTTGTAGCTCGAATGCAAAGAGCTCTCAAGAGTAAATCAAAGTCCTGGTAATTTTCTGCCACTACAATATTGGGTTTTCAGGGTTAGTCCCTCGATAAATATACAGAAAACCATGTAAAAAAAAAAACCACTTCCTGGTACTTTGCAATATATGCAATCGTGCGTGACTTCAGCCCATTCATATTCACACTGCAGCACTGTAGGCAGCTTTCCGCTTCTCTTAACGCACAACAAAATCTTACGTATGTGTTTTTTTTCATTAGTACGCGCTGCACACGAGGTTGGATTAGCAAGCAGGTGAAGCAACCTCGAGGCCCAGACTCCCGGGAGCCCTCGGTGCCCCGAGTTCACTGCTGTCAGTTGGTAGTAATTAATTAAATGGCTCTGTATTATTGTCTGTCTCACTGAGGGACACAGAGTCAAAGTGTAATTGTATGACCTTTAAGACTTTAGTTTATTCTGTGCATTGTACTTAATGAAACTGCATTTAATCTAATCACAAAAAGCTGATGTCATGCTGAAAACCTGCAGCCCTGACCTGGTCCCATGTTACCTTCGTATTACTGAGCACTAGATTTATCCAAGCCAGTCAGTTTAGGGACGATTTGGGGGATTTTTTTTTTTTTTTTTTTTTTACCTTACGTACATTTTATAATCTTCTAGTCTGCTAAAGCTCCAGGATACATTTGTTTCACCTACATTTATTCAATAACAATTAAGTAGCTTTAACATCAGCACAAAAACTGAGCACCAGCAGCTTCATGACATGCGTTACTATGGCAGAGAAGCTCCTTTAGGTGTGCATAATGTGTCCACAGTGAATGTGCTAGTAACATTGTATCAATATTTCAATTTATTTAAATAAGCTAAGACTCGTCAATTTTATAGTATATTTTGATGTTAACATTTTTGTGCATTCAGCTAAGTAAAAGACTGACTACATTACTTAAATGGGATATTATAGCACATCTCAAGTCACTACAGTATACAGCGCAGTGTGATAAAAGAACGGGTGCTGCAAAAATGATTAATGATGACCTCGCTCTATTCGAGTGTTCTGGTAAGACGTGGAAGAGACTAACAGCTGAAGGAAATTCAGACTGGTGTTGGCGTTAGAAAACGGCCAAAGCAGAGGTAACAAAAGCCGACTGTGAGTGTATAAAAGAAGCTGCTAGTGCTCTCTACATAATGGGAAATAAAGTGCATATAAAGCCTACAGTGCTCAGGTAATTCATCTAATCTATTTGGCCTCCTAACAAGTTAAATCAACCACACAAAGCTAGCTTCTGTTTTGTGCGCTTCATCAGCGTTGCCTCAGCATCATCCATACAATTCTGCTACGAGTTCACAAAAGAAGCCTGCCACTAGTCCTGTATTTTAAATAATCGTGTCAAAATACCTCATTTCCTTCAAAATCCAGCTTCTTTTTGTATAAATACACGACAGTTTGTCCAAACGCTATCTGCTAGCAAGCATGCAAGCTATCTTCAGGTGTGAGCACCCAAAATATTCACCCAAGTAATGTTAATAATCTGGTGTCATATGTTGACTTCATAGGATACAAGTGAAAGTCAGTAATATTCTCGTAATAATGTTTTTGCTGTGCGTTTAGGCAGCAGCCACGAGCTAAAACAATGTGCTGCATCTCCTGGAAAATATGAATAACAATAACGCAGTGGAGATAAAAATGACTCTGCTGTTCAGCCTCATAAAAATACTTATTTACCAACAAGGTTACCATAATGCTGACTGCGTGTACTCCAAGCAAATAGATGTGAAAACAGCTGCGAGGTGTATTTTCTCTGTTCTTTATTTCCGTGGAGGGAATCAAATGGTGGAATACAAAGTAAAATAAGAAGCTGTAACGTTATCAGAGGCCGTGAACCGTAACCAAGATAATATCTATCTTTCCTTGCCGGGCCAAGAGTAACTTGATAGAAGCGATACATTGCTGGCCCTATACGCGCTGATGCACACAGGTACACATCCAACATCTTACGTTACGCTGTCACAAGGAGACGGAAGGAGGCAAAGAGACACTGTTAGACACAGAAACACAAACCTGATGGATGTGCAAAGTGTGTAAAACTGAATGGACTGTTCTCCTGCATGAAATCAATAAAGGTGTATGTATTTGCACATGCACGTGTATATTGCAAAAGCACACACCGCTCTGGTGCATTTACCATCCATTGCCACTCATCCCGGTCGGCATCTTGTGACTGAGTGCCTGCACTGGGGTTTTCAATTATCCAGCAGTCGCACCTTTTCTCCCAGTGAATTAGCATGAGGGGAAAACTCAAGTGGGTAATGGAATTCCATGTGCCGTTTCTTCATTAGATGAGACGAGGCTGGCTGGTTGGTGAATCTTTCTGAGGGAGTGAGGATGATGGATGGTGGCGGGATATAGGTGTTTTGCATGTGCTTGGTGACATCTGGTACGCATCTGGAGCATACGTCTATGTGTTTGAGGCATTTTATGGAGCCCGTCACTGTTATCACAAAAAATTGTCAAGCTCAAAGTTTGAGAAAGCAAACAAATAATAATGTCAGCATTACTAAGACTAATTTTATGGTTCGAACAGAAGCCTCTGAGATCAGTCAATACTTAAATGTCTGAACTTGTAATTGGATTTTGCACCGTAATGATTTTGCATTGAACATATATTTGCATTTATCTCGTCAGGTGCCTTACTGTACCTTTCCTCCCCTGATTAGAAACCAAAAGAGCTGCCAGACATGAAGCCTGATGGATCGTTTTCAATTTCAGCTTCGCACAACTCCAACTTGTCACCTACAGCAACTCCACCCAAGCGAGTTTATCCGGGCTCGGCCGAGTCGTGATTAACCAGGCTTCGGCTCACTCGCGCCGTAGTATTTGAACAATGTCGGAGAGAAAACAAAGAATGCCTGTGGTGCCTGAGCACAGTGTGTTTGTTGTGTCGTGTAATCAGAACGCAGACCTGGACTTCTCTCTGGTTTTCAAATAATGAGGTCAGCGGCTGTGCCAGTAATTCCTGCGAGCCAGAAGCTTCAGACTGCTCTAAACACCTTGTTTCAGACAGGTGTTTGTACTCCTGTCTGTGTATGATGTCAGTGAGAGGTGACGGCCCTAATGTGGTCAGACTTTCTGTCTACTGAGGAGAGCCAATCAGAGAAAAGGTGGCCCACAGGCTGAGGAAGCAACGACAGTGGATGAACTGAGAGGCTCCATCATATAAGAGCTGTGAGCTCTTGTGCAGTTCAAGAATGAAAAACATGCAAGTGGAAATAAGCATAATAGGTCCCCTTTAACTTCTTACACAGCAGAATACCACTTTGAAGAACATGATGTGTATGTAAATTACTAGTGGCTGAATTAATAACGTCTGTCTTATTTTTTGCAGTCACTAATGATTAAAACAGACGATGTGAGACTGCATCTTCAAAGCAGCAGACTGGGATGTTTTTCCTTTAAAATCCAGACAATATTTTGACAGTTTTGAAATTCCAGCCTTTAACAACAGTTACCACCTGCCGAGTCATCGCTGTAAAGAGAAAGAAACAGGTTTTGTCAACGTCTATTAGGCAGCTTCTTTAACTTTGTGAGGCGACCGTGGCTCAGGGGGTTGGGAATCTGTAACCGGAAGGTCGCCGGTTCGATCCCAGGGCTCTCTGTCCTGGTCGTTGTGTCCCTGGGCAAGACACTTTACCCTACTTGCCTACTGGTCTTGGCCAGAGGGGCCGATGGCACGATATGGCAGCCTCGCTTCTGTCAGTCTGCCCCAGGGCAGCTGTGGCTACAACTGTAGCTGCCTCCACCAGTGTATGAATGTGAGAGTGAATGAATAGTGGCATTGTAAAGCGCTTTGGGTGCCTAGAAAAGCGCTATATAAATCCAATCCATTATTATTAATTGTCTGTCTGTGGCAGCTGCTGTTGTAATGATGATTTTCGGCATAAAGAAATGCAGTGCGGGTGAGATTCTGAAGCATTTCACTCTTTGATGCTGAGCCTGTGTGTGTGTTACATCGTGGGTAATCTTCAGCTGCACTCAAACAGTCTCTAGAGAGAAACTGTGTGACACAACCATCATATATCTGGCCCACGGCTGAAAGTTCTTCTGCTCGCGTGTGACTTTAATGTGCACCTCATGTACCCACATACGTGTGTTACTACTACCTCACTGCAGTCTTATCACAAGCCAGATTTGACTTGTCTTGCACCTAAAAGTCATCTGCGATTCAAACAGGATGATATGACAGTTTTTATCTTATCAACATGAAGCTGACAAGGATTCTCGTCTGTTTTACTCTTTGTATTCGCGTCAGACGAACTCCTAAATGAGCTACCGGCGATTGTAAAATGTCGCACTCACCTCCCAAAATTATGCCAAATTGCTCTTCGCATTTCAAAGCAAGCACGCAGTTGTTCTTAGCGGTTAAAATGTAAACACTACAATCAGTATTTTAATTCATGATTGCCAAACAAGCCGTAAGCTAATCACGGAAAGGAGATAATGAAGAAAGCAAGAAGGGAGAGGAAGACTAAGGAGGGAGTCTGTGATTAGGTCTCACCTCAAGATGCCTGTTTTGTCTCAGTGCTCTGGGCTCTGCAGAGAAAATGCAATGTGTGCTGTTTTATCTACGCTGAAAGCAGAAGACACATGCGTTAAAATCAAGGTCAGAGAAACACTCACGCTGTTTATGATCCCTCACTTACAGTAAACTGTAAAAGTCCTGAGCCACCCCTGTTTTCTTTAGATTTTGCTTCCAAGTCTGAGTCAGACTTACTTGTAATTTTGAAGGTCTTGAGCGATAGTTAAGTTGCAGTCTTGATTATTGAGCCCTTTAACACTGACCTACAAATTATTCAAGCATAAAAACACACCGAACTCAAGGGATGAACCAGTGTTGTGTCACATAACAGATAACTTATTAAAGAACCAGTGTGAAACTGTATTTTTAGGGACTTTAATATTAGTCAGTCATAAAAACGGGTCATTCTTTCCCATTTCTGCAGCTGAATCTACCAAAATTCCTAAAGATAAAATTGGAATTTGCAGCAAGAACGTCATTCCCAAAGAGGTATTAGCTAAAAGCTCACATCTCAGCATGGTGTGCAGTTTGTCCTTAAAAATGAGGAAAATGGGCAAATGGAGGACAAAGGAAGATGTAGCAGGGCTGAAAAACTGCATCTGCTGCTTTCAGTATCTGAAAGTCATGTTCTTAAGAGAGATGAAGGACCTGAGAGATGCTTCCAGTCCTTCAGTTGATCCATCTGCTCATCGGAAACGGTGTCAGTGGAATGGTGGAAACTGAAAAGCTGGACTCAAAATCAGCAGTAACTGGTCTTATTTAATGATGAATCTAAATTTGTGGTTTAAATCATCATCAGTATGTCTGGAGGAGGTCAGGAGGGAGATACAATAGCGCGGGTCTACAGAAAAACAGTATCATCAGAGTTCACTCCATCATGCCACCTGGAAAATACGGAGCCCCGCAGGGGACATGGGAGAAAATAAGGACGGACTTTTGCGAGATCTCGCAAAAGTTGAATTCCAACAATGGCGGCAGCTACTTAGTTGTAATATTACTCTTTCTGGGTCACAAAATACACTTTTAAGATATTTTGAGGCGTGAATGTAGTTGTAGTTGATACCTGCTCAGTTTACAAGACATCACATATTTGCAAAAGTGTTCCGACGTTTTCGGAGATCTGACACCCACCATCTCGAAGCTAACGGGAGGTCGAGACCTACTACAGCCGGGAGGAACACCGCTCTCCCGGCACATCGTGCCTCGACCTCCCGGTCGGCTTCGAAGAATGCGGCTAAAACTTTTGCGAAATCTCGCAAAAGTCCGTCTTAATTTTTTCTCTCCCATGTCCCCTGCGGGGCTCCGTAGGAAAGCATCTGATTGGCGACGGCTTCAATAAAAAACCATCAGTGTGGAACGCCATCAGTCATCGATTGGCCTCAACATTAGTGAAGCAGTGCGGGATCATAGAATAGAACAAAGAACAGCTTTGAATGTCCTTCAAGAAGCCTGGAGAACTAATCCTGAGTTCTACTTAAAGAAAAGACAAGAAAGCTGCATGAGAGCGTTCCAGCTGTGGTAAAGAATAAAGTTGGGCATACCAAATACTGACTTCTGTCCTTCGCCTTGTATTCTGCATTTCCATGGATGAAAATATGTGGCTCAAGACTTTTGCACAGTTAGAAAACTGGAGTAGAAAACTACAAAAGCTATTTTACTTTTTGTTGACCACATCCTGTCATCGAAAAGACGTTAAAGTCTGACAAGAGAGCGCGCTCCTTTGAGGAAGCGGTCTAATAAACCGTAAAGATGAAGCTACATAAATCCAGAATCGACAGGCAAAAAGCCCGTAACCTTTTCCTCCAGAGTTACTGCGAAATGAAAAACACTAACAGCAAAGATGTTATATCTGTCATTAGGAAATATTATTTAATAACAAATCTCAATTTCTAAGCATTTCTACTACACGTACACAACTCCCTGAGACAGGAGGGTCTCTGATACTCCCACAACTGCACATACGAGGAGTTCAAAGTGTGAGGCAAATGATAATCTATGCTTCCCTGTAACAACAGCAGTCGTTAGAGGTGAGATCATGCAGAGGATTATTCCTGACAACGCCGATTACCGAGCTCACAGCCGAACAAAAAGCCTCGCTTTGTTCATCGGCTTTCTGCTCTGTAATGGAGCATTTTTTTTTCCAACTATTCTATAGTTTAAGGCAACAATCATTTTTAATATTAAACAAAACCCACTTTGTTTGTACACCCTTGGCTGTCAATAAATCATCTGAAATATTTGCAGTGTTGCCCACGCGAGCAGCTAGAACCGACACTGTGTTCAGAACACGCTGCCTCTCTGAATGAACTGGTGAAGTCTCCAGTTGCTTTTCTTTCTATTAATAAATTCATTAGCGCGTTAGACTGGAGGAACGAAGACATTCATCGCCCAATGACTCGCAGCCAAATTATGCGAGATACCCTGCTTGGCTAGCTGTGCCGCCATATCTAAAAAGCAGAATTAAAAATGCATCCCTTTTCCTTCCTTTAGAGTTTCCTGCAATTACCCAATCAGTTAGAACCACGCAGGGAGGCATGTCCCACATCACCCTCGCAACCCACTCTACGTCTTTATTTTCCCTCTGCCTGTGCCACTCCACTTCCTCTCTCACCTGTGCGCACAAGGAAACACACACATGTGCACACACTCCTATCTCTCTATACTGTAAAGGCAGCTCCAAACTGCTCGTTGTTGGCCCTCATCTTTCCAGAGCAGATGGCTGCTTCTCTGCACCACATGGCCAGCACTCAGGAGATGAGGGGAGCTCTTTAAGAAGAAAAAGACTTTCAATCTGCTTTAGCAACTGTAGCTCCTCCTCATCATCGCATCTTTTTTTTTTCTTTCTTAATTTATTTGTATTTTTTTTGCGTCACCAGCTACTCGTCCCTTTTCCCGACCACACTACCTCTACATGCATTCGCTGCAGTGATTCCACACTGCATTCATCAAGCTGCTGTTGATGATTATGTAAATGCGTAATGCTTATGTAAACGAGCCAAATGCAAGGTCGCGATGTGAAAGTATTAAGATGCTGCACGGGTGCACAGTCGACTGGCTGAGAATTCCAAATCGCAGTTTCCTATGGTTCTCCAACGTGTGTGTGTGTGTGTGTGTGTGTGTGTGTGTGTGTGTGTGTGTGTGTGTGTGTGTGTGTGTGTGTGCGCGCGCACAGAGGTATATATAGGTATGGAGATGCTGGGAGTTAGCCTGACTGTGGTGGAGAAGTGGGGTTATTCTGGATGAGCAAAGACTTCGAGTAGAGCAGTAAGGTTTTTTTTCCTCACTGGGTCTACATCGTGCGTATAAATCATTCGGAGCACTGTGGGATGAATTTTGCCTGAAGATTGCCACAAGGAAAGGAATGAATCGGAGGTTTGTTTGTGGTCATCACCTTGGTTGTAATGCCTTAAACACTTGAAACACACTGAATTTTGAATAGACAAGAATAATACATACAATGTGGAGCATGATGTAGTCACCCAGACGTGGGGCGCTGTCGATGCGGACCAGGATGCCATCTTTTATGGTCGTGCTGAAGCCCACGGCTAGCCGGTCCGTCCGGGTGCTTGGCCTCTCGTTATTGGGCCACGTGTATGTGATCAGACCCCCTCCTTTGCCAAAGATGTAGGTCGTGCCAGCTGTGGAAATAAAAAAACAACAACAACAGGAATTAGATTTGTCGTACGATAAATAGAGGCAGATAGAAAGAGGTGAAAACTGAAATCTGTGATGTACAAACAGAGACTAACTAGACGCCAGGGAGCAGCGTGTTGTCACAAACAAGACACGTTTCTGACAAAACTGGATTAACGCTTCTTCCATTAGGGGCTAAATCTACGGTAATTCCGTTACAGCTTCCTCGCCGGGGCAACAATGTAACTGTGTCGAGTTCTATTTTAGGATTTTAATGCTATTCAGCCACCGCCACCTTTCGGGTAGAAGTCAGCTGCTCCCCTGACGCCATCTATGACCTATCCAGCTCTTAAATATAGCCCCTTCCCAGGGAATTACAGCCGGTATGGCCAGAAACGGATAAGTCTCCCAATCCTCATGTATTATACATGAAACCTGCAACCAAAGAACAAAGGTTGGCCCAAGAAAGTAGAGAAGGGGGACTGAGGGGGATCGAAGAACTTTTGTCTGGTTTAATTTGACAAATGCAGTGTTGAAAAAAAGGAGTCAGTACCAGTAGGGAATTCTATCTATCTATCTAACTATATATATATATATATATATATATATATATATATATATATATATATATATATATATATATATGTATGTATGTATGTGCAGATTTGTGTCAGATTAGAGCCTCTGCCTGGATCAAGCTCGGCCCTCAGCCAGAGAATCTGTGAAAACTGTTTGTGGATTTCCTTTTTTATCATTATGTGAAACTGGCAAGAAAGACCAAAGCTATTTGTTTTCAGGGTGGGATTCAGTTCCAACTTTTGAATATTCCCTGAGGTGAGTTTGAATTAAAGCGTTGATTCCCTGAGCCGCTTAGCCGTCTCGTCCGCATTTAGCCAAAGATAATCGGGAGATCTGAGGCATTAGACCTGCAGCAGATAGTCTAGTAGGTGAATCAATATGGGAGAAAACCGGTTCCTGTGGCCTAAGGAGAGCGGAAAGCGTGTGGCCCACCTCAGAGGGCTACGCTGGATTCCTAATGAAGTCTCGGAGTTCTGGCATCAATGTATTAATTCATTTTTTGCTGCCTCCATCAACTCTCGGCTTCCCTTTCTTCCGCATCACCTCCCGCCCCTCGCCATTTCTCTTTTCCATTCACTTCCTCTGCAAGTCACCTGAACATCTGTTTGGCCGTGTGATGGGTGCCCAGCTGTCTCGCTGTTTCCCCAATGAAGCGGCCAACAATCTGCTCTGTGGTCTATAATACCCTGGGGACTCCAAGAACATATGGATGAGAGGGACTAAAAAAGAGGGAGAGACTCTAGTGACCAGATGAGCGTCTCTATTTGCCTTCAGGCACACAAACAGGTCTGTATTTTACACAACTCAGGCGCCAGCACTGCAAACCACCAGCGAAGGTCGTCCGTGCACCGAGCCTCGAATAATCCGCCTCATTCCGTATAGCTAATAATCATAAACGGACGGTTTTAACGCAGATATTTTTATTTTTCCTGAACAGAAGTGATAAAATCATTCAGCTTCTGTCAGAGACTTTACTGCAGATGAAACTACTGAGCGTATCACCTGCCTCAAATAGCATATTTCACCCATTGCAGTGCATCAGAAAACAAGCCCCTGATGCTACGAGAGGCGGCAGACAGCAGCCTGCAGCCAGGTTGCACCCGATCTGGCTGCACTGTCTCATCGCCTCAAAGTTTCTTCTTGCCAAAAGAGTTCGGGCAGACTAGGGATCAGTTTCCCCGGCAAACGAGCAAACTTCGCCTATCTCATCTAGCACACACTCGTTTTTTTTGGAGGGGATGACGATGATGAGCAGCAAAGATACAAGCACCCCGGGGAGCCAATTATCACATTGAGGAGATTTGCTTAGTGTTTCAAGAAGACAATGTTCAGCATGAAGTACACACAGGCTGCCACACGCACAACGGGCTGACGCACACACACACAGAGCGGGCGGGCTGACGGAGACATAAATGCACATCGTGATGCAGTCTAAAAGTGTGCAAACACGTGCGCATTCGCACAAACACTGGGAACATGATGCCTTCTCACATTTTCAGTCACACAAGTGGGTGATTATCTGCACAAGTACAGAGAAGAGAAAGAACCCGAGATCGCCGAGATGTAGCACATTTCCCTAACAACCTGCCGGGGCCCAGACTGCACCAGCTGCATTTCCACACGCAGAGGAAGTCCACTGCATATCAACAGCCTATGCATGCAAGAGTACTGGGAATGGCATCATTTCTGATACTCATATGAAGGGAAAAAAAAAAGATTTGTGTGACTGTTACGCAGCTGAAAAGAGAGAATGCACATGCCAGGCTACATTTCCAAGGTCAAGACTTTGATTTGAATAATTTCACTGAAGCTAGAGCTGCTGGGACTTTCCATTTAAGTGTGGATGTACTGAGCACCAATATAAATTTCAGCAGCTTTGCAAAGAGACTAATTAGAGGGCGGAGGGGTAAGCGATGGCGTGTTATAACATTTCTAGCATATTTTCACACTCATGCTCTCAGATATCTTTACTAAAACGTCCTCGGACATTTACCTGTCCTGCAAACTGTTAAGGAACAATAATCTTCAATGTTTTTTCGTTTCTGGGTCTCTGTTTTTGGGAAAGTTGTCTGAGTGCAATGAAAATGTTGATTTCTTATATTCACTTCAGCCAGCAAGCATTTTAAGACCGATCAAAACACCAAAGTGAGGGTCAGGTGCACCGATTTTCGCCTTGATTTTCTTGGTAACAATGCAACAAAGATTTTGAGACAGCATCTAGGATTTTAATTCACTCGGCTGCATAAAAGAGGTGATGAGCAGGCTAATTTGTTCTCTGCTTCTTGGAAATGTCTGAAAGTCCTCCTCACTTCAGCGCGCTCCAACTATTCCAATGTCCCTTTCCTTTCTCCCTTGTAATTACCACAGACTATTTCTTCTGATGCTGTGCTCATTCTTGGCATTCTCTAAGAGATGAGCCATCACTTTTGGCCACAACTCCCCCCCCCCCCCTCCATCAGTGCTTACAAGGTTGGAGGATTAATAAGCAATAAATAGCAGAAATGATGTGTAAAATACACACATGGGCTTTCACAGCCACGAAGCCTGGTGAAAAGCTAACTGTAGGGGAAATATCATCAAAGGAATCAAATCTACACACAGTACAGACTGTAGAGAGCGTTATTTTAGTCTATCAGAGGGGACTTTCATCTCCAGCTTTGAATAATGCAATCTTGCTATGGCCACTGGGTACTGGAGGGAGGCCATCTGAAATCTAATTGTAACACACTGGTGCTACATTGACTTGGAGATAAGAAGATCTCTGAAACAAGAAAAATGACCAATGCTGAATTTTTCAAACGATTTCTCTTTAAAGAAAACAAGCAAAAACACCCCCAAAACCTATGGAGGGAGTATAGCTGTGAAAATAAAGGCCACATACTAATGCGCTGCTCCCTAGGAGTTGTGATTCATTGCATCTGCAGCATGGCTCCGTTTAGAGACAAACTGTAGATGAGAGACTAGGTCAAAGCCTTGGCCTCTATTTCACAGAGGTCCCCTGAGGCGTGGAAGAGCAGACAGAAGGTCAGGACACCTGTCTGCAGGACAGAGCTATGTTCTGTCCTTCAGCCCCCACATGACATTACAAAACTAAAGGGATGAAGGGAGAAAAGGGAGGAGGACACAGGATTTTCACACAGAGCCAGAAATCACTGCTTTCAATGCACCTGACCAGTGTGGGGAGAAATGAGGGGAATACGCTGGAATTCTCAATTCCCTGTTTCAACCTCAACAAGAGAATTTTGCTCTGGCTCCACTCTGTCTGTCTTCTACATGCACATATGAACTTCAGCAGCCAGCAATGATATCTGGAAAGGAGCAAAAGGAGCGGAGCAGCTGCCGTGATGCATGTCGGTTATATTGGTTGTATTCAGACTTCACACCATGCTGCGATAAAACCCTCTATTTAGAGGCAGCAGACCTACAGTAAAAGCCAGGGCGAGGTGCTAGTCGAGCTTTTTTCTCTCTCAGATTAAGTTGGATGGAGTACTGGGAGTGTGTGTGTGTGCTGCATGCATGTGTGTTAGACACCACTAAGAGGAAGGTGGCACTACCAGCTACCCACAAGGCACACACAACTGCAGCGGGTAAATGCTCTAAACTCCAACTCTTTGTGCAAGCGTGCACACATGCACGCTCAGAGTCATTTGCATAGACCAGTGTGAGTCTTAAAGCATGCACACACACACATGCGCACGTCTGCAAGTGCACACATTTTCTCTCCTTTCTCCTTGCTGTGTGTGTGTGTCTTGTTTATGTGCTTTTATGTTTTTCCCCTTGTTATCTCTTGGGCTTTCTGCAGCACTGGCACCCCAGGGGATGGAGAAAGAAGACAAACACGGTTTGATGTGGTCGAATTTTCTGCCATCGGAGAACGAAGAAAAGAAAGCGGAGCTCAAAAAAAAAAAAAAAACATCCTGGAAGTGAGATGCAAAATGTAATTGCCTCCTCAATCATGTTCAAAAGAACTCTATCATTACAATACTTTCCCCTGCTGTGCTTCATACATAGGGAATTATTAGGCTTGCTGTCCTTCACACAGTGACAATAAAGAATCATTGGCAGAGGAATCAAATTGTGAGATACTGAGCTGTGTAATCACTGGGATTTATCTCCATTTTACAACCTCTTATCATTTCATAATTCATATTTCCAACTGTTGCCTCTCCCCTCTGGGATAGAGTGAGAGGAGGACTAATGATTGAACGTTCTCCTTCTCCCCGCCGCTCCTCAATCAGCTGCCAGAAGTAAGCTTAGAGGAAACAGCTAAAATGCTTTACAGCGATACCTATGTGTGTGTGTGTGTGTGTGTTGTGCTTTAAAGGACTTCTGTGGCGGCCGGTGTGTGCGTGTTTGCATGTGTCTCTGCTGTCATCACACACGGTGGCCATGTGTCCCATCTCTCAAGAGCAATGCCGAACAAAAAAAATGCAGAACATGATGGATGAAGGGCGGTGTGTCGTGAAGAACGGCTACGTAAAGGAAACAGGCAGCCTCGAATGATTTACACTGTCTGTTTCCCCGTTATAATAAGCTGTAGCATTACCGCACTATATGGATTCACGCGCCAAAAACCAGGGGTAATGGAAGCAGGGAAAAGCTAAAACTAGACACAGAATGGACTGAGCATATATAGCACAAAGTGGTTTTACCCGCGCAGCCAGAGCTGTATTATGATGCATGTGCAAACAGCAAGCTGTAAAGACCCACAAAGCGTTGGGATTGTGACAAACAAAAGATGTAAGGTTTCCACCATATTTTGCTTATAGCAATATCGCTCTTTAAAACTCTAATAATTCAGACTAATTAAACTTTATGTGTGCTGCGTGTTCTGGGCTCTGCTATGGACAGGGAGGACGGCTTTTGTGTGTATTCTTAAAGAAACGTACATAAATGTCAAAAAAGCTGGCTGAAAAAATATGAAGCACCAGTACAAACGGCGATAATGGCCTACAGAGTTATTTCCCAGTGTACACAGTACGTACAGAGCATTGTACAGCTTGCTCTGCATTGTATAACATTTTGTCAGAGTCATATTCTAACTTTATGAGCCAGGCTAAACTGACAAATGCAGCGCAGTGAGTCCAAGGTTTAGGCAGCTTCTGCTTGGGCTGCGAAGTTGCACCAGCAGCCAAGATGATAAAGTCTGAGCCGCTGGGCAGCAGCTCCACAGTCAAAACTACAGTTATAGTACTACACTTGCCCAAAAAACGCCAAGGGAAACTGAGGCCTTTGTGCTGCGGTGGGATTTAGCGCTAGTGCCAGTTATGTTGGAGGTGGCTGTTGGTGCCAGCTCTGATGGAGCGCAGCTGTGGGAGAAGAAGCTGCAACATCAGGAGGGTAAACAGGAACATATTGTGCTCTGTGTAGTGTCTGTGGAAGTGTGGCCAAAATGTTTTTGATTTTCTCTTATTTTGCTGATTTGTGTGTCAACTTATAAGTTATTTAGTGTGTTAAATCAAAAAAAAAGCTGCCTCTTTTTCACCTTTTTTTCCAGGCATCACATCTTCACACCGGAGGTGCGACCAGTGAAGGATTTGCTTGAAGAATATTTATCAGTTATCTAATTTGTTGTCAAGTAGAGCCTGACTGACACAGGACTTTTAGAACCGATACCAGGTGCAGTAAATCTGACAGTTGATTTTTTCAGACTAACGAAACACATAAAATTTCTGTAACTTCTGTTATGTGCAGCAATTTATGTCACCTCACTAAGATATTAAATGAATGCAGTTTGAAATGCATTTTGCTTTACTGTCACAACGAGTGGCAGATAACTCAGTTAAACTCAGTTTGTCGTCGTTACGGTAACATCCAAAAGTCATGATGCCAAAGGGGATGCTGCAGAGTGCCCTCTGGTGGACACACCATGCAACAGTCAACACTAATAACACAGCTGAAGGGTGTTTCTTCCATCTCTTTCAAATGTTTATAGATCTGCCACTTCACAGGCTTAGAAATGAACATATGATATGAATGATATGATATCAGTACCATTTTATCGGATACTTATTATTTCAGATATATTGGTTTTGCAGATAAATCACTCAAACTCAATTTCAATTTAGAAGTTTAGGACCAACTGTTTCTTGTATAACCCACTGTTCACTCTGTTGCTAATTTATGAGAAACACTTTCTCACACTCATGGGACACAGCATAATAACAGAAACCCATACCTGTATATACAGGTACTTACTATAATAACATATAACTCAGCTGTAACATGAACATGTTACCCAGTGTTAGTCTGCAAATCTGACCAGATCCTAATGAATCACCAACCCTTTGCTACTTTCCTGACTTTGTTCCTTTTACTAACATAACTACAACAATAAACCCCGAACGAGTACTTCCAACAACACAACAGGAAGTAAAAGGACTCAATCAAAAAGTTTCCCGTTCTTGTCACCCTTGATTGGACATACTTGACATATTTCCATGACGAACAGCTTGATTTGCCATCTGTATCGTGTGGTTGTGGCAGAAGCGACAAGATGTGGAGATGGTGAACGGGGAGCGAGTGGGGAAAGAGTCACTTTTTGCTGCAGGAGGGAGGGAAGGAGGCAAGACACGGAGAAGGGAGGAAAAACACAGATGGAGAGAGAGAGAGTCAAGCGGTGTCGATGGGAACCCGAGATGATCCGAGCCCCTCCACCCCCACTCTCTCTGAGCAACAGGAAAAGGCTTTGTAACACTGGCTCCTTACTCACAGGCATGTCAAAGCATCCTCAGATCGCTATAGAAGAACGGGAAGATCGACTCACTGACACCCATTAACAAAGCAGTCATGTAGCCTCACTTCAGATTCATGCAACACTGCAAAGGTGCAAATGTGAGTACACAGAAGTGAAAATACACACACATACACACAGTCTTGAACAGCAGAAGCTGAGCCATAACAACTCCCCTCTCATTACCGCGAAACCAGCCAGTCTCACCCTCCTACCCCCCCACCCCCTCTTGCCTCTCCTCCTGCTGCATTACTGACACTCCTCTCTGTTGTAGCGGCAAGCGGACAGAGAGGAAGGGCTTTAAGTGATTTTTTTTCTCGGTTCTCTGGAGATGTCAGCTCCTATTCTCTCTGGTTGTAAAAGGAAGGGGAAGCGGGAAGGGGGTCTGAAGAGGATTTCAGAGGCTGGGGGAGCAGGGAGAAAGGGAGGAGGTGGGGTTGCAGCTGAGATCTACACAGCTCTCTAGGCTACAAAGAAGACCTGTCTGCTGACTCTAATGCTGCTCACTGCCACCAGTGGGGGTTTTTTTAGAGAGGGGAGAGCGACGTTGTGGAGAGATGAAAGGAGAGGAGGTACGAGCTAGGAAAGATGCGGAAGGATGCTGGAGACAGGCTGACACCGTCAGATGGACGGCAAAGGCGGAGCCAAGTCAGCTTGTAGGAGCTCAAAGTCACAAAAATATCACTAATAAATAGTCGTGACATCTCTCTCCAAAGCTTTGTACAACCTGAATGCCGTGCTTTTGCATGGTGAATATTAACGTTCTGTCGGATCCGGTGTTGACGCTCCCGCCGCTCTCAGAAAATTAGGATATGAGCGTCTCCTTCCCATCATTCATAATGCATGACACGCAATGTGTGTGAGGCATATCACTTCAGAGACAGGCCACACCGAACCCTGGCGAGGATTAGGTGAAGAAGACCTCCTGAAGAATAAGGGAATCCAAGATGGCTCCGAGTGGAAGCATCATTTATAATTGAATCTTCCCCAGAGGGCAGTGCAGCCTGTCTGTCTTAGCCAAGGCTTCACGAGAGAGCCCGTAGCTCCACTCGCCCTCACTCTGCAAAAGCCTGTGTCTGTCTCTCTCTCCCCTTTTCTCTGCAATAACTGAAAGGCCCTGATACATAAATACAACACTGCAACTTTATCCACTGATCTTATCCTAAGGCCTTTATGACTCAAACCCCAGTTGGACACAATTACTCGTTTCTGAACTTTTTGCAAACTTTTAGTCCAAGGAGTGGCTAAAGTTGAGACTTTACACTTTTGTGTGCTGCCCTTTAGTGGAAAAAGAAAAGCTAATTTGGATAATTACACTGTATATGACAGACCTGTGTAGCTGCTGTGGCGTAAAAACATCATCATCGTCATCGTGTCACGTGTTGAAAACCAGGAATTGAGACCAGAAACAAACTGGAGCAGCACTAATCGGAGAAAACTCATCTGAATTTCAGGAGTGGGACCATACCTCATACACTTCCCTCCTGTTTCTGTCTATATATGTCCTCCGCCTCCTCCTTTTTTCCCCAATTCATTAATTCATCCACCTCTCATTAGTACATGGGAGTATGCACGGGCTCAGGAGCTGCCACCAGTCCTCAGAGTCCTTCTCCGAACCACAGCTCCAATTCATGCTTACTCCACCTGCCATTATCCATTAAAATGCTGTCAAATGTGAGTGAGGCTGTGGTCCCAGCTAGTGGCATGAGGTATTAAACTAGGCAAGAAGTGTAGTCATTTTCTTCTCATATACTTCTCTGCACCTAGAGTCCTTTTGGAAACCAACTAAGGTGCCTCCTAACCCCCACTGGCCGTTAGAATGGATTCACACTGTGCATTGGCTTCAGTCATTCAATCAGGGCTAAGATGAAAACCAAGTTAATTAAAAGGCAGGATAACAAGAGACAAACAGGAACTCATTAAAAGAAAAGATAGTTTTCATAAAATACCCAGTCAAAATATGCGGTGATCTGATATTTCGTGATGAACTTATTTTGAAATGGCACTGATATGATTCATTTGGGAAAGAGGAGGGTGGAATAGAGAGACGCGCTTTAAGGACTCATGGTCTCCAAAGCTTGCCTCCTAACTCCAGATTTCCTTTGTAGTTATTTAATAAAACGAAGGAGACCTTTGCAGTTAATTATCAGGATGAGTGGTATAACCTATTTTGCGCCTCGTGCACAAACTAATGGCCTCACAATTATTGATGCCTTTGAAAGTATTATTTAAGAAAATAAATAAATGGATTTGCACAAGCTCAGTGGAAATGGAAGGAAGTGTCCCAAATGTTTTATTAGAACTCTAGGATACAGCGCATTTTGGTTAGTGACACTTAAACACCTAGAAGCTTGTTTACAAGACAAACTGTGTCATTAAATGCTACCATTTTATCCAAGCCATAATCTTAATTTATACTGATGAACATTGCATTAGACGGTTCTGTTATTAAGCTTCTTTGTGGTCCATCTTCTCCTGGTGAACAGATAGGGCTGTTTATCCCTACTGTATAGATGATAAAGGCCCTCTGCTGAGACATGTTGGCTGAATAAAGAGCAGAGCCTTCCAGTGACTCAGACAGTTTTGCAGAGTTATTTTTCACATGATGTCAACAAACCACGGCAGCAAATGGATTTTGCTAGTTCTGTTTGCTTGCCTCAGACTAGTTGTGGACAGAATGTAATAAGTCAGGAGGGATTGACTATCTGTCCAACTGGCTGCCACATTTGCTACACCAAGCAAGCCGTTTCAGCATTTGTTTGATGGTAGGGTAGCTACTCTTAATGGTGACATATGCTCATTTCTAGCCCTGTTTTTCTTGCCACTAGGGCTCCAAGGGAATAAGCTGTATTTGCATCAGGCATTATATTAGCCCTCTATGACCATTTCTGTTCTTGTCTCTTTAAGGCTCCCTGATGAGTGCAACCACTTGGTTATCAACGGCCAACCGAAGCCCTTTGCAGAGATCTCTGCTGCTCCCAAGGCTACAAAAAAACTTCTAACTCTGTCTCTAAGTCCAATGTTTGTTGGTTGACTCTGACAGTTACTCTGGAGTAACTGGAGAAATACCATTATGAAGTTGGCTCTCAGACTGTTCGTGGGCATGGCCAAACATTCAAACCAATGTGGCATCATTAAGTAAATAAGTATGCCTATTTGGAAGTTTTTAAGTGTCATTTCAAGTTTCAATCCATTTTCTTCCACTTATTCAATGTAGGCTCGTGTTTGGGGACTGAAGCCTATCCAAGGTACCATGGGGTAAGCGGCAGGGTACACCCTGGACAGGTCACCAGTTTGTCTGGTGGTGAATCACCAGTTAACCTAACATTACTAACTGCATGTCTTTGGACTGTCAGAGTACTCGGAAAGAACATGCAAACCACACAGGAAGGCGCCAGATTCAAACTCAGGACACTTCTTGCTGTGAGGCACAAAAAGCACCATGCTATTTGTTAGCAATTTGCATGATGTCAGGTAGTTCTAATGTCAGTTCAGTTTGGAAGCAGAAGGGGCTTGACTCACTTGATGGCTGTGCTTTTTTCATTAGGGTTTGGAACTTTGACTACGCATACATCATAGCCAAAGTTCAAAAATAGTATAGAAATTTGACATAAAATCACACACACACACACACACACACACACACACACACACACACACACACACACACACACACACACACACACACACACAAATATGAAAAACTAAGCTACGGAAGTGTTTCACATCTTTCTCGCTTTTGGGTGCAACGGAAAGTCTGAACGTGTGAGAGGTGATAATTAAGGTGGCGCCCTGTGTACAGTCTTCCCTGTAGCTTTAAATGGAAAGTTACAGGTACAAACAAATGTTGCAAAGTGAAGAAATGAGCAGCTTTAATTTTTCATGCCAGCCTCATTAAATCGTACATTGTTCTGACATGCCGGCTGCGTATTTCTATTACAGCCAGGTTCTATTTATAAAACGACCCGAGACTCGCTGTCTCACATGCCTACCTGCCTTTGAAGAATATGGATTAGAGAAATGGACGGACAGATGCTAAAAGGAATCAGTGTCTTGTACAAAGCGGGGCTAATCTTCCCTTTGATATCGACAACATCAAATAGAAAAACACTTGAACCTACTTGAAATACACGGTGGCGGCTCGTCCTCACGGGGGGAAAATAAACAACGCAAGTAAGCTGACAATATGGATGTCTGCTTCTGAGATCAAACTCAAACTGTGGATAAACTTGTCTAATGACCTTTTTTCTCTCGTTCTGTGCCCTCTTTTTTTGTCTGAATTTGATGATTGCCCGCCTCAAACACAGCCTCATTGTGTTCTCTAAAGATAGACCAGCTGTGCCAGCGGTTGGCATAGCAACCCCACTTCTCAGCCACGAACATCTGCAACAAACCTGACATTGTTTCCAACCATACCTGCTTCAAACACCTTTACATTTCACTGATTAACTCGCAAACCGCTCCTCCCCACTAATGATGGACGGAAATGCTTCAACTGCGCATTGCAATGCGGTTCCCACATCTCTTGCGTCCTCTCCGTCACACAGAGAAAAATCTTTCTAAATGTGTTAGAGACATTTAGAAAGGAAAAAAAAAAAAAAAAAAAAAAAAAAAAAAACACAGAGAAAAATCAGGCTGGTGTGTGAGACTGAAGAAAAAAAAATTCTTTTATGGAAGCAATCAGTACATGGTAACGGTCATTCATCAAAGGGACTCAGAATTTATCGCTCTGCGGGGTTTCATCTTCGCGAACCCCTTGCTAAGGCTGATGGTGGTCCTCCAGTACCGGTTCATGCAGCGGGAGGTGAGAGATTTCACAGCAAAGTCTCTGATAAGTTGACTTGAAGTGACACTTTGAGCTGAGATTGGCCCTTTGTAACAATAGGTGAGAGTTCAGGTAGCAATCAGTGAGAACTTATGAAAGCTTGCAGAGATGTAGGTAAAGTTGGGTAATCACTTCAGTTTACATGAAGAACAGACAGACTAGTGAAAATTTACAAGGAAAAAGACCCTATCTAATTAAGTTTCTATGTAGGGCAAGGGCTACCACTGAATGGCTGGATGAGAATACAAATGATGACTTTTGATGTCAGGTTCAAAATCAAACAACTATGGGAGTCCTTGGATTTCGACAAAGGTTTGCACTGCCATCATCAAAGTGCCAAACAAAGAACAGCTTTTGGACCGGCGCTCCATCGATTCTACACAAAGGATGGTAACAATCTTTCTGATGTAGCTCAACACCTTGCTGATGCAGCTTCACACATTGTTGGATAAAGACAGAAGAAATTATTTATTCCAGTTGAGGGTGAATGTGAAACACTTGGAGACAGGTCTCTCTCCATCTGCTAACATTTGGAACCATCCAAACATGCTAATTTTTCTTAATCAAAAATAGATGAAACTGAAGTAGTAAAGATGTATCCAGGGCTGTTGCTGAGGAAGAGTTTCTGACAATTATGAATCATGAAAAGTAGAACTAAAGAGAGGGTCATTAATGTTTATCAGTGCTGCTGGTGGAAAGATGGCCACAGTACATCCAGTACTCGTTATAAATCTCTGTCTCTCTTCCACAGCATGTCTTTATCCTGTCTTCCTTCTCTCACCCCAACCAATCGCAGCAGATGGCCCCGCCCCTCCCTGAGCCTGGTTCTGCTGGAGGTTTCTTCCTGTTAAAAGGGAGTTTTTCCTTCCCACTGTCGCCAAAGTGCTGCTCATAGGGGGTCATATGATTGTTGGGTTTTTCTCTGTATGTCTTATTGTACGGTCTACCTTACAATATAAAGCACCTCGAGGCGACTGTTGTTGTCTGTACAAAATAACATTGAAGTGAATCGAGTTTGGCTTTACAAGGCGGAGCAGATGAGGGAATTGTAGTTAACACAACTGCCTTATAAATCTAAATACAGTTCAGCAAATAAGAAGATGGCTAGTGTAGAATGAAGTAAAGGGATATCAGAATCAAAACTATTTCAGCTACAACTGTCAAACAAAAGCGCTGGAAATGCCTCTTTGGTTAATCCAAACCTTTTTTCAAGTTTCGATATCAACACATAATAGTAACATTTAATAAATTCCTCCATCAAACAAGACAAATTAGCAAAACTTCACTTAATTTACCAGCCATCTGTACATGTCTTAATTCACTTAAGCGCTCATACACATTTTTATTTTTATTTTAGTCTGTCTCTTCATATCAGAGCCACACAGATATGCACATGAACACACACACTGAGACAGATAGCACATTGTCTGACTGAGACATTCTTTATCACTGCAACTGGGTTCCAATATTGCAATCGTACTCTGCAGCTGCTGTTTTCTAATCCCCTCCAATAGGCGGTTTGATTTCAGCCCTCTATTGAATGTGTCAACCTTATAATTAATACCCTCCCTCACTTTAATTCACCTCCACTCTGTCCTCTCCATTCTTCTCCTCACAATTCCTCTTCTTCCACCATTGACCAGCCACCTTAACGGAGTCGTGCTTGTAGTTCCACCCAATGCACCAAGGACATTGAGCCAGACGCAAAATACAGCAGTGAAATAGAGCTGGGCGATATGAGATTTTTTCATATCACGATATGTTTTTTTCATTTCAGGCGATAACGATATCTATCACAATATAAGCCAAATAACTATATTTGTAAGATTTAAATGTGCCGTTGCTCACAAGTAAAATGTGAAATAATCAGCAGCTTCTTTTGATTTAAATATTTATTTCCCATAATAAGTTCAACAGGGTAGATGTACTTAAGGAACATGAGACTTTTTCAGATAAATAAAGGCAAATATTGCAAACTACACAAAAGGCAGCCGCTAAAGCGTTTAAGTTTCAAAATAGAACAAACGAAACAGACTAAATTGTCAATTCCACTTAGAAACAAAATATTAATTCTAAAAATAAATCTTAGTTTGTTTTACAGAAGAACAGACAAAACTGACTAACTTTTGTCAATATCAAATAAACTGAGAACTAAAAGGAAATTCTCAATCTCTCCTTGTTGTATAGCTGAGCTTTTCAAACAGTTTCAACAGTTACTTTAGTCTGACAAAAGCCGAATGACGAATTAGCGCTTCCAGTCAGAGACTGAGGCTACGTCCACACGTACGCGGGTATTTTTGAAAACGGAGATTTTCCGTTTTCGTTTTAAAAAATAATCCCGTCCACACATAAAGGCAGAAATGAAGGAAAACGCTGCTATGAACATGCCAAAGCAGCAGGTGGCGCTAGATTCCTAACCGTGCAGAAATGTTGGCCAATCAGAAGTCTAGAAGCCTCGGTGGGAAAAAGTAAACAAAGCTGCGGCATAGAAGCAGAACCGAGTCATATGTGTGGAGGGACAGTAACTGTGTGTATATGTAAGCATTTAAACACTGCAGAGAGTAGAATTAACAGTATTGTAGAAATTCATTTCACCGAAACAATAACGTGGCGCACAGTGTGACGCATGCACCAGTTTATTGTATTTCCAGACTTGCTTTCGGCACAATTTACAGTGCACGCTACTCTGTTTTTTGTCAGACTTGAAATAGCCGAAATACCTTCACACTACGGAACTTCTATGGCTCTTCCGTTCGACAATCTCTCCGGCATTGGAACCATCATCTGTTTTCTCTTCGGTCACGCTCGGTTGATTTTTCTAGTCGGCACACTCATTTCCTCCATTACCCGCTGGCTGCTTCCCAAACAAACACACGTGCGGCTTGGCACTTGTGCTGTAGGTAACAAGTCACGCGACGTGACGCTGCGGCTGTGATTGGTTCGGCTCTGCGCTACTTAATTTGGATTGGCTGACCTTTTTTTTTTTTTTTTTTAAGAGGACAAGAGCGGCGAGGTCTATCGCGATAGCTTAATTTCTCTATCGAGTAAAAGTTATATCGCGATACATATCGTTATCGTTCTATCGCCCAGCTCTACAGTGAAACCATGGGAGGAATATTTGGCCGCGAAGGCAAAATCCATCTCCTTGCAGCGACTTAGCCACAGAGCCACAGAGAGGTCGGTCCTGCACCACCTCCTCCGTTATCTGTTTCCAATCCTTTATCAGAAGGGGGAGAACGGAAGAGGGGAGGGGAGAGCAATGAAGACAGATGCCTAAAAGCTGCCACCACACAGCCTATCTGCAAATACGCAAGGAGAGTTGTAATCGATCAGGAGAAGGAAGAAAAGGACAAATGTGAGGTAAAGGCTCCTTCTTTAAAGCTGTAATTAACAAAATCCCAAAGCAGGAGCTAAAGATTGGTGATAGGCAGCAGGGTGTAAGCAATTTGGAATGAGGACAAAGATGTCAAGTGAGCGCACATTTAAGGAGACCGGGCACATCCGCACGCGAGCCTCAGAGTATGACGTGAGCTCATGAGGATGCGTGCGTGGATGCGTTGGCTGGTCGGAGGCCAAGGCTTAGCTGAATTTGGCCAGGGTGAGTTTGAGAGGGCCTACGGGACTTTGCAGGGCAGTGGGATGGAACATACTGGCCTCTCAGTGCTTCTTCGAGTCGGCCTAATTAAGGCTAAGCCAGAAAGCTCTCTGTTTTGTTGATGCTGTTCTGTGTGTGTAAGCATGTGCACACAAAAGAAAGTGTGTCTGTTGACAGTATGAACACACAAACGCAAGGAAAGCCTCAAAATTTAATTTGTGTCGTGTTACTACTCTTGATACTCCACACGAAACTTTTCAAGCTCATCGGCTTCAACTCTCTGTCTTAAACATCATACTGCGTAAAAGAATTGTTAAGTAGTTCAATTCTGTTCTATTTATACAGCCCCAAATAACAACAGTTGTCTTTATATTGTAAAGTAAAGATGCTACAATAGTACAGAGAACACCCCAACAATCAGACGACCCCTATGAGGAAGCGCTTGGCGACAGAAGGAAGGAAAAACGTCATTTTAACGGGAAGAAACCTTCAGCAGAACCAGGCTCAGCGAGGGGGGAGACCATCTGCTGTGCCGGGGTGAGGAGAGAAAGACACCATGAAAGAGACGCTGTTTATGTGAGCCAGAGATTATTAATAACGGCTGATTAAATGCAGAGTGGTGTATAAACACGTAGAGAGTGAAACGTTGTGAGTGAAGAAGAAACATTTGGTGCCTCGTGGAACACCAAGTGTTTCCATCTTTCTCTTCCTTTTCTTCTGCCCTGTTCTTCTTCTTTTAGCCCTTCGCTCATACACCTCAACCCCACCCGCACCACCCAGTCCCAGTTTCTGCCTTTGAAGATGTACTTAGTTGAACTGACAAGAAATTTAAAGAAAGTGTTGGTGGCTTTCAACAGCTCATGAAAGGCAGAAGAAATCTGCCACTCTGTGTGAGTCAAATTGATGGGGGAATTGTTGCAGCGGCATAGTAACGGGGACGGGGGACTATAGGCAAAACCTCTGTACAAAGCTTACTTCAATCCTTCAGCCCGGGCGCACACACCTCGGCTCATATGGCACACATAAAAATGAACACGTGAACAGGAAAGACAAAGTCTCAGCCGGCAGGGCCCCTGAGCTAGCTTTGACAAAAACAGAAACCAAAAAGGAATCATTCAAATATATTTTGGCATATCTTCATTGAACAGCTTTTTTCTCTCCTTGCCGTGGGACAATAGATCAGAACAAAGCATGGCTTTTCTATTGGGGTTTTTTCCCACTTCCATGCCAAATTGAGAAATTTATTCCACTGCCCTGGGGAGTCGAGCTCATTAAAACATATTGCTACTCCCCATTACACGGAGGTCCCACCTATAGGCACACGATTCGTTTTGTTAACTGTAAACGCTCAGTGACCTACACACTTTAAGTATGTTGCAGTAAAAAAAAGGCAAGGTGACAGAGCCCATTGTAGAGTCTAGACATGAGCGCTTGTTTCATCAAAGGGAAGACATCAATCCACGGGCTGAGCCAATAGGGCAACAGGTGCCACAGTCACACAGAGCCTATCAGGGTCTGACTTCATTTTACCTCAACACTGGATATGAATACTGATAGAGACGTTTTATACTGTGCCAAAGGAGGCACAAATAGCAGAACAGACAATGCCAGGAGACCTTTGGACGTGTTTGAACTCTCACTGTGGTTTTATTTGTGTATATAAAGCATTACTTCTACTGCTTTGTATGTAGGTCGGGAGGTTCCCATAACGGTCTCCCGGCTGACGCTGTGGACAAAAGGCATGTGTCTACATTACATAAAGCTGGCTGCTCACCTTGAGGTATCAAAGTACAATTATAATACACTTTATGTGCAACCTAACCCTTTATTGGACGATTATTAAAATAATGCGTCACTGCAGCTCTTGCGAGTCCATCACTTCTCCTCACCAGAAGCCGGAGCACCGTGCACCAACACAGAATGAATCTCAGGCTTCTCTAGAATCTCACTGCACAGCGCTTCTTGTGCACATTTGAAAATCACAGTTTAGGAAGGCTTTTCTTATCTTACCTACACAACCTGGCTACACCCCCCATCCTATCAGCGCATCCCACCCTTAGCTCCATCGAGGAGGTTGTAGATCCTCGGTGAGAGGTCTGAGACTGATTCAAAGAAGCAGTGTGAGGTAATGGATTGTGATTGCACGCATGTGTGCTGGGGTTACTAACACTGGAAGTTGGAAATGAACTGTTGTCTGTTTGTTCTCTTTTTACGGAATATTTAAGCAGCACGTTGTGGAAAATGGCCAGAAAATATTTAATGTTCTGCCTGAAACCGGAAGTGACGTCATTTGGCAGAAATGTAGTTTTTTGCCTTCAGGGCCTTATGAGCCTAAACTGGTGTTTTTAACAGTTATGTTTGACTTTATGACTTTCTGTGTCGTTCCTGGGATGCTTAGAACTTAAATTGCACTGCTGGAAATAGTTTATTTGGATGCATATGCTGTTTTTTTTTGCAAATTTGCATGATAATATTTATTTTCGTTTTTTTCTGCAGTATATAAATATTGGTGTATTTCAAAAATAAAACTATAAAGACACTCAAAATAAATTTCCTGTGGTGGGAAACTATTTTGTGCAACTTTTTTGTATTTGCAGTTTTGAGGGATAAGCCTCTTAAATTTCTCTAACTAGAAATATATGTTAAAAAACAAAAACAATTTTCAATTTTTTTGTAGTTTATTGCACTTTTTTTTGCAATTTATGTAATTTCTATGCACTTAATGCAGACATATTATTAAAATTTGGGCTATAATGGTTGTATTGATGTATGGCAACTTGAAATGCTCCCAAAAATGGCTCCACAGCATGTAAAAATACAATATAAGCTCTGGCGGACTTGGTTCTATGGTAGGTCTTAAAGGGTTAAAGGAAAAGTGCTTCAACACTGACCGTTTGCATAGAAGCACTGTGATGTGGAAGACCCAAATTCTACTCGTTACCACCAAAACATATTCAGTTCCCAAAAAAACGAAACAAAAACAAAACCCCGGATACGACAATAATGGAATTTTAAATGAAAACGTTGTCGAGAGAGCGAGGCGGGATGAAAGATAGGACTGGGAGGCATCTTTCTGCCTTAACGGCGCATGTATACATCCACTCAACGAGCAACCCTGACATCAAACATTGAAACAAAGTGAAAACATCAAAGCTGTCTCGCGGAGAACGTTTTGCTCTGTCAAATTTCACATTACCTTGATCAATTTAAACTTTTATTTTGTTCCATCAAGTGCACCACAAGCACCCTGCCAGCGAGTACAATAGAAGTTCTTCAGACTGATGGCACAGAGGCATTCACGCAGCGGAGAATGTAACCGCTGCCGAGACAGAGAAAAGAAAAGCTTTGCGTGGGCGAGCGCCGGTGACTTAACATGATCTCTGTGGCTGCGCGTGGATACACAGGTGCGCACGTGCAGGTGCGTGTTTGCACATGCAGGCTTCGAGTGTAAATTTCATCCAGAGACTCTCGTAGTTATTCTGTTGGCTGTGGGTCCTTATGAAATAGCCTCGGGCAAATGTTTACGTTACAGTATGCTGATTGCTTCTCTGATGGCTGCTTCACAGCGCTCTATCGTGGGGAGATGAAGGGGCCGGTGAGGCGAGATATGTGGTTCCAGGGTAGTAACTAAGGGTGGCAGGAGTCAGAGGGCTAGTGTTGAAATGACTGTTAATGTGCCAGGCTGACAGAACAAAAGAAAAGCATGGAGAAATGGGAATATATGAAGCCTCGCATCCCATTACCCACTGCAATATTTCACTCACACAAATGTTCTCTGCACAGGCCTCCCATGACTAACTGTCCTGCTCATCCTGGCCAGCTGCGTTTGTAGGCAAACATGGCTGAAAAAAGAAGTGTTACTCATTGGGAATAATTTACGCCAGCATTACTCGCACAAAGGAAAAAGAAGAGGAAACATTAGTTGCATGCTAAATATCCCCATTTTATCCCATTAAGACTGCAGTTGTTCTAGCATCCTCGGAATCTAATAAAAGATTTAGACATTTATCTGAGCTCTCGAAACCAAGTGGGAGAGATTAGACTAACAAACAAACTCCAAAGAAGATTCTTCTCTGCCTTTATCTCACTTTGTTTTCCAGCATCTTTCAGCAGAACGTGAGCAAATCAGGCTTCGTGTGAAAAAACAACACAAAACCATAAAAACAAAAAAAGAGGAACGCCGAGGCGATTCTGATATTTTTCGCTTTGGGATAACGATTGGGCTGAGAGGTGGCACCGCAAGGATGCGTATCTGGATGAAAGTAGGGGCAGGGGAGTCGGGGAGCATGAGCAGCAGGAGCTACACTTAGCGGCTTGCTGTAGCCCTTCGTTACACCGACGCTTCTTTTCTCATTATGTGCTATCAGCACTATCAGGTTTGGCTGCAAGGTATTTCACTTATCAGAGAGGAAACCCAACAGGCTCCAGTGCTCCTCTCTCACCAAACACTTTAATTGGATCTTTTAGCGCTAATCTGCTGCCCCCAAAACACTGCCTGGGTTTTAATTAAACAAATGCCATATTAGATTTCACTTAGGGCTCCCTGAAATGCCACATTTAACTCGTCCTCGACCACAGCACCACCGGGACACCAAACCCACCCCACCAAAAAAAAAAAAAAGTCCCAATCACTTTCTGCGGCTCAGTGTTTACAAATGAAACGAGCAGCATCCTTTATAGCACCGAAATGTATTCAAAGCTCGTGTTAATAGGCGACAAGCTGATGTGTTTGACTCTTCCTGCTTTTTTTTGTTAGGCTGTCCCAGTGTGATGAATCGCGGCGTCCCCGTTAAGCCCGACTCGCCATCCCCATGCCAAGCCGCCTCATTCAAATGCCACTCCAACTGCAGACCTCAAACAGCCCAATCGCCTCATCTTGACACTCCTTGGCTTCGATTAATACCAGGATTATTCAGCCAGAACACATCACCAACACTCATATTTCTCTCCGAGACAGGGATAAATGGATCATTCTCACGCTGCCGATAAATCAATAAAACATTACGCTGATGCAAAAAGAGTTCCCACGAGAAACGTGACAGGCGGGGAGGGGCTAGCCGCCACCGCTGTCTTGCTTTTTTTGCCTCTTTTTCATCTAGCCCACTTTCAACAGGAGAGGAGTGGGATGAAAACATGAAAGAGAGACGTTTTCAGTTACGCATCTTTGTTCTGTCTATATGATGGATGATTTCAGCTCGAATAAAACAAGAATTTTATTTCGTTTTCTTACCTGCATCAGCGTGCGCGGACCAATTAAAATGCTCAGTTGTGTGCTTGAATGAGCACTGCTCGCTAACAGGCCAGGAAAAAGGCTCACTGCACCCTCACATTCACTATTATGTAGCTTACACAACACCATGAAGAGGGACGGCCCGTTAATGCACCCTCGGGTGCAGAAATGACCATGTGCTGAGCCCCAGTGCTGACAGTCTATCAACTTGTGCAAGCCTAAGAGAGCTATCTCTAAGTACAAGCCAATGAGTGTTTGACTATTTTCTCACTTACAGCCACTTACAGCAGTCACATTGAATCAATGCCTGTGGATAGTTTGATTGGAGAAACCTCCCCACCCTCCCCAAAGCAAAGCCTGTCTACTAGTATATATCCTGAATACACTCTTTACTTTACATTGCCCTCTGCCAAATCGCTTCTCCTCTTCCTGCCCAAGGGTGCTTTTTACATCTATTACAAGATTTTAATTCTCTTTGATGATATTCCCACAGTGCCCTTAACCCTAATCTCTCCCTGCCTACTCCATTTCTCTTTGCACTGGCATTGAGGGGTTCATTAACATGTGAAACGCAATCAAACTTTGGGGATTTCTATATATATGCGCATACACATATGTGACCTAAATGCAGAAAGCCCAGAGACAGGAGCGCACTATGGCGGTCGTGGCTTTAGTCACAGCTCCCTATCTAAGGTTTTATTAGCGCTCATTGTATTGCAAATGAGGCCGGCTAAAGCTATCAATGCCACCTGAGCAGCGCCAGAAGGGACAGCAGACACCTTCCTGGAAGTCCTTGATAAAACAATCATGTCATATATGAAAAAGAATAACCCCATAAATGATGAATTACCCCCTTTATGGAGCACTTTCTGATTCTATCAAAAAGCACACACATACTGCAGATTAGGATTTGACTCGGTGCTTTCTGCACCGTTTAAGAGCATTGGTATTCCGTTGGAACCGGCTTGCTGGAAGTCTGCAGCTACTCCAGGACAGAGGAGGCGATTGAGAAAAGAGAGAGAAGAGAGTCGATCGCATTAAAGTTTCGATGACGAACAGTGAAATACTGCTGAGAGAGGAACCTGCAAAAACTGATTTGGATATGAAAGTGTCGAGAGAGATCGGATAGGGAGCTCGGGAGAGACAAAAAGTGAGAGAAGGAGAGCAAAGCCACAAAGCTTGCAGCAGGCGTCCCCGGGAGTTGCAGAGGGGTCGAAAAAAAGCTAGAAAAGAAAAAGAAAGGGAATGACGGATGAAGAACCAAACAGTCTTTGTCAAGACTTTTATACATTTCTCTCAGGTGGCTCTGATTTCCTCGGTAGGCTCAAATTCCCTCAGCAGGCCACTATCTCCAACCTGTGTGTGGGTGTGTGTGCTGAACTGGCTCTCTGCCTAGCCAATTATGTCCTTGCGCTGGAGCCATCTCCCCGTCCCTGACCTTTACCGCCAAGCTCCCAACAGACCGCCCTCTACTCCACCACTTTGTCTGAATGTCTGTCCCACTATCACTCCTGGCTGGCCCACTCAGAAAAAAAGAAGGAAGAAAAAAACCCAAGCAGAAATATACTGTCTTTTTTTCCTTTTCTGCACTTCCGTGGAAAGCAATCCATCCCTGTAAAATTCTCACCTTTTCCTCGGCCGTTCTGGTCTCGCAGAGGTTCGCACTTATTTCTCGTATCTTCAAGCATCCTGCAGCCTATCATTACGACTCTGTGATCAAAGGTATTAACAGTTGTGAACATGTTCCAGAGTTGCAGGTGAATTTCAACGTGGGGTGGAGATCAATTCAAAATAAAATGATGATGCAACTGGATGTGGCCATTATTTCCTGATGGCGTACCTCAGCGGGGCTCCGCAAACCAATCAAACGCCAGGTAATAAACGCAAGGAAGGCAATTTAAAACCTACAGGGGTCTTTAAACAATAAAAATGCAAGAAATAAAGCAAGTTCTGTCAATATATCAGAGGTGATCCATACTTTTTTGCCTCTTTAGTCTCTTTTCCCGTATATAGTCCTTCTCTTCTGTATCAGTTATATCACTTTGTCTCTCATTGAGGGGCAGGATAATTAAAGTTCTTTGATGCCGTACCTCTCCTTCAGCTACTTCAGAGAGATGAACTTAATGAAAGTCACCGGCTTCTACGAGACCTTAGACTTTAAATTGAATGTCTCCACTCCATTTGAGAGCAGTAGGAAGATGAAAAGACAAAGTGATAGGCTCTTTGCTTCCTGTTCATAGACCTCTAACTAGACAACTGGAGACGCTTTAATGGTCACTGCTCTGCATCATATTCATGATAAATGAATACCAGTTGAATTGGAGTGCCAATAAAACAGATGATCGGTAGTAGGCGCACGTTAATGTGCGACGACTGTATGGAGAGTGAAGTGTCTCCTTTGAGATTTGAGTCTAATGGTTTTGGATAGAAAACTGTCCGTCCGGTGTCCTTGTTCTTCTTTTTTTCCTTCATTTCTCTCAAATCTCATCCAAGCATTTTAAAAGATGCAAAGCTGCCAACAGAAAAACCAAAACACACAAAAAAACCGGGGGATGCAGATGTCCTAGTGGTTCAAAGAGCGGTTCTGAGTGGTGCCAGAAATGTTGTTGTGTCTTGTTTCTGTCGTTCTTTCCCTTCACTGCTGTTAGAAAAATCATACGGTTACAGCAACAAATCATCGAGAGATGCTGCCATCTCCTACAGTGCATGGTGATTTCTCTTCAAGAGCCTGACAGCAGTCCTTCTATACTGTGAATAATATTGACTAATCCTGTTTAACCAGACATCCTAAAAGTCCTGCAACAAATTGGAACCCAAAGTGAGTCAATGTCGTAAAGCATGTGGATTTGACGTATCCTTCAACTCCAGGTGGAAACACAGAAGCATGCCGTACCTCCCCACACACATAAACACATCCATTTATTCACCTACGCACCTCAACTGTGTGTAGCATCAAAGCAGAAGGCTGCTCGGCTCCAACGCCTCATAAATGATCGGTAAAGCTCGGCGCTATTAAAGAGAGAAATATCCGGTGTATAAGATGCACATGTAGATGTGCTGATTCTTTGCAGCTCTAATCAGTGGCCACTCGTGTCTTTTTATTTATTTCTGTGACAGTTTATGACGGTTATGATGATCCTTGGCAGGATCAGAATTAAAGTATCCTCTTGTGATCTGGGTGTCAGTGTTTACAGACTTTTTCAGCTGCAAAATCTACTTTTTAAAATCTGTGTCACTGTACTCGGACCTTTGCTTTGGGACTGAGGTTTAAGTGGACATCACTGAATATATTTGGGTCCTTTTTTTGTCTTGATGTACAAGTTATTTAACATAGGTCAGCAGTGCAAATGCATCTGTAAGAGACAAAAAACCCTCTCTTGCACTGCCCAGCTATGGGGTGGATGTGAACTAGAGATGGCACGATACCACTTTTTTATGTCCGATACCGATACCGATATCATAAATTTGGATATCTGCCGATACCGATATGAATCCGATATAGTGTTTTTTAATCAACAAAACTGTTTTTTAAAATATCTTGCTGCATTTTGCAAGTCTGCAAGTTCATACTCAAGTTTAAAACAACAACTACACTAAAGCTATTCTGTTATACCTGTGTACAAAAAAAATATTTAATAGTTCAGCAATACTGATCAATCTAATAAACTTAGACCTACACCATCCTCCCTATTCTGGTATTTTAAAGAGTACTTAGCGTAAATATTAAGCAACCTAACTAATAGGGTTCCAACTCCCAGCAACAACAAAAATAAATAAATAAAAAATAGGGAACCACCCCTCACGCGCCACCTCATGATGCTTAATCGACGTAATCAACCTTAATTTGATGCAGTGTGAAAAAAAATGCACAGAAATCAATTATTTTTCAAGAAATATTAAATAGATTCAACATCTTTCTTCAACAAAATTGCAGACTGCACAGATGGTACCTTCCCAAAGTAAAAAGTACTATAGCTTACTAGGGTATATATATTAGACTTAATAGTCACTATGTACAGTAATTGACTTCTATTCATTTTACATCAAATTAAAACTTTGGGTGTCAGATAATTATTTATTAAAAGCTTGACATTTTAAATGAGAATAAGAAAGAAAAGTATGTCTTTGTGCCCCCTTTTCCCAGTTAATGCCCTATCGGCCCCCCTGGCTAAACTTTGCTAGATCCGCCCCTGCACAGTTACCAGCGTCAGCTACGTAGAAAAAGATCCTGGTGTAGAAAGTAATATTAAATACATTCTAACAACAGCTGATCAAGCTTAAACGTGCTGCTGTTGTTCAGCCGCTGGTTTGCTCTTTCTGGCGCAAAGTGGACCAAAAACAAACGAGAGACAGACTCGCGACAGAAAAGCCGATCAGCTGATTTAAGCAGTTTCACGATTGAAGTAGCAGCCGGAGAGCGAGAGGCAGTCGCTTGTTAAGCTTAACGTGGGAATGCTTTACAAACATTCAGAGATGGACTTACACACTTGCTTTACTTCTCTCGGGGATAACTTTGTCGGAGATGAAATGCCAGGTTGCTAGCGAAGCTCCACATGCTATCCAGACCACCGACAGGTCCTGCATGCCACAGCTGCTCTATCACGTGATGCATACGTTCTGAGGTGAGTTACGGCGTGTTGCAAGTTTTGTGAGGTGCTTTCGTGATATTTAATGGATCGGATTACATTTTTTATTTTTCTCCGATATCCGATCCAGTAATTTAGGTCAGTATCGGACCGATACCGATACGTAATATCGGATCGGTCCATCTCTAATGTGAACGTGGAGAAGCTTTGAAGTGGATCCACACTGAGGTGCATTTTGCATGGCAGGAGGCTAGCTCCTGGCAAAACTAAAGCTATGCAGCACAGTGAAAGGATCCACAGGGCAAACACACCTGCAGACAAATACAGGACACACATGGACACACACAGTTGGAGGCAGTTGAAAACAGAGGGCTGACAGTATTCCACGAGACAGGAGAGTGGGCTGTAGGCAGCAGGCCAGCCAGTTCCTATCTAGATGGCAACTTCCTGGAAACGAGAACTAACCAGAGTCGCCAAGTTTGTCTGCTGTAACAAAATAGATGTTTTTTGTTAACCACATCTGCTTGTTTTAAATTATACTGTACTATCATAAAATATTATATTTAAGGATAATTGAAACTCTTAATATTAATTTGCAACAAAAATTGTGACAGAATTCGAGTGCCTTCAATTTAAAGACATATCATCAACTCATCACATACGGATCAGCTGTAAAGAGGCCCCTGCTGTGATGTTTAAACATGCCAGCTAAATGTACGGTGGCCCTGAGAGTTCAAATGCCCAGCAACGTAAGAAAACAAGAGTAAACAGAAAAAAGTGCCTGATCCTAACCTCGTATCCACCAAAGAGATCCATGATAAATAACATGCAAACCATACAGCTCACACTAACCTGTGTAAAACCACTTTCCCTCCAAACAGTGTGTGTGGACTTTATCTCCTTCAAAAGAAGGCAATCATGTCTGTGTCTAATATTGCCCACGGTGTGGGCCATAGTAACTAAACAGCTGTATTTAAGGCCCAGAGAGGAAAAGGCATTGTTTTCATATCCTAACAAATAAAAGATATAAACACCCGCTCACGCCGAGGTAAATACCATAAAGCCAAGGAGGCGATCGTGGCCATAATGTTGAGCCAAATCAATAGCAGAGGTTCTGAACTTTAACAAAGCCCGCTTGACAGCAGTCTTAAGCCCTCAGTAAAAACCCATCAGCTCACTGAATCATTGTCCAGCGATTGGCACAATGAGCCTCTTCACTTCATCAACAGCCGCTATAAGGATCAATACAGCACTTTGGAATTGATTCCGCGGTCAATGCCAGCTCCAATAATCACCACTGTTCACTCATCACTTCCACCTGGAAAAGGAATAAAAAATGTTTTTCCCTCCCACTTGAAAGCACTACTTGGGATTAGTCACAATAATTAGGAAGTTCTTATAAGTAAAGATAATAAAGTTAGATGATATAGTGTCTAATAATTTGCACGCAGTTCTCGGGTAAATCCTGACTGGTGAGCACAAATGGCTGAAAGTGATGCAAAACAGAAATTAATTAAGCATCACACAGGGCCGTGTATCATAGCTCATAATAGCGCTGGTGTCAACAAAGTCAGTCCTGGTATTAAAGACATATTCAGCAGTGATGCTGAGCACTCTTCCACACACAGACAACAATAAATCAGCTGAAGCATTAATTCTACAGTATTATTGGAGCTTAACACTTACACACAAACACGCATACAGAAGCATGTGACATTTGAAAACTGGGACTATGTCGCCTGCACTAGCACTGATATGTACACTCTAGCATTGCAGCAGGGTGAATATCCTCTAGCAGAGCCTGATAAGCTCTGCTCCAGCTTGGCCTGACAGACAGGACAGGGCTTGTGTTTTTTTTGTGTTTTTTGTTGCATGTCCTACATGTCTGCACACAGTGGCAGCACTGCGTTAATTCATTCAGACGCCGTTTCAAATGTGGATCAAAGTAGCCCGAGCCCGCTACTTGGCATGATGGGAAAAAGGAGAGTGAAAAGCGCTTGGATTGAGAGGACAGACAGAACGAAAAGCAGAGATAAAATGGGAGACTTAGCTGAGAGATAAGCAGAGAAAAACAACACGATGACTGGACAAGGGACAGAGATAAAACACGAACAGGGGCTATTTATGAAAATGAACGAGTGGGCACGTTGGTTTGTGGAATTACTGCTGGTGGCTAATCATGCGTGTTAGATTCAAGCTGCACATGGACGCTTGTCTATGGATGCAGGAGCGTGATACTGTATCGGGATAAGCCTGTTTCTATCTGCTGCATTCACAGATGTAATCTTGCACTGTATACTGCTTATTCTAAGAATGTGAATAGAGCTTCCTCTACTCGAATTACAGAAACACAGGGCTGTATTGTTGCACGCTAGGATAGCAAGATAACAAGACATCTTGATAGCAGATTTTAAGGTGGGGAAATAGATAAATAGCTACCTGGATAGTGTGATGCCTTGAATTTTCAATCCTGTCTTGTATTATTAACATTTACCTGTGAGCATTTAGCACGGATTAGCATAAATTCCATAAAACAAACAAAATCTGCCGCAGTCAGCGGTGATAAGGGGAGGCAGGGGTGAGAGGGGAGTAAAGATCAAATGTGGTGGCTAGAGGACGGCCATAAAGAAGAGGAATTCAATTAAACGGAGTAACGGGATTGAGAGCGAGGGCAGCGTGTTTTGCATGTGTGTGACGGTCTCATCAGGTTCACAGCACTGAGCGTGAGAGAAGACGCAGATGGCGCAATACCTGCAGCAGCGTGCGTGCATCATGTAAGACCTCTCCGTTTGGGTGCACACATCAAAGTGCATCTTTAAAGCAGACTGAGCAAAGGTCTACTTGAAAAAAAAAGTCCTGGCTTGCATCGACAAGTCAGTCGATCAATGGAAGAAAGTTAGTGCGTGAACATCAGGCGAAAGGACTTGGCAGCCAAACAGACACATCAGCACATGGGCACAGCAGTTTCTTCTTCAGTTTAAGCTGCTTCTTGTGGAGGAACAATGGCAGACGCACGCGTACCCGCAGTCAGTCCCCAGTGCAAGTCAGCATCTTCAAATAAGGCAATGTAGATAATAACTTGGCACGGTATCATTGCTGCGATTAATCCCTTGGCCTGCTTTTGAACACTTGATAAATCAAATCAAGGAAACATCCACTCACCGCCCCCCCCCCCCCCCACCCCACACACACACACACACACGTGCATGGAGTAATGAGCATCTAATCAATCTTACTCAGGCAGGGTAGTTTCATCCTGCTAGCTAGGCTAAATTGCTCCTTGCACTCTTCATCCTGACAAATATGGGACATATATTGTTTACATCTACAGGACCCTGGGGGGCTTTCGGAGTCCATAAGAAATATCCATATCCACTAAGTGCCCAGTAAAACAGGATGAATCACGGGTTAAAACGAGCTATAAAGTCGCTTATAAGACTTGAATGAAGGAGAGGTGAGCCTCCTTTCCCTCGTTCCCCAGTCATGCCTTTTAATGGTAATTCATTAAAATTTGGTATTGCAGAAAACAAAATCTGTTGCTTAATGCAGAGTCCCTGAGCTTTACTTCGAAGCCCTAAATGTGGTTAGAGGAAGGCTGCTTGTAGTTGCTTCACAAAAGCAGTTTTCAGCACAGTAAATGAGGAGCAGGCAAAATAACCCCCAAAAAACCTCATGATCTCTGACCTGCACTTAAACTCGTGAAATGCAGTGGCCCAGTGCTCCTCTGAGAGTGCTAACGATTGCACAGGGGAGTGTGGTTAGGTAGCAATGATTTGCAGAATCATCCCAGAGGTGTAACACTGAAACCAATGCAATTCATAATTTAAATGTGTGACTTTTAGGATAAATTCTGCAATTTCAGCAATAATTATGTAAATTAACGTGCTTATACTAACTATTTTATGTGAAAATATATGTATATTTTATGTGACAAGATTGCATAATGAGATAAGCATTGGTAAGTGGTGTAAGCAGTGTGGTTATTAAAGAGGCGACATGTACCAAGGGCATCCATCTCGACTCGAACAAGGACACTGTGCTTACACAGCACCTAAAATACCTTTTTTTCTTTTTATTCTAAACCTCTCTCAGCACTAAAAGCAGCACGAAGTGTCTGTTCTTACATCAAGGTTTTCTTTCTGTGCTTCCTGGATTATGGATCTGTTTTTGTTTTTATGTGCAAACAAGTGGAATGTGTATGTGACAAAGGGCTGACGCAATAATTCGATGCCACGCGTGCCTCTGTATGCAGAGTAAGATCAAACTTTAACAGTCCACTGAGGCCTCTAGTGTGTAAGCTATGTCCATGACTGCAAGTCGAGTGTCCTCCAAATACGCCTCAGCTTTGTAACGGTCATTCTTGTCCAGTGAAAATGTCCTTCAGCTTTGTATGTGAGAGAAGTGTGGACACACATGTTTTCTGCCAGTTGTTCGCCACACATGCTTGTCCTTCAGCAAGCTACAGTGTCGGCAGTCCATGTCAGGACACAATATATGCATGTCGGAGCACTTCCACTGACCCATCGACTTGCTCATTCACTTGTGCCTACAGGTGCTCCTTCCTGGAATCTATCAGAACTGGGTTCGTGCCGGCCTCCCTGTCTTTCTCGCTTTCTGCCTGTGTGTCCATATTAGTTGTGCTTGCAAGATGATATCATGTTTCCGGCTGGCCAGCAGCCCTCTTAGCCAACCCTGGTAGTCTGTTTGCTGTGGGACTGCAGGAAGTCCCAACGCAATATCCACTCAGTGCGTCTGGGCAAGCCCATTAGCTACTTTAGCCTAGACTAGAGTGGGTTGGAGAGGCTATCCCGATCTCTCTTTTTTGTCTGCCTCTCTGCTGCACCTCTCTTTCATCACATGTGCACTCTCTCTATCTTCATCTCACTTTATCTGCCACCTCTCTCCAAATAGTTCTGTATCTCCCCCACTTATTCATGGTTTACGTCACCATGTTTCATTCTCTCTGTGCAGTTTTTTTCCTTCTGCCCTGATAAAGCACAACGAATGAGAAATACTGCACTGGAAACCTGGCAGAGCAAGAGATATTTATCCAGACCTTGCAGGGCAAGATGGAGAGGATTACAAATATTATATTTGCTTGGCTGTAAACATATTTATCAGGGGATGAATTATCACTTGGTTGCGCATGTGTCTGCAAAAACATGTTTGTCTAGATGTCCCAGCTCTAAAGCGCTGAGCAGTAACAAAAACCACCTTTGACGGGGGGCTAGCATCCCAGCTCACACGCAGACTGTTTACTCAGTCATAAATGTTTTACGCACACGTAAGAAAAAAACACAGAGTGCCGTTCTGCTTCTGTCCTCGAGCAGCAAAGCATGATTTTAAATACAGTGTTTTCTACCCCTGTAGCGGTCAATCACATCCGCACAGTTTTTATCTTCAGTGCAGTTATTAAAATGTTAAATACAATTGCATTTCTACATTACTAATTGTGAAATGTGCTGTAAGTGTTCTGAGTTTTCTTCCTGTTAAAGGGGAGTTTTTCCTTCCCACTGTTGCCAAGTGCTTTGCTTTGGTTGTTAGGGGTTTCTCTTTATTACTGCAGGGTCTTCACCTTACAATTTAAAGTGCTTTGAGGTGACCGTTGTTTTGATTTGGTGCTACATTAATAAAATGTAATCGAACATAAATAAAAATCATCATAATAGAAGAGAAGAAACTGGATTCAGGCTAAAAGGAGAAGGATACAGAGTTATACATTACAGTGATCATTATTGAGACGGCACTAAAATAACAGTTTAATAGCGATCACACAGGATTGTGCTGTAGAGCTTATTTTTATACACTGCAGCTCTGTAACATTTTCACAGTAAGAAACTGTTGATTGTTGATTGCAGTAGGCAACCTATGCTGCCGATACTGTAATTGAACAGGAACATTTCTTCCTGTATTATATAGAAGATAAGATAAGATAAGATAAAACTTTATTAATCCCTCGGGTAGGTTGCTCTGGGAAATTCGGTTTCCAAAAGCACAGCACCGACAGAAGTTACAGAGCGTGAGGAGAATATTATATATATATACACACACACACACACACACACACACATATATAAATACAGAGACATATATAAATAAAATATACGAAGGGGATAAATAGAATAAATAGGAATAAAAATAAAAATACAAGTGAATTGCACATTTCAAGTATTGAGTCTATTGCACCGTTGACTATTATCAAAAGTATTGCACAAAAGGTATTGCATTGATATAGGACAGCGGTCCCCAACCCCCGGGCCTCGGACCGGTACCGGTCCGTGAGTCGTTTGGTACCGGGCTGCGAGAGTTGAGGCTCAGGTGTGAAATGTTTGGTTTTCAGGGTTTTATCGGTTTCCAGCGTTATTTTGTTATCGTTTTTATCATTAACTTGGTTTTCCTGGGTCTTTTCACGTGTGTTATGAATTTTATTCGGTACCGGTACTAGTCTTATTTTGTTGTATTTATCTGCGACACCTTAAAGGCCGGTCCGTGAAAATATTGTCGGGCATAAACCGGTCCGTGGCGCAAAAAAGGTTGGGGACTGCTGGTATAGGAGCAATGTACTCAAATTCATACCAAGAATAAAGAAATAATTGTGCTGATTTTTTTAAGTAATAGTGTGGTATAAACTACTAAGGCAGTGGATTCAATGTGCTCCAAAAAACAGAAGCAATAACTTCTGCGACAGAATCAAGAATCAATCACTTAAATGCTAAATGCTGACTAGTTCACATCTGAGGATAGGTGGAAGCATGACGAAGGATGGTCCTTTCTATAACATGTATAAATAATTCATTCGGTGGCCTCAAGGTCACAGTCTGCGGTGCAAAATCCTCTAATAATTCCTGATGGTTTCAGTGGTGAGAACTGGTCATGTTACCTCGTATGTCCAGATCTAAATGAGAAAATGAGGCACTTCCCTTGGAAGATGTTTTTAAGTGTCAGTCGCAGTTATGATCAAGAATATAATGAGCTCAGGGTGAAGTCACCAAACGCTGGTGAGGTCCAGAGAACAACCCATTACTTAACCTCATGATGTCACTGTAGGTCACATCCAACAGGATTCATGACCTCCGTAGGAAATCTAACCTTTGGAGGTTCTGTCACCATCTCCACAGAGACAGATGTGACACACAGAGACAGATGTGACACACAGAGACAGATGTGACACACAGAGACAGTTATTCAACATAATTGGCTCTGGGCTCAAAACTAAAGAGTGAAAAAAAAGAAAGGGTGAAGACAGAAAAAAAACTCTTCTACATTTACGTTTGTGATGTGTGTGATAGTAGTAAAAAAATCCTAATAGAAAAAAAGTGAATTCAATGGAAGACGAATATAATAAAAAACATAAAAAGGAATTAAATATAAAATTTCTCCTCGCTTGGCTCAATTCCTGCTGAATGGATTATTCATTTACAGTTATATTATTCAGATAGATCTACAATCAGTGGGGGTTTGCTCAAATAAATAATCATTTGATGGATAATTATGAGATGTGTTCAACTACTTCCTGTTAGAGCCACCACCATAATTGGAAGAGCTAGAGAGCATAAATATAATTAATAAGCTAAGGCTGGAGCGACCGAGCATGGTGGAGAAAGCAAAGCGCTGAGTTTCCACAGGATGAATTTCTGAGAACAGACTTTTTCTGGTTCATTTGCAGAGCAAGCAGATTTAGGGAGAAAAATACACTGAAAGGAATAATTCTAGAAGAAAAAAGAAGCTGTTTATCTATATGTGGTAAAAGAAAAGAAATATGGGCAAGGTTGAAAGGAGAAAGTCAGGCGGAGGAAGGTAAAAACTGAGTTTGTGAGCTGAGCAGGCATAAAATAGAGAAATAAAGGTCAGAGTTTGCAGGAGGAGGCATTGCTATGTCACTGTCACCTCATTAATGATTTCAACTGTGTCTTCTCACTTTAGTTTTTCTTTTTCATCTTGTTTCATTTCGTCGCTTGCCCTCTCCTTTCCTCCTCCTTCCTCGCCTCCTTTCCTTTCTCTGTGGCAGCCTGAAAAACGGGCTTGTCTTTCTCCAAGATAAAATGCCTAAGCTTGTGAGTGCAAAAAACAGAGGCCAGGAAGGGAAAAACCTGAAATAACCACATAATTAAGCCCCCAAAACAGCTTTTCCTATCGATTTGTTGCCTAGAGCAAAAACAGGAAGTAGGGAGAAAAGTCGAAAAGAGGGCGAGAAGTCAAGCAAGAAGAAGAGGAGGGAAATCTTTTCAAATGAAAATCCAGCTTTTTGTGTCTTTCTTCAGTTGTACACAACAACAGAACATCCACAAGTTTCTTCTCCTCTATCGTTCAATTATCTTGCTCCTTTTTTATTTTATTCTGTGCCCATCATGAACAGCCAGAGGGCAAAATCATTTAGCAATGTGCTGTATAATACCTGCACACGCACGCCTCATCAAGGTAGACAGCAACACAAAGTGTACAGTGCTCCGGGTTCATTGGAATAATTCATATATGTGCTACATGTGGGACAAGTTATTATGCAGCCACCACACCTGGACAAATACATTTTACAGGAGACTGAAGGGTCAAATACATTTTTCATAACTTCAGCTGTGACAACAGGAAGTGTTCCAGTGTGTTGCTATGCTCTCGCCACAAGTTACTGAACCTACTGAGAAGGAAAGCAAATACTTTACCATTTTAAATTTTCTTTTTTTCTTTTTTGCCCTTGCTACAATATGAAAAATACATTTCAGCTGTTGCCCTTCATATATGGAAACAGTGCCAATGTCACAGTTAACATTTTTTAATAAAAGCATTATTAGCCCAAGAGGTTTGAGGCAGTCACTCTCGGTTCATGATTTGTTACTTTTCTTTTGATTTAAATGCAATTATTTCCACATACATGTGAATGATAATAAAAAATAACCCTGTTTACATCTATGTGTGCTATACTCTCGCTAACATGTTTATTAGGCAATATAAAGATAATTAGTGTGTATATGATGTAGAGGTGGGAATCACCATACATCCCACGATACGATATTATCACAATACTTAACGCACGATACGATATTATCACAATATTTAACTCACGATACGATATTATCACAATATTTAACTCACGATACGATATTATTGCAATTTTTAAAAATATTTTGCGATATTCAGATTCTGTACATAAAGGTAAACTTTATCAATATTCATTTTATCTAATATCAAAGTCCACACTCAGTCTTTCTCTCATTTCAGTTTTATTGTTGACAAGCTGAACGGTTTGTATTAGTCGAGCTATTCTGAACTATGCAATTTATGATAACTATGCAGCCCCTTCGGCAACTGAAGAATTTGAAAGTAAATTAAAACAAAATATAATTTTACATTAAATAAAAAAGTTTTAAACTTAATTAAAATAAAACATGTCTTAAATTTAAATAAGTAAACTGTCATGTTTATTGCTGCCAAAAAACAAGTTAAACACATTTGGACAGTGAAGGAATGTCAGGATTCTTGCTCAGAAAAAGGATCAACATGCTCTGAAGTCAGAGCACAAAAACCTTTTTGTAACAAAATATCGATTTCTGCTGTCCCTGCATCGATACATTATTACCAAACAAAATATCACGATACTACACAGTATCGATTTTTTCCCCCACCCCTAATATGATGACCTTTAAATTATCAGTGTACAGCATGGGAATCATGACAGCGCTAGCATATTGCTATAAACTTACAATTAGCAAGCAAAAAGTCTATCATTTTATCATGGATGTCATGATAACCGATGCTAATGGTACATTTTGACACCTAAACTCTGAAAACATGATGTTTCTTGCTGTCAACAGCAGATAATAAGAGTGCCGTCTTCACCTACTGTCAACACATGGTTACAGGCGACATGCCCAACAAGCTAGGCAGCAAATGTGATCAGGCCTGCCTGTGAAATGAATAAACAGCATTAATTTAGCAGGATAACAACATTATTAGCATCTAAAAACTGTTTTGTTTCCCGTACGGTCCCAGATTGAAGCTGACTGGAGCAGAAGCTAACAGCTATATTTAATCAGTAAAAAATATGATGCCAAATGACCAGAAGCACAAGGAATAATAAAATTTTCTGGGTATTGGTTAACTCTACTACATCATCTATTACGACTTGACTTATGTGGGGATCTAGGCAAATGAATGCACTAAACTGCATGACCAATCATTTAGTTTAAATATGTTACCCTAGATCAGCTGGACTAGCAGAGCATCCACTCAGGCTGTGCTGCTGGCTGGGCACAAAACTAAAAGGAAGTAACGAGAAGAGAGAATACACCTACGACATAAATAATTCAGCATGATTCCAGTGCATATTACTGATGTCACAGTGGTCCTCCCACTTTACATGAGATCTCTGAAACGCACCTATAATATATTTATGGTAATGTTCACCACATCATAGTCTTGATCCAAAGGCTGCATTAGACTCTTTTGCTTCTTTTGAATTATACTCCCAGCAGCAAGAACAAACCATTCTTCAGTCAAGCTGAACTGTGAATACTGCCACTTTTCCTTCACACTGTGTCAAGGGCTCAAGAAGGAAACAAAAAATCCTTCGATAATTTGTGAAAGAAAGGAAGGATTTGATACTTTTATTCAAACCACAGCGCTACAGCTTACGTCAGGAAAGTGAAACAAATATATATATGAGAGATCTGCCTTCCTTCTTCTCTCCATTTTAACCTTCCTGAGACTTCGAGTACAGCATAGGGCCGTTCTACACGGTGTGGTGCCAAAGCCAATCTCCTCAAGGTGATCCCGCATCAAACGACTGCCACATACACACACAGGCAAACAACACGCGCTCTCTCAACCTCTCTCTATTATTCCTCCTAAGTGCTGAGGGCAAAGCTTCAAAGCAGGTCAAACCACTCTCACATTTGTTATTCAATTGACTCATTCACTTTTAAACAAAGTCTGTTCAATTTCTAGTAAAACAATAATGTCTGTACTATCACTTTCAGCACTCCCACTGTGCACGTACTCTGTATACGAAGCACAGCACACATGATCTGAATTTGACGAATAACCCCTCTATCCTATTTACTTAGATGTGTTTCCTAAAGCACAGACACACATGCGCCTCTGCTGGGATGATTGCGTGTTATAATGTAAGCAGTATAGCAGAGATATTTTGGGCAATTTTTAAACGTTGATTAATTTATACAGCAGGTCATCTGGCAGCACCAGAACACTGACTGAAAAGCAGCTACGGGGAACATGAAACACACTGAATATTGTTTATGTCAGCTCAGAAAATACACATCCCGAGGCAGAGGCAGTGATAGTGACAGCACATCCGGTCTGTCATGTTTTCACTCATTTAAAAAAAAAATAAAATAAAAAAATAAAATAAAATAACAAATAAAACCTTCGACGATCTCGTCAACACCTGGGAGATTATAAAAGTCTCGTCTAGTGGAATAAAAGCTATTATGCTTTCAGGAATGATAGAATTTCTATGCTTATGCAACATCCTGTGAACAATTAAAGGCTCTTGAGAAACAGCAACTGCTAAATAAATAAACCAAACACAGAAATAATTTGTTACTAGATATTCATGGATATAATGGCCTGACCAAACTACTTATTTATTAATATTGCTGCTCTGTGACAGAGACAATCATTCCAATTCACTGTGTCTAATTAAGAGTTTACACACTGTATGCAGCTAGTGCAAGGATTAATATACTGTACAGATAAATTATGTATGCACATGAATCAGGCAGCGTGCCTTCACATACTATACATATGTTACACAAGTGAGCATTAGTATGTATCTGTTGTGTCTGTGTAGTTTTCCAAAGTGTACCTCAGAATCTGTAATACCAATCACGCCAATACCAGGGTCAGTCGGTTGCTGCTGAATTGTAAATAGCCTTCACATGCGCACACACAGACAGACACACAAGTCTGATAATCTCTTGATTTTTATCCTCTCTCTTATCTTGCCCTAGACTGAGTCACCGCATTCTGCATGCAAATGTACACAAAAGTCAACCAGAACCAATCTGAACCAACTCGCGCGCAGTTATATAATTCTGCAACTGAGGCATAGAGAAGTGTGGTGGAGAGCAGCTAATTAAAGTGCCTATAACATGTAGATACAATTTAGATAAGGTCCTTATCCCCCGACTAGATTTAAAGGTTTTAACATAAACAAACAAAACCGTTCAGCTCGTACATAAAAAAGTCACATGTTGCTTTCTTCAAGCAGCATCTGTGTGGAGACAAAAAGCAAAACAAATAAAAATGAATATTTCTGCCAACTCGATCTCTAATGCACCATCATTATTACAGCTTTTTAAATGGCTGCCACCCAGTCCCTGCCCAGACTTGCACTTTGTATGGTTTGCACATTCCACATTAGTAATGCAGATCCTCTCTCTCTCCACCACCTCTCGGTCTGTCAGGCTCATTTGCTCCAATAGCCCTCAACGTGCTAAAAATGAGCCCTCGATGTGTTAAAAGGAGTCAAGCACAGACCTGTCTAGAATTTACTTTTTTAAACAGATTCGATCCCCGCGCAGGGATTGATTGATCTAGTGTGACACGAGGGCACAGACTGGATATCCCAAACGTTGCCGGTGAAAAATAAAGCTCAGGCCTTTTGCATTTGGCCTGCTGATTTTGTTCGCCACTACTATGACGCAGTAGCGTAAAGCCATGATTCACAGGCAGAATTTAGTTGATAATTCAGTTTGTCTTAACCTCCTAAGACCCGAACTCTTCCACGGCATGCTTTTTAAATTTCTCTTTGATATTTGGGCTGATTGGGACCTGATGAATGTTATAAACAAAGAATTACCAGATTTTGATTTTTTTTTTTTACCTTATTTTTGTTTTTAAGAAAAATAAGAGCCACATGAGGATATTCGTTTAAAATTTTGATAGAACAGTAGCAGGATAATGTCCTCGTAAGTGGATATCAGGCCCTTGTAGAGCAAAATTGACTATTTTGGTCTAAATAACAAACCTGGCGTCCACATATGTGGACGCAGGTCTTAGGAGGTTAAAGCATTTGGCACATAAAGAGTTGTTGTCATCACAGAAGACCTTAAGAACAAGCAGTCATCTACACATATTTAAAATAACAGATGTAAAACATTTACCGAGGTTCAAACTTATTTATGGCATGCTTTCATGCATACGGTAACTGTCCACTTATATTTACGGCCTTTCATTGAAAGCCAGGCTGTTACAACAGAGAACCAATCCAGAGAGATGTATAAATGCTTCAAATGAATGACGACATGGCCATACAGTAAGCGGCACCTTGTACTATTAGAGAAACTAAATATCCCCCAACTGATGTCTGGGCTGCAGCTAATGGTGCAAACAGATCGCATTAAATACCTATAAAACAAAAGTCAATATTGAAAAAGGCATTTTGACCACCGCTGCTTTTCCCCTCTTGGGCGTGTGCATTCTCTTGCAGAGATCAGACGCTCATGTTGCTGCTAGACGCATGAAATCCTATATCAGTCCACTTTTAAAGGTTGCAAAATTTAACCTGACTTAAAAAACAAACAAAAAATCCCTGCGTGTCATTTTGTGTAACGATATCCTAACAGCTCTGAGGTTAAGCTCCTCTGTAAACAGAGGATTGCTACAGCACATTTTCAGCATGTGGAGAACCATCTGAAAGCCTTTTACTCTCTATCAATCATCAATTACCAAAGTGTTAATCCTACAGGGATCGTGGTAAGACAGAGTCACCGCTTGCTCCTCAGCTGATAGAGTCACCGTGGGTGTTTTGCTTGTCAGTGCCTTTCACTGACAATTAAACCTATAATTTCATAGACGATGTACAGCTCCATGATGCAGAGCTGCTGTCAGCTATCGTTAGCTGTGGTGGAAAGATGAGTGAGAGGGAGAGTGAAGAAGAAAGACAATAACGGAGGGACAGTGGGAGGGAGGAAGTGAGCTAGTTATATAGAGAGAGACAGAAAATGACAGAGAGCTGGTTACAGATGGCTCCTTCTCACTCTGATCATTCATAATGATAAATGGACAGCGAGCAGGAGAGCCGGTGACGAGAGGGAGATAGAAGCAAGGTGACAGGTGACGGGACTCACCGTGGCCAGCTCGTAGAGAGGCCGGGGAGCGGTATATGGACACAGGTGGCTGGTGGTGCCTGGGCCCCTGAGGGCCCTGCGGGTGATTGGGTCGAGGCAGGGCTGGGGGTGGGGGGGCTCCGGAGGTAGGAGATAGGAGATGGAGATCTGACGATGAGGACGAGGAGCCCCGAGCAGAACCCAGCACCATCCATCCCGCAGCCAAAAGCAACATCCAGATCAGCTGGCCCTCCTGGGGCTTTCCTTTGGGGAGCATGGCTCACGCCCCCCCCCTACTGGATGTTTGAAAGAGAGTAAATGAGATGTGCGCGGATCTCAGAAAAAGTGACCTTCCCGTAGCCAGAATACAGCAGCAAACTCCATAGCAGAGAGAAATCAACAAAGCTCCCTGTTAAGGTAGGATCCAGCAGTTCCCCCCAAACAAAATGCAGCCCGGGCTCGTCTCTTGGACTCCACTGGTTGGAAGGCAGCAGATATCCCGCTGTTCTTCGTTTGCTTGCTGGCTCTTTGAACCAGAATCCAATATGTATTTACTTTCTTTTCTCGGCAGGATCACCCCGTGGCTGTTCCTTTGATGACCAGGTAGCCTGCTTGCGTGTGTGTGTGTGTGTGTGTGTGTGTGTGTGTGTGCGCGGGAGCAACTGACAAGACAGAGCGTGCACTCAATGGTGGGAGACACCTGGAATTTGTCCCCGTGCGCCCTTCCTCACCTGCGGGTGTAGAGTGAGTGACAGGAAGGGACAGCCCACGCTGCAGCCTTCAGCCCGCTCGCTCCGCTTCGTTCTGCTGTGCACAGCCCCGCTCTGTCAAGCCACAGATAACACACAGCCTCAGCTACGAGACCGGGGAGGAGGGAGAGATGATGGGAGGGAACGACAGAAAGATGAGGAGCTCCACGCACCCCGGCGCGGACAAACTGTCAGCTCTCTGTCTCTCTATCGCCTCGGCTGCAGCGCACTCCTTTCCTTCCTCACTCTTCAGCTACAGAGCATCAGTGCAAGGTGAAGATCTCCACTTGTTCTTTATTTCCATCCTTAAGTTTCGATCCAGTATTTGTCAGACTTTCCCCCCCTCCCTCTCATTTTTCTCCAGCTCTTTCTTTTCTTTTCTTTTTAAAAAAAATTTCCCTGGAGAGGTGAAGTGGTCTGGCTTGTTAACCCAGGGAGACCCAGAATGATAGCTCTTTGTATCACTCCATGAGAGAAAGAGACAGATTTGCAGACAGATAAAGAGAGAGAGAGAAAAGAGGAGGATGAGAAAATGAGAAACCGGTGGGAGGGAGCGAGATGGAGGAAGGGGGGGGGGGGGGTGCAGGAGAACGAGAGAACGGCGGAGGGAGAGAGAGAGAGAAAGAGAGGATGGGAGCGGGCTCAGGTGAAACTAAGCGAAGATGATGGGACGGAGGAAGGGAGGGAGAGGAGGGGAAGGGGGAGGGGAGAAGCGGCAAGTGGGCCAGCCTATGCAAATCCTCCCTGAGCAGCGAGCAAATCAGGGAGGCAGGCAGCCACTGCAGAGGAGTGGGCTGCCTTTAGTCACAGAGAGAGGAGATGTGAGAGAGGGGGAAAGCGAGGGAATGAACAGCAGAGGAACAGAAGTATGGAAGTATGGGAGGCAAAAAAACAATAATGAAGGGAGCGAAAGGAATGTGTAACAGTAGTGGGACCAGTGTAGCTGCTATTCCTAGGGTTGCATTTCGGAGCCCAGCTCGGGGTGACGCGGTGTCACTTTCCCTGCAACTACATGTGACCTCGTCTCCCTCTATGTTTTGATGCTTCTGAAAGCCTATTGAAGCCAAACCACTGAACTAAAAAAAAAAAAAATCCCATGCATAATGCACATGGAAACAGATTTAGTGAATTTCAAAAAAGGGTGAAATCTCTCCCCACTCAAATATAAATGACAGCGAAGAAAGGCTTCCAGTCCCTGTTCTGTCAATCTTTTCTTTCTGTTTTCTGAAGGGGGAACTGTCTTCTAGGCCTTAGGAGAAATAAACACTCAAAGTCAAACTGCAGTTTAATCACGTTTCTTCTCAAGCCGTAATGCGATTTGACGCGAGCGTTCAGCGTTTTCGCTGCTGACCTTCTGGATCAACACCGAGATATTCCAAAACAGCAAGGGGGACGCATGTTCGCTGAGTGGAAGCCATTTCATCAATGTGCTATAAGTGACGCAAAACTTTTCCAGCGTGTGACTCATTGTTAGCTTTGAGAAGGCGCCAAGCACAGCCACTTCACAGCTTCAGTTTGCTTTGGTTTGCTGCATTTGTCAAGATGTCCCTTTGTACTTTTTTTCTCCCCCCCATTCAAGAGGAGTCCTTATCTGAGGCACACAGTGGCGCAGTTATTGCTGGATTTGTTTCATGGGCAAATGAACAAGAGCAGGGAGGGAACAGAGATCAGAGTCTGCTCGGGCTACACAATACATGTCATTCCTAAAATGAGGGAATGTGATCCAAATGCACAAGAGTTTCAGATCTATGCTGAAAGAAAGCAGCAGTTCACGTACCACATAACTGTCTGTATAACTATCAATCCATTCTACCAACACAGAAAGATGGGCTTTCATGCTCATCTCCACACTTAGGCTCATTGTGCTTTGTACTGAGGCAGGGGAGTCAAACTCTGCTGTTACAGTGCTAGCATTGCACCTCTGTGCCACCGTGCTATATTACCAGATATAATAAGATGTAGCCGAGTAGCAGCCAAGAAGCATAATTAGTTAGATACAGTCCACACCACCACCTGCTAACTATTGACACTGGTGAGTTCGAATCATACTTGTTATAAATCTCTTTCTCTCTTCCACAGCATGTCTTTATCCTGTCTTCCTTCTCTCACACCAACCAATCACAGCAGATGGCCCCGCCCCTCCCTGAGCCTGGTTCTGCTGGAGGTTTCTTCCTGTTAAAAGGGAGTTTTTCCTTCCTGCTGTCGCCAAAGTGCTGCTCATAGGGGGTCATATGATTGTTGGGTTTTTTCTCTGTATGTATTATTGTAGGGTCGACCTTACAATATAAAGCTCCTTGAGGCGACTGTTGTTTTGATTTGGTGCTGTGTAAATAAAACTGAATTGAATTTTAAAATATTAGTTTAAGATTCAAACTGTAATGTCTGATCAGACTTGGCTGAAAGCATATAAGCACCAACTGCACAACTAATCACATGATTTTGTTTTACTACCGCACTGATGTTCCTGATATCACCCCTTTTTTCTCACTATGCCCCACCCACTTCTACTTTGCTAACATTTTTGTGTTACTTTGTGTTTCAAAGTGCCTGACATAGGGATGAACGGTAGCTTTTTCCTGAGTTTTTTTTTGTGTTACTTGTCAAGCAAGTAAAATGTGAATCGGTGGTAAAGAGCAGCTTGTGCCTTTGTTAAGTACTGTATATCATCACGAGAGCACAGTCTGGCCTGAATTTATAGTGAAAACTGAATTTGCATGCAGTGATTTTAAGCTTCACTTGATGTTTCAGTTTTACCGAGAAGAGTTATCGTCGTGCTTCCACGTCTGCTCTCAGGGTAGACTGACTGTCATTCTCATGCTGTGAGTCTGATCGTTTATGAAGAGAACGTAACGACAGCTGACAAGTCAACAAAGAGGTATGTCATCTCTGACATTTCATCCAAATTATCTGTTCATGTCAATCTTTCAGTTGATGAAAGACGCCCCAATATTTCACGATTTTTTACATTTTGATATCGTTATGGTTTTTGTTTTGTGGTTTTCACCTTCTCTATATGTCATTTACACCTTGATGGAAGCTGAGATTGTGACTTTGTGTGAACATATGTCAATCATCCTGCCACAGTGCTAATTAGTATCAGCTCCCAGAGTCGAGCAAATTTGCTGACAGAAAATACACAGCTACATTGATTTTTGTTTTCCATTTGGTAGCAACACCTGTAGCTTCATTGCACATGCTGTGTAAATACTTTTTGCCTTGTTTGGTATATTTCTTGGAAACCAGCTGCTTTAGCTCTAATAAAACCTGAGAGGCGTAGGGTCATTTGGGGCTGAGCGGATACTGATCTTTAGCGATTTAAAAATCCGATATATCTTTCTGGCACATGAAACATAAACAGATTTCCCTAAGCTTTGTCGTGCGTACTTATTTATGACTTCTTACTTAGATAATGATTTTTCGTCTCTCGCCTATGCTTTTTAAATTCACTTTATTTATTGTATTTATTAGCTGATAAAAATGCAGATACCGATATATCAGCAAACGGCTGAATATCAGCCGATGTATCAGTTGGGCTCTAATCACTTAGAATTCAAATCTAAAAATCACAGGATGATTTTTGGTTTTTATCTGGTAACACAACATGTGTGGCTTCATTTCATATGCTGTCTGAATCCTTTTGCTTTGTTTGGTACATCTCTAATAAAATCTTTTAAGATGCAGGGAAACAAGTTGCTTCATCTTTAATAAAACTCAACCAATAATTTGAAATGCTATGATGTAGTGATTTAAAAATTTTATATGTTGGCCGATATATATTTTTTTCTTTCAGGCACATGCATGGTTGTAAATGCAGATTAACTAAACAGGGCAGAATAGTGTGTAAGCGCAATCTTGAGTTAGGGCTCATCGGTGGTGTGCGCTCTGTCATGGGTGATGTTTTCTAAATAAAAGGTGGAGACAGTTCATTTCAGCATCAAGCACAAGAAATGAAACATGCTGTGGTGGGGCGTGGTCTGCGGGGCCGTGCGGACGCACCTGCACGGCATCCGCAATCACGCCCGCCGTGTTAAAACACGGGGACTCAGGGGTTGGTGGTGGTGTGGTGTGACGTGAATCAAATAAAGTTGGCTCTGAACGGCGCTCCGTGGTCCCGCCGTGCCTTATTCATGCCACATTGGTGCCGAAACCCAGGAGGCGGCATGGCGGGTACCTATCAGAGCCAGGAAAGGAAAGAGCTGGCCGAGAGGGTGGCCGAAATAGCGGCCACCCAGCGGAAGCAGGCGGCGGAGGTGCGTCGCCAACAGGAAGAGCTGCGGAAGGAGAGCGAACGCCACCTGGGGAAGATGGCAGAGCTGGCAGCGCTGCTCTGGGCCTGGGCGCCACCCCCACAAGTGTGTCCCGAGGACAGTGAAGCGGTGGAGGAGCCGTGTGGGTCACCTCGGCAGCCGGAGGTGGTGGACGAGCCACGCGGGGGTCCGAGCCTGCCGGAGGAGGAGCAGCCGGGTGAAGGGCTGCTCCTGCCGGGAGCGGTGGAGGAGCCGCTCCAATCGGAGGCCGAGGACGAGGCGGGCGAGGGTCTACACCTGCCGGAGGCAGAGGAGTCGCTCCACCCAGAGGTGGGCGAGGGGCTGTGCCTGCTGGGGGCGGAGGCGCAGTGCGGGGAGCCGCTCCAAACGGGAGTGGCGGAGGCGGTGGCGGAGCAGCTGTGCGGGGAGACGGAGGTCCCTGCTCCAGGGCAGCCTGTGCAGCCGGAGTTGGAGGCAGAGGAGCGGGACAGCCCCGCTAGGCCGGGGATCGGCGGGCTGGCTAGTCCAGCCTCGCTGCCACCAGTCGATTCTGCGCGCCTGACGTCTGCCCAGCCGCCTGTGTGCAGGAGCGCACGGCCATGCCTGTGGGGCCGTGTCCGCTTGCTACGCGGCCGACCTCCGGACCAGCTTCGCCGTTGCCGCTGGATGCGCGGGCGGCCACCAGAACGGACGCTTCCCCGTCGCTTGGTCAGGGGCTGGGGCGCCGATGTGTAGGGGCCGAGTCCCGCCCCAGTTCGCGGGGGGAGTAGGTTCGGCCAGATTGCTCCCCGGCCTCAATCGGGCGATGGGGGTATGTGGTGGGGCGTGGTCTGCGGGGCCGTGCGGACGCACCTGCACGGCATCCGCAATCACGCCCGCCGTGTTAAAACACGGGGACTCAGGGGTTGGTGGTGGTGTGGTGTGACGTGAATCAAATAAAGTTGGCTCTGAACGTCGCTCCGTGGTCCCGCCGTGCCTTATTCATGCCACACATGCTTTTTGTAAATAACGACGGTATTGTTTCTATGCCAACACCCAGCCTGCGCTTGCGTAAAAAAAAAAAAAAAAAACATTTGACAAAGAAATACAAACTTTCAACATGTGCTGTTATCATCAGAAACAACCAATATGTCCAGTATGTTCATTGCACTCACTCCCCGACGGTTACAGTGGATAATCCAGACTATTTATTCTCTTAATAGCACAGTAGAGGAGAGTGAGCACTTAATCCACAGTGTGGTTGAAACAAGCCATCGGGGGTGCTCTGCCTTTCAACAGTGAATAAGATATATTCATACTGCAGATGGAGGCTCTCGCTCATCTGCACCGCCGCCACAACGGCCGCTCACCAGCCACTCCTTCATTTGCATACATGCACTCAGGCATAAGCAAACGAGCCACCTGTACACTACATAAACACTCGCACACATTATACAGTAGCAGTTGCACAACTTGATCCTCTGCTGCACTGCCACACCCAGCGCCTCAATCCCAAATGCTGCGTATTTTGCTCCCAACTTCCCAACCAATAGGAACCTTGGGAGCACGGAGTCTCACGCTGACTCGGTAATGAACCCTTGTCAGGATCAGGGCTAATTAGTGTTTTACATTCTGATTTCTCTGCGGTGTCTCTCTGTGACAGATGAAGCCTGTTCTGCCTGCCCTGCACACGGGCAAATGGAGCGCAAAAACATCTTAATGTCACAGAAGAGTGGGGACTCGGGAGAAAGCAGGATAAGAACTCTTAACTCTATTAACCTCAGCTCATGATTCATAACTTAAGAGTAGCAGCCCATAACAAGACATTCATCATCTTCTATATGATTCAACGGCAGCCTGAAGTGACACAATTACTGCTGTGTTGATGCTGAAATATGAGAGGAGCACTGCAAATAATGGTTTTAGTTAATCAGCTGATTTTTATTAAACGAATCTATTAATATGTCCAGAAATTTTTTAAAATGAAAATATATTAAAAATGCATTTAAAAAGCAGCATTTCTGTAATTAATTAATTAGTTATCACAACTGTTGTTATTTTATGTTTGGTGGGAAAAAAAGACAAAATTTACTTCATGTTCAAAATGAATCATTTTACACTGAATATCTCGAAAATGAGACTTTCTATAAAATTCTATGTAAATGTCTATGAAACATAAAAGCTTGTTTTTATACCTACTCATGATTTTACTTTGACTTTCAAGGTTAATCAAAGTTTCTTTAGATTTGCTCTTTTAGTTTCCTTTATTATTAAAAAAAAAAAGAACTGGTGGAGTTGGATGTTTCCACATTCACGCACCCACACACAAACTTCCTCTCGTCTGAAGTGACAGGATTTAAAGGAGGATTGGCAGTGGAAAAAGAGCACTGCATGACATTTTGGAGGATCGCAGCCTGGCACGGGAGACACATGACCAGCTCCCCAGCAGATAAAGGAAATCAACAATATTGACAGCAGTGGAACAAACAGTGTTTAAAGCATCCATTCACCAAAACCCTTCTAACAAGGGCATCAACTCATTACACATTCAACTGTTATTCTTATATGCAGAAGAAATAACCTCGAAAAATCTAAAGAATAGCCCCCCTACAGGATACAATGGAAAAAAATAATAAAATAAAAGCCTAAAGCCTTATTGTTAAGCAGCAGAAAAATGCCACGTGTGTCCAGAAGATGGCTCTAGAATGAGCGCAGATGTAATTGTCCACTTATCATTTTCATAGCAATTTGCAAAGTAAATAATGTGTAATTGTGGCCTTTTTGGCCTGAAGGTAAACAACATCTCACTGAATGTAATAAAGTTAAAGAAGCTGCAATCTAAAATATTATATGTAACAAATGAAATTGGAAAATAATTGGATAAAATCATAATCATTGCCTCAAACAAACAAAAGTTTGAGCTAACAGATTCGCTGTGTAGATCCTGGTTTTATTGTTGTGGCTCACTCTACTGCTATTACCATTTTTAGATGTGGGAAACAAAAAACAACCACAGAATAGGTTTTAAAATCCACTTCAAATCTTACTCCACAGGCAGCTTATGAGTTTTAGCTAAAGAGCCAGTTATTTCCTCACAACTTTTTATTAGAGGCCAGAACTCAAAATAAATGTTCTTATTACTTTACAACTGTCGGTCACCTAAATAAGCAAGTCTTTGCTAAACGCTGATGATGTGGTGCGTTCACAAATGTTGTCTGTTATCCCCAATAAGCCATAAAAAATTACAGCAGGTGAAATTGTATGATAACCTATTCAGTGCGATGTTGAAATGGTGGTACTAAAAGAATAGCTTAAAGGTCAGCAGAAACATCAGAAGGATGGCTGTGGAGAAGTGTTATTGAAGGTGAAGACTGTACAGGTTCAACAAGCTGCCATAAATATTAGGAATTGTCAAGGCAATCTGGTCAGTGGCTGTTGGGATAACTTATTCTGAACACATAATCTTTGTCAAACAGCAGACCATAGTCAGTGAAATCATCTTCTCAGTGGGGTGAAAAACAATCTCCTCGCAAATAAGAACGGCTGGTAACATCAAAGATAGGTCAAGCTTGAAGGTTCATTTTTGTCCTTGGGAAAAAAATAGCTTAAAAAAAAAAAATCAGCCAACTTTCAGAGCACTGATACAGCTGGAACATTTTGATGGAGGAATCAAGCAGACCGATTAAAAAGCACGTCCAAAATAAACGTTCGACGTGTTCGAACTTTGGCTGTTGTTTTTCTGTGTCGCCTTACACCTCTCAAACGATACAACGGACAAGAGAGCCGTCCTTGGTGGGATGAAAACATGCACATGTGCAATCGCACATCTGTCTTCTTCTCCCACACACACACAGCCATACCGCGCCCATGGCTAAAGTGCAGTAATCCATCCGTTGCACTGCACTGCAGCCTAACACACTTAATAATGAATGAATCACAAAATCAAAACTGACAAGCAGCAATTGAAACGTGGCTGTTTGTTTGAAAGATTAAAAATGCAGCAGCCCCCCCCCCATATGACTTATGAATGAAGCCTGAAACCTCAACTGGACGACAGTTCAGGCTGAGCTGTGCTGAGCTGAACCAAGCCGAGTGCCACGAACGCACAAAACGCAGGCAAAGACTTCCAAATTGTCACAAATGAGAATACATGACGCATGATGAGAAGAGATCTGCATCAAATTGTCAAACAACAAGGTCGTGCGATGAAATCGTGCGAGCTGTTGTGAAGCGGCAGTAAAGATATTTTTTTCCAGTGGAAATCTGCTAAAAATAAATGACTGAACTGCTAAAATTTCTTCTGGGTTTCATACAAAACTTGATTCAAGATAAACCCACATCACAATGTGTTCCCTTGAGTGCAGGCACTTGGAACGATGCAATCCCCACAGACTTTGTTTCTACAGCACAGAAAATTATTCTGCACATACAGATGTCTGTTTCTTCCTTTTATATCTCACAAATAAAAAAACTGTAAGGAATTAAGCTGTCAATGCAACAGACTTCTGCACCGGCACATTAACCGTGTACAAAGTTACAACCTACAATTTTTATGACATCTTTGGAGCAGATATTCATATAGTTAACTGCAACACCTGCAGTCTTTAAATTCAAATGAAAACAATGACAAGAGACTGAAGCAGATAATGGCGCCTGAAAATCTTGATTTCACCGACAACAGAACAAAATCCTGCTGTAACAGAGACCAGAAGCATGTGTAAACTAGATGCATTTATAATTTATAAAATAGAATGGTGTCATATATAAAGTCATATATAAATCAGTAAAATATATATGACTCAAATAAAGGTTTAAGCAAAATAAATAAACCACTCAATTCAGTTCAATTAACTTTTATTTCTATAGCATCAGTCATCTCGTGGTGCTTTGTATTGAGCGGTAAAGATGTAAAATATTACGGAGAGAGAGAGAGAGAGAGTCCCCTTTGAGCACTTGGCGACTGTGAGGAGGAAGAACAGCATTTTAACAGGAAGAGACGGACCAGCAGAACAATACTCAGAGAGAGGCAACATGCTGCGGATACCATGGGTTCCTCAGCGTGTCTTTGTCTTGTCGTCCTCTCCTCACCCACAGCATCTTACTGAGAGTAGTGTTTTGTGATGGTATTGCATCATGTTTCTCACACACACACACACACACACACACACACACACACACACACACACACACACAAAGGTCTTAGCTAAAAAAACAGAAGCATATAACAGCAAATGGGTAGTGCGTGCCACACATCTACGTATGAAGAGGGTAGTAAAATCATCACATTAGGAAATAATCTGGTCTAATTCTTTAGACATTCGATTTTATAATAGCTGTCTGATGGCCTTGACTTTCCACACATGCAATATGCACAAGTAAGCAGGCAGCACATTGGACACACAGGCCAAGCTCAGCATAAATGCATAGCCTCGCCTACAGAGATTACTTTGAGCAGTAGCAGAGTTAAATTGATTCGGGTGGCTTTGTCAAAAGAAGAAGAAAAAAAGCAGGGTGTGTGGGGAGATAAATTAGATAAAGAGGGAGACTATCTCCATTTGTGTGCATCAAAGTTATGCAACAGAGCACTAACTGCACACTTGTGAAAATAAAGCACATTCCCCAAAAGAGTAGATAAAATGCTCTCTGTGGGGCTGCACTGCTCAACCTCCCCTCCTCCTTGATTGGGTAAAATCTCTCATCGAGCTCTCTGCGTTCAAATGGAAAAAGACAGAGGGACAGGTCTGTATGACTCTCTTACTGTAGCATTTCACACAAAAATGCTTTCAAACAATCATGTGTCAGGCTTAAAATGCTCTTTGACAAAATCTGGTCTTTTATACGACTCACAAAAACTGCCGTTTCTGTCATTTCACTGGCAAAGATGGATCCATTGATACTGCGCCCTACACCCACATCCTGCCACATACTCATCAAAAACAGGAATAAGTGACAGGGCAATGTTATTATGTGGCATTTTGTGTAATGGGATGGAATGTGACGGTATCCCAGCAAAGGTCCCAGCAATAAATATTCACTCCATAATAAAAGGCTAGTGTGTGTGTGGTTTTTGTTGAAGTTCAATATGATTTTAACCCAGAGCCAGCTGAGGAAGAAACAAGTGCATGAAAATGGTAAAGCGCAACCCAACGAACAGAGTTACCTTAACATCTTGACTATAACCTACATATCTCTATATATAAGGAGAGAGAGAGAGAGAGAGAGAGAGAGAGAGAGAGAGAGAGAGAGAGAGAGAGCTTTTATTGTGCTGGACTGCACAATTTAAAAAGTGCTGCTTTTGTCCTCACACTCATCTCTTTGTAACATTGTAACATGTGCATTTTGCTGGAATCGATACATTTTCATTTGATTGAAGTTCAACATTCTGAAAAAATACACTTACGCATTTACTTTCTTGGCCGAGACTTAGATGAGAAACTCAATTCCACTCACGCTTGTATTGGTTCAATATGTACTTGAAGCTGAAGCCAGCAGCCAGTTGGCTTTCCGTAGCATTGCCTACTGGCACCTTAAAAAGTTCAGTAGTTGTGCAATATATCTTGTTTGTTTAAACTGGCAGAACCAGGCTAGCGGTTTCCTCCAGATTTCCAATCTTTGAGATAAGCTAAGTGGTTGCTGGCTCTAACTTTATATTACAGAGCAGCTTATGGCATATATCTTTTTTTTTGTCACCCACATAACGCTGCCTCAGCCGCTGTCCTCAATGTGATCCTGGATCAAAGACTCAGTACGTATTAACACACAGGCACTCGCGCATGCACAAACACACAACCGAGTTCCTCCATCAAAGGAGAAGAAGTGATAAACTTTGACGCCAAAGGATCAAAGTGTAACACTCAGAGAGCTCAGAGACTCGGATGACTTGACTTAATGGTTATGCACTTAAAAACATATCCCGGTATATTGTAGGGAAGTACTACCCAGACTCTGTGTTAGTCGCACTTTATAAATGCTTACCTCAAACAGGCTGCGTTATTTGATGTAAGACAGAGGGTGGAGAGGGCTTGTGGAATTAGCACCGCTTTACAGCAGAATGGGAGTTTGATTGCTCTATTTCACGAAGCCCGATGATGCCTTTTTCCATTTCTCAACATTTTAATCCCTATCTAAATGCACTCGGGCAAATTGGTTCCAATGAATACACACTGGTTTGCCAGTATGATGATAAACTATTGCAACACACCAGATTGCAATGAAATAGTAATAGGGAGCATTTCAACCTTGAAAATTGACACTAAAAACACCCATATACAGCATTTTACAGTTTCTGTGGAGGCTGTTTGTATTCTAGGTACAGTCAGCGTCAGGCACAGAGCCAATCTGCCCCCTGCCACTTCCAGGGCTTTGTCACAACAGCTCTGGCCAAGCGATTTACAGGCAATGTATGAAATATGGATCATACCTCGTTGAGGGAGAAAGAGGCCAAGGATTTTGTGCTGTGTGTGTGGTAAATGTGATGGCTCAGTGAGTGAGAGGCTGAGGTGATTGCTTATGGGATGGCAAAGGAATGAGAAACCATTACCACTGTCGCGTGTTTATGTTGCCTGTGCTTATATGAACACACATGCTTAAGTATGGATGCCATCCAGTTACCCGTGTGTTCACACCGATGCAAACCAAGCGGCGAAGTCGCAGGCTGAAAAATGCAGCTGGTGTAGGAGAGCTAAAAACCGCAGTTCCTCAAAAGAGCCACCCACGTTAAAATTCTCAGTTTTAAATCTCAGATAAACATGTGTTGATATCCAAGGCCAGTGGCCATCAGTGTTGGGTAAGTTACTTTAAATTAGTAACTTAGTCACATTACTAGTTACTTCTATCAAAAGTAACTCAGTTACTTCAAGTTACTCGTTATTTTCAAAGTAACTAGCTACTAGGGAAAGTAATTTTGGTTTTACTCAGACTTCTCTTATTAATGTGTTGCTTCCCTAACTGAATGTGCATATTTCCACGAGAGAAATCCCACGCCTGGACCGCCGTCGACTGCCGCCATGATTCTAGTCACAGCGTCACGTGCACTTTTTTATGTCCAACACGGAAACTGCAGTCGTGGTGCTTTTGATTGTACTCGGATCTCTGAAATTCGGCCTTCCGAGTAGGACGATGTAGGTATCTCCAGACAGCAAATGAGCTGCATATGTGTTTAGTAGTAATTTGTTTTTGTAGAGGGCTAGCAAAACAACCGTTTTCGAGGGCGTCGCCATATTGGAATCCCAATTTCTCTGACGAGGCTAAACAGAACGCCGTTTACTTGAGTGTGACATCATTCCCACGTCCGTGTTCCGATTTCCAAGGTAAGTTGAACGCAACACACGAAGTAATGAATAACAACCCTATAAAAAACCCAGTAACGATAAACGTGTTCCTGATTTGGGCATAATAACTAGTTACCGTGTTCGTTACCACAATAATAACGTAGTTACTGTAACGTGTTACTTAATAACGCATATGTTCCTACACTGGTGGCCATATCCTGTTTAAATTGTATTTAATACTTAAATTATAAGCAGTGTGTGCACCGTGAGAGACAGATGGGTGTTGCCTAGCCTGCTAGCTGTATGTCTGCACCTCTCAGTTTATCTCCTGACTGGTGCATTTTGGAGCACATTATATTGTTAAATAGTCATCTGAAAATGTGTGTAGTTTGTTGTAGTTGTGCTTATTTATAGGTACAGCCCACCCAAATCTGTGTCTGTTCAACAAATCTTGCTTGGAGTTGCACCTTGCTAACAAAACTTGTTAGCATGTGCTAAAAACTCCACTCCCTCCTCCAATCGTGGTGCACGCAGTCGCTGCTTCGAGCGGGTGACATCATCACGGCTACATTCTTGTATTATATACAGTTTACGATGCAAATAGGTGCATTCTCTCATGCGTGGGCACAAACGTGTTTGCACCTGACAGAGTACTGCATCCAAAGGAGCTGTGTAACTAAAATAGCCTTCACAGGGAGAGAGAATAAAGAAAGCTAAATAGCTACATAACTCTGAGCAACGAAAAGTCAAAAACTCAATTCAACGCCTCCTCTAAAAACCATCATGGTGTTATCCAAGATTCCACAGGCTCAACTCCACTTGTGAGAGGACAACAATACAGATAGCGTAGTTTGAAAACAGCGTCATTGTGCGTTCGAGTGCTGGCAGAGTGACTATTCAAAAGCAACCCTGACGCCTCTGCTATCGTTCACAACCTCAATTTTGCTTTTTTTTTGTTGACAAAAGCAAACACGGGGCACCTACAAAGCTCTCGAATCTCTCGCACCTGCCACTCAGCCCACGTGCGTCACCCACCGGCCATCTGGAGGTTGACTGGCAGCTAATTTGTAAAACAATAGACGTTCACCTACTACCCTCTGCTCCTGCATTCTGTACACGCGCATATATAAACGGATACACACTTATATTGCTCCTTGTCTCACTTTGCTAACAAAGTGACAGGAGGGACGATGCTCACTTGCTGAGTTGTCTTTGTGTTCTCGGTGAGGTTGAGAGCATCCTGGCATGGTGTTTAAAAAAAGACAAAAAAAACTAGACTATATAACATATGCTGGTGTACAGCAGGTATGCAAACCTCTCCGCCAGGTGTGCTTCGACAACACTGCTGTCACTGCAAAAATTGCCAACGGCCTGGAACTTATGATATGTAGAAATGTTTTGGGTCATATCCCAAGGGGGGTACGAACGATGACATAATGCATGGAGCAGAGGACTGCTGCACCTTTCTTTTCTCTCTGTAATATCACAGCGCTGTAGCTTCCGCTATCTTACAATTGCCTGCTCTAAAACACAGCAGATAAAACCCATAATAACCTTGAGTTATAATGCATTCCAATAATGATATCATGCTTCGCCAGCCGGGTGTAAATTAAATGGAGGACATTTTTAATTACCCCAGGGTAGCTGAATATTGGCCATCCTGTCCTGGTGAGACTCTGTGCTGATACTGTGGTGGGGCGATAAAATTCAACCATAGGCCCCTTTGACCACAATCCAGGCTGGTTTCCATCTTCCTATTTGCTTAGGCTACCTGCACCGGTCCAATTAGAGCTGGATGAGGACAGGACAAAGCATTGTGGGAAAAACACTGACATTTCGCACCGGGCACTCTCTCTTTCTCATGAATATGGAGGAGCGTAATTACGGCTGCAAAGCCGCGTTGCCTTTTCCCACGTGTGGATGCACAGACATCAGGTCACTTTCAGGGGAGGTAAAGATATGGCAGTAGGCAGCTGGGCACTGAAGGGGACTCGTGATGACCCACAGGTCAACAACTGTGGTGTGGATTGGATTTGAAATACAAGCCTGACAAGTGAAATAATATTTGCAACATTTTAAATGAGAAAAAAAACAATAATGAATGTTTATTTGTTCAGAAAATCGATTAAAATTGTCGAGATTTTCAGTCATTTGAGTTGAAAAACAATTTTCCAATCGATGAATGCCTGCAAATACCAGCTTGTTGCTCGGACAGCCTAAACAAATAAAGACTGGTCTCTAATTATTTCCGTCCAATTGCCTGTGTTATAAAGGCATGATTGTTGAATGCAGCATTACTGCAGGATTAATTTCATGACAACAACAACATAACAAGTCGCTATTTTTCCACACAATTACTGTTGTGGTTATATTTTGCTATTTCTTACACACTTGTGTACTGCCAGCCTCAGCACTTCTCACAGTTTAACGGTAAAAACCTTTCATTTTCACAACAACAATTTCTCTTCATTCAGATTGAAGAGCTTCGATAATTTGTGTAGCATTTTTGTAAATGGAACTGGAAGGAGGAACTGCAAATTAACAGAGTGGTGAGTAACTGCTGCTGCGGTATATAAGTGTATTGTCCTGAAATGATCAGGTAAAAATAAAATACAAAAACCAAAAAGCAACCAAGCAAAAATAACAAATAATCAAAAACTGAAGTTATTTTGAACAGAAACTTGTTCATATAAACAAACCCAACAGAGGAAATTTTGAATAAAGTTCTGTATCTGACATAAACCTATTTCATAATGGCCTGGCTAGCTCTGCTTTTGTGGTAACCAATAGCAAGAAATTCACAAAATATGCTCTATATGGATTAGGCTGCAGGTTAATCTTTGAATCCAAGTGTGTTCAGTGCCACTGCCACATAAAATCAAGAGCCTAGCCATGCAGGCAGTCTTTACAAACACTTGTGAAAGAACAAATAATTGTAAAGAGCTCACTGAAATCGACTGTGACACTGTAATATGACGCCACTGTTGCAACACGTCAGTCAGTGTTGCAAAGAAACTGAACGCTGAGGTGCACAGTACGGGAACTTTGCCGATGTTCTCTTTACTCGAGCAACTGCAGAGCTCTAAACCTCCTCTGGGAAGACCTCCAGCACAGAAAGTGTTCTCCAAGAGCTTCATTGCATGGGCTTCCATGGCCAAGTAGCTTCATGCAAGCCTTACGTCACCAAGCACAATGCCAAATGTGTTTTGGTCATGCAAGTGTTGTAAAAGCACACTGCAAGTAGACTCTAGAAAAGTATTCTACACCGAGACAAATCATAATTCTCTATGTGGCAGCCCGATGTTTGAGTCTGGGTTTGGTAAATGTCTGGAGAATAGAGGAGGCATAATGCAATTGGGTTGTTTTCTGGGCTAAGCCTTGGCCTTTTATTTCTAGGGAAGGGAAATCAATGCTCTGCTTACTAAGGCATTTTGGACAATTCTAGGCTTCCGACTTGTTGAACCAGTTTGAGGAAGGCCCTTTTCTGTTCTAGTGTGAGTGTGCCCCAGTGCACAAAGTAATAAGGTCCTTAAAGGCATTTATAGATGATAGCTAGATGTGGAAGAACTTCACTGACCCACAGAGAGCCCTGACCTCAACCTCATCGAGGCCTTTGGGAGGCACCAACAGGGAGACTGCAAGCCAAACATCAGTGTCTGATCTCACAAATGCTCTTCTGAAAGAATTGGCAAATATTCCCACAGACACACTCCAGAATCTAGTAAGAAAAGCTTCCCAAAAGAGTGGAGGCTTTTACAGCTGCAAAGGGGGAGAAGCAACTCCATATTATTACCTATAGATTTAGAATGCGATGCCATAAAAGCAGTTGAGGAGCAATATGTAGACTGGCCAATACGTTTGTCCATGTAGTTCAACTCTAAATTATTGACATGCAGTAATTGGCTTTACAAAAAGCAGGTAAGAAGACATGAGTAAATACAACATGTGTGCACTCACCTTTATTGATGGGCAGATACACAATAAGAGCATAAAAACAAAAACACACACATACACACCCATCAGGGAGAATTATCTAAGGTATTCAAACCACTTATTTCACTCTCATAGGAGAATTGTTTGCAACAAGATTAGATGATGTTTCTACATCGAGTTTGTTTTGCATAAAGCTCTAATTATCAGGCCAGGTACTTTCCATATGCTGCTATTCATAAAACATGTTTTCTCATTTATTGGCTTGTTATCATTGTTAATTGAATGCTGCATATGCTGATTGTACATGATTTTTAACTATTTAATGTAGAGCTAATTAAAACACCAACAATAACAATTTGATGAGAGTGAAAAACACCTGCAATTAATTGATGCTAAGTAAATATTGTAGCATAAACACAAAACAGACAAGACCCATATAAATACCTTTAGTTGATTCCATCACTTTTTAACATCACATGTGAAATGTGCTTGTTGAAGTTGTTTGGCAATAATGTTGCAGACATGTGCGTTGTGCTTTTTTAAAAATCTTTGCAATGTGGAAAATTTCTCTGTAAGAGCCTTGGGCCTGGAAACGAACCATACAGTCAGTAAAAAAAACTATTTAAAAAAAAAAAAAAAAAAGCCATCGAGCGCTGCCAAATTTTTAACTTTAAGTGGAAAATCCATTATTGGCTAAAAGAGAAGTCTAGTTCAGCTAATTCTTGACCTATGATATGCAAGATACATGGAGGAGAGCAGTGTAAAGAGCAAGCAGCGTCAATATTTCAGTTGTACCTAATGGAGGAACCATGCATAGCAAAAATAACTCGGGATTCTGTGTCTTTTTTTGCCAACTCGAGCTGGGCTAAGTGCAATCCGTGATGGGTCTTGGTGAAGGCAATCAAGCCTGAGCAGGGACATCTGCCTGAATGTCTCTAAACTTTGTGCATGCTGATGACAGCTTTAGGCTTTTAAAAAGACACTGCCTCCCATACACTTGCAACATACCTTGTCTCATGCCTATGTTGTGCCCTGTCCTGCCATTCCTTTGCCTTTTAGAGGGAATGCGAGCTGCCTGCCTTCATGTAAAAGTGGAGTCATTAAGGTAGCCTGTGAGGGGACCAAACCTTTCTCTTCTGCTGAAGGGTTTAAGAGGTCATCTGTTTCACTTTGAGCTTTTCCTTTGAATCATTGCTCATCTGGTAATTGTCAAACCCAACCAGCCAACCAGCCAACCAACAAACCAACCAACCAGACAACCAACCAACCAACAAACCAACCACGCAACCAACCAACAAACCAACCAACAAACCAACCAACCAACTAACCAACCACGCAACCAACCATGCAACCAACCAACCAACCAACCAACCAACAAAACCAACCAACCAACAAACCACCCAATCAACAAACCAACCACGCAACCAACCAACAAACCAACCACGCAACCAACCAACAAACCAACCATGCAACCAACCAACCAACAAACCAACCAGGCAACAAACCTCAAACTGAAGATTTATTCTAATTTCTGGGAAATTTCCCCCCATTTATACTCTAATGTTGAGGGAAGTCTTCTCCTTAAAGCATCTAATTTTTAATAGGGAAAAATCAAAGTACAGTAATAAGTAAAGCCTATAAACAGACAGAAAACTGGAGCTACAAACGATCAATTAAACAGTCTCTGTAGAAGACAAACTGAAACTCTCTCATGTCAAAAAGCTGGTTGATCTAATAATATGAACATTTGTCTAGTTCTTGAATATCAGCCTTTTGAAACCTTTTAAACCAAAAACAAATAAAAAGCATGTTTCTTGTATTTGGGGCATTACAGTACACAAATCCCAGCGAGGCTTGCAGCAGAAAAGGCATCCGATGTAAAAACAAACAAAAAAACCCCAATCTGTGCTAAATCAAATATGCTGATTCATCCACCGTGCTGACCCATCTGAATAAAGGAGCAGACGAAAGGAGCTTTCAGACTGAATCAGAGAAACGAGAGAGTTTGTGTCCTATACGAGAACACAAATGTGTTCACGAAAGTGGTCTCACAGAATAAAACGCTTCCATTAACCTAAATTCTAAAGTTAGCTTTGTTATAGAATAAAAATCCTACTTTTTTCATGTTGGCCTGGATGAATGTTCAAAGAACATTTATCTTGGAAATGGATATCACTCGATCTCATCTCACACTACCTTCATGCTTCTTTAGACAGATAACAGGATTGCAGTGCATGTTCCAACTCTATATTCACTGGTTTTCCTAATCTCCAATAATCCCCAGTGGAATAGCACCCTTGTGCTAAAATAAGAAGGTTTATTTGGATTTCACACCAATTGTGAGCCTCCTCAAATTTTTTAGCGTTTCTTTTTCCACTTTCCGTCGCTGATTTTCAAGCAACTCTGAAAATGGAAACCGCGGCACCCTTCTGTGACCAACTGTGAATTGTTACTGTCAAATTAAGAGTATGAAGTCAGTATTTCTTCTCCAGAACAGATGGCCTGTTTTTTTCCTCAGTGACAGACACCTAATGGCACAGCAAGTTATTTGTTTAAGCAAAGGTGCAATAAAACCTGGAACTTTTTAACATTTGATGAAAATCAGCTACGGTATTCACACCTGATGATCGTGTTAGAACAAACAAAGAGAAAAGGAAAGAAACACTGAGATGATTACAGAGAAGGCAGAAGGAGGAAAGACTGCAAAAACACGCTGCAAGGCAAAGGTGACGATATTACAGATGGCTCTACTAATAAGGAAATTTTCATTCAAGGTAGCACCTATTTCAGCCGATCTCAGCTCCGATTTACCTCCATATAAAAGAGCAATGAGACGAGTGCTGGTTTCCTACTTAATTATCTCTCTAATGGAGGAAGAGAATGGCATTTAATTACTCTGCCCTAGATTTAGACTCATGGCATGCAAGAGGTAAATGGATTTAACGTTGCGAGGATAAATGGAGCTACACCAATGATATGCAGATGTTTGCACATGTGCAGCGGGCGTAACAAACTACCGCACAGAACTTGATAGGCCGTTACAGCCTCCCGTCTAAATCTGCTCTGTACTATAAAAGCTGCAAGGAGTAATCACATGGCATTTAAAGCACATACGGTAAAGGATAACGCCCATGCGCATTACTTAGTGATTATCTCTTTGAAAGTCTGTTAAAAATACACCATTGAAGAGGACAAGACCCGATCACCACAGAGTTCCTACCCAGTCCTCTGAATGCCGACTTTTTGGACGTTTGGCAACATGGCAAAGGAAAAACGTGTTTCGCTTTACATAAGTCATGAATAATGCAACGCATATAATGGATTAAAAAAATATATATACATGTCTGACTGCAGTTTCATATTGGGAATTTTTAACGCAAACCCCTTCCAATTCTCCTTTAATTTTACCCACTGAGTGAAAGAAATGACTCACAACAGCTATCAATTACATTTTCTTATTTTTGAACTTGATATTTCTTGTTATCACTTCTCTCACACAAGAAAACACATGCGATAGTGCCAGAGGAATGCCATAGCTGGCTGTGCAATGTTATGTTATCAACATCAACAGCTTTTCACATAATGAGACAGAAGATAGAGCGACTGGAGGAGCCGCACTAATAACTGTACAGCTTTATGCCACTATAGGAAGTGCTCGAGGCAGTGAGACACGTGGTTGCCAGCTGGTGTGCAAATTGAAGTACACTAATTCAGAAGCTCAACAAACTACATACAGATAAATGCAATGGACTCCAAGATGACAAGTAAATCTTTTTGAGTAATGCCTCACTCACACTGGAGTAAAAATAGAACTTCCTTGTGACAAGAAAAAAAAATAGGTGCATCTTCAGTGATTGCACTAGGCTTGCATAAACCACCTGGTTGCCCTTTTAACTGCAAAGTGCCTGCACAGGTCGCCTGGTGCGAGACAACCTGTCTCCCGCCAGTTACAGTCTGACTTGGATGGAATGCAATCACTCTCATACAGGTTGGCGAAGGTTTGTAGACACATTCCCAGCATGTTGCAGTCAGTCTGGGTCAGTTTGCATTGACTAGTGTGGCTTGTCTGCAGTGTGTCTCCTTGCAATAGGAGACTCGACTCAAATAGTTTCAATCTGGTCGCGTCCATGTTATTTTGGAGCCATTTTGCAGCAACTGTTTCAGTGTTTGTGTAGGAAATTCTACATTTCTGCTTGAAATGTGAATTTCTGTTTAATATGACTTTCTGTGAATGCAGACTTGTAATTCTTATCTATATATTATCACAGACTGCATGGAAATACCAGATTGAATGTAACTGGTATCAGTCTGCAAAAGTCATAAACTGATAGCAGGCTGTACCATCTTATTAGCCTATTGTCACCATCTTGATTCACCAAAGTGCTTTGAAGATGCCAAATGACTAGTGTCATACCCAGTCCCTGTCAATGAAGGAACCATTTTAAAGGCAAAGAGATTTCGTTTATTACATTTAGCCAATATAATTTTGGTCATACTGCACTCTCCAACCACTGTTTACTTTAGTATGACTGTAGCATCAGCAAAACAGGCCAGTGCTACAACCAAAGCTTAGAGATGACTAGCCTTTGCCATTATTCATCTGCAGTCCACAAGGTTTTCTAGCCAAGCTGTGTGAAATAATTCATCAGGAGATATTCTATTACCACCAAATTCCAAATGTAAACCCAAAGCATTGTAAAGCCAATAGAAGGTGAAAAAATCTCAAGAGCAAATTGAAAAGTAGCAAGAAAGTTTGACTTTCCTTGCATACATGATTCACAATCTCAAATGAAAGATTTCCTTTAAACTGTTCTGCTTTTAACAGTTAATGCCTGGTACCAATAAGGGCTGAGTTAGTGAAAGGTGCAGAATAGTTGTGATGTGAAACCCAAGACGCTCTCAGTGTAATCAAAGCGACTTTCCAGACACCGTTCTTCACCTCAAGTACATTTCGTCCCCGTTTTGCCAGAGGACACCATCAGAGTCGTTACATTTGCCAGCTACATTAATCCACAGTAATCTGTCTTCAAAGTGGGGCTGCAAAACTATGGGGAACACGGCACTGTCAACAGCAGTTAGCTGGCTCGTCACCAATCTTTGTTCGTCTATTTAAATCTTGTTCCACTCTTCTCTCTTGTACACTTACCGAGAGGTAGGGATTTTGTGCTTTGGCTTTGATTCCTTTTCTGGAGTAGATACGAGTGTTTGTACTGCTTCCATCTGAGAAATTTAGCTTGTAAAATCACACAGATAAAAGACAAAAGACATGTATGTGTATGCAGATTCTTGTTAGAGTAACTACAGATGCGTGTTGCACATGAACAATAGCAAGAAGATGGTGCATATTAGCAAGAAAGCGAGGCCAGCCTCTCCTAAATAGCCCGCACTATACCTTCAAGCAGCTGAAGCGTGGGGCTACTGAACTGTAATCAAAAGCCTCGCTGCGCCTCAAGGTCAAATTCATCACCAAAGTTATCACGCCTGAATTATACATGACAGCCTCTGTAAACCATAAATGTTGAATATCCCATTTGCACACAAGAAATGACAGAGAGAAAAGACGGAAAATAAGAGAGGAGAAAAGCTGAGAGTGTGAGATTACTGAGACTAGTGGCTGAGCAACCCATCACTGAAAATGAAATATCAGTGGGGTGAAACAGCTTTAAGCCAGGGCAGATGGATTTAAGGCAAACATAAACAAAAGGACAGTTCACACTCGAAAGCACTGCACACAGACAGAACAACTTCATAGCGAACATAAATTATGAGCACCATAAAACAAACAAAATGACCCAAAAATGTGGATCCAGTGTGATCAAACAACCGTTGCTGCTACACGCTAACAGCGCCCTTTTTTCTTTTAAAGTGGGACAAGACAGAGAAAATAAAGTGATAGTAGCTGATCTTATTCATATTGGCTACTGAAGATGGAGCCTTCAGCTGTTAAGTTCCAGTGTCAGACTCTCGCTGTGAACCCAAACGAGCAAATCAATAGCGTATCGAGTGAGGTCAGCCTCCTTGAACTCTCGCTCTCTGCTTCACTCGCTCGGCCGTGTGCCTCTCTGTGCAGCTCTGCCTCTCCTGCTAACATGTTCTTTGAATCCCACTCTGCAGAAAATGGAAATGTGAGGGGTGATAGCCAAACAGGCAAGGGTTTCAATATGCACGCGAGTCTGAAAACAAACACTACTGTACAGTGATGTATTAAACACCTCATACTCATACAAGTGTTTTAAATTGTCTATCTTTTATATTATATAAGCTAGATAAGCTTGGGATCTTTTCCCCAGCAGCTGCTCTGACATAAACACAGGTGTTAATTAAGGCTCTGAATCTAAATAGAACAAAACCTTCATTGATGTCATTAGCAACACCTGTGTTTCCCTATAATTACATGTCAAAATGGCAGCTGTGGAATAGACCCACAGAGACAGAGTCACAGAGCACCCCACCGACCCAGTGGAAGAATATGAAACCAAGGGCTGTAACTCTAACAGCCAGCTTGGATGAGTGCATCCAAGCTGGCTGTTAGAGTATTAGCATACAGCTAATACTAGCTATATGCTAGAAAGTGCTACTAAGTTGCTGTAGCCGGGTAAAGCACTGTGAAACATAATAACTACTCATGCACTCTGTCTAAATGTTTCAGGTTATTTTATAGAAAAATAGAAGCCAAATAGTGACATTTACTTTAGATATTTGAAATTAGACCAAATGTAATTTTACATTCAGTTAGGGTAACATGTGGTATGGTGCTAATCGCTAACTGTGTGGTAACGCAGACAGAAAAGCTGGGCTGTATCTGAAGCTCAGAAGCAGATAGGAGACAGTGAAAGACTCTAGAGAGTATCACGCTGCCAGCATGAAAAAATGCAATGCATAGACACACCAAAGTGAAAGCCTCAGATTAGGTTTAACCTTACTTGCATGCAGCCACCATCCAACATACCTTGATTAGTAGGTATAATTGAATGGATATGTTCTAAACAGATATGACAGGATGGAGTTGCAACATCTGCCTGGTTGTCAAAAAAAAAGAAAAAACAAATCCCACAATACGAGCTTGGCAGACATCCACGTTTGAAATCCACCAGTAGACACGCTGCATACCTACAGTCAGGATAGTGCAGTTTTCCCACCTGTCTGGCTGATGCCTTACATCGTATTGCTGATTTCTTTGGTCCATTGTTAGTGGAAAGAACCACACAGCAGGTTTTAGGTAAGCAGAGGTGCCTCTTCTTTGGTCACAAGATATTCATTCTAATTTTAGATGTACATCTTTTTCACAGTGAACTTGGAGAAGCTTTGTTCAAATATGCTGCTGACTATGAGGGAGAAAATTAAAGCTGCACTGCACTACATGCAGCGTCTGCATGTTTGTCCATTTCACGTTTAGCAGAGGCAATGGACACAGTTAAATGGACACGGTGGACCAGCGTGATATTATCACAGACTACAGTATACCTGGTGACCTCTTTAAATTGGTGGTTTTGACCAAACAGTAGTTCATCTCTAGGTTTTAGGTGCTGACTCTACTATCTTAGTGCGCTCTCATTATTTCCCTTTTATGGACCATGAGTCATAATACTGGACCAGAACCATACTGGTGAAGATTAGAAGGAAATGTGCCAACATGGCTGAGGTTGTCACCCGGTGTAGCTGATCAACTACTGATTTTCACTAAGGCTGTGTAGAGGAGAGTGATGGTAAACAGGACACTAGGTGACAGCAAGTGAGGCTCAAATGAAGGATTTCCCATCCATGAAATGAAAAAAGGCCAATAAAGTGGCCCCTGTTGAATGGATACACTTCAGCTTCCACCAGCGCACACACACACACACACACACACACACACACACACACACACACACACACACTTACATCTGCTCACGGTATATCCTTGTGCAGCTGACAGTAGAAGTAATAGCACTCTGTGAAGGGGGAGGATGCAACATTGACAGTGATGTCATTATCTGTCTCTTCTTTGTGAGAAAACCACAGTGTCTTGTCTCATAAATAAAGGTGAGGCTCTGTTAAGACCAGTGAGTGTATCCACCCTCCCCTGTCTCTCATTATAAGACTATTGATACATGCATTTCTCCCGGAAAGGCCATACAGGGTCCATCATAGACAGAGCCCGCAACGCTTCATTGGTCGAGCTGGCCAACACAGTCTATCTCACAGTCATATAGATAGCAGGAGAATGTGAACTGACACCCAGGCTAATAGAAGCAAACACACACCTTTGAGATTCTGTTGTATTTTGTGCCAGATAACAGCAGGGCTCAGCTGAAAACGCATACACACCTCAATTTCTGTTTACCCCCACCATCATTCTTCAGCCAGATTTTCTGCCAAGTCTCTCAGGTCAAAACGTAAACCAGTGTCTCTTCAGCCGGAAAATGGCCTCTGTTCCACCCACCCACACACACACACACACACACACACACACACACACACACACACACACGCGTGCAAACACACAGATGCAGAGCCGCTGAAAATAAAACCAGCCTTCCTGTCGGCTCACTGCTCGTCTTTCTGTGCAAGCCCGTGCTCAATCATTGATGAGGCCCGCTCCTCTGGTACAAATGAAAGGACTGGGCAGAGAAGTGCAATCACCATTAGAGTACAGAAGTAGCATTAGTGAGAAGCACATATTAAAAAGGCCTCCCATCAACACATACTACAGATAGATGATGCAGAAAGAAACATACACTGGGAAAAGAAATTGGCACTTTTTCATAGCACCTATCTGAAAGTACAGAATGTTTGTTCTGTAATTAAAATATTTAGTTCAACCCAGTTTTACTTATATAGCACCAAATCCCAACAGCTATTGCCTCAAGGTGCTTTATATGGTAAGGCAAAGACCCTCCAATAACCCCAGTAATCAGATCACTTCCTATTAGCGAGCAACAGTGGGAAGGAAAAACTCCCTTTTAACAGGAAGGAACACACAACACACAAGTTGTTAGCAAGGTGTGGCATCATTCTAGTCGATACTAGTTATTAATAATCTGAAGAGTGTCCCTCTCAGCCTAACTGTCTGCTTCCCCATCCTGCAGTTTTCCATGCAGTCAGATCTCTGTGTCCCTCCTTCCTGTTCCTTCAGGCTCCTGATACTCTGGGACAATGATGCCAAGCTCCGCTCGAGGCAACCAAGAATCAGAGCTCATTCTCCCTTCATTTCAGCAGGACTTCTGTCTGGTTACAATAATAATAATGACAGTTAACAACAGAAAAAAAATATCCAAATCCTCTATACTGATTTAAATATATTTGCACTAAAGCTAACGCTTAGAAGACTGGAGCATACCTGATGGCTGAAGGACATTTGCACGCAACACTTTTCACTTCTCTAGACTGCAGAAATATAAATAATTAACACCCACCCTAACTTTCAATCCTTGCTCATCTCTGTCGATTTCATGGCCCAACTTTTTTCACCTTGCCAGCGCAGAGCAAACGGAGTAAACAGAGTGCAAAATATCTTCACTATAGATGTGTTTGTGTGTGGCGAGGAGCAGAGGAGGCGACAGGGGGATGTTACACGGGGGAGGCTAGGCTCAGCACTGTTTGCTGCTGAGTTCTCTGTAGACCTGCCTGGGGTTGACGCTCCATATTACTGGATCAGAAGCAACTCTCGGCCCGCTGGGTGAACTCTTCAACTCCGTGCTGAGTGAGCGCGCAAAGCAGGGCGGGCAGGCGTAGCCCTCCTGAGCTTGAGCTGTAGCCCCGAGATAGGCACTTTTTTTTCTTCTTTTTTTGCACGTAAACACACAAGACCAATCTGGTGGAGGGAAGCTGTGCTCGGCTGATAAAGTGCTACCCCGAGTGAACCTCAAACCTCTACATCTTCTCACTCTTGTTCCTCTCCTCCATTCTATTTCTGCCATCGGTTCTCTGTTTAGCCTTCTTGGCCCGCTCTTCACCTTGCGGTGATATGGAGTGTTAAGAGGAAGGCTCCATGTTGGTCACGGTTCACAGTTTTAATGGAGTCGAGGTTTAGAAAGCGAAAACTGGAAATTGATGCGCACGGAACAAGAGGTCCAAAATGGGAGCAAACCAAAACGGCGTTTTAACATCGCAGACGATGCTGTCCCGAAGACGGAAAGAAGAAGACGACGAAACCCAACTGATTGTTGTTTGCTATCCAAACAAGCTTTGAGCAGTTTAAATTGATTTGTTCACATCTTCAGGATGTATTTAAGAAGGGTTTCGCAGAGGCTAATTAGCCCGTGATGGAACAGACACATCTGGATGCAGGGGAATGGCATCGACACGAGAACACCCAGATGCACCGCAATTATACGCGCTGGATTAATTACGAGTTCTCACGCTGTTGCTACATTGCTGCAGAACAGGAACACAAGTGAAGAGAAAAAAATGATGAGCACATACAAAAAGAAAAAAAAAATGCAGAAACAGATGTCCCTGGCATATTGATAAGTTATTTCTACACCGACGCCGAGTTGCTTTGAAGACTAAATAACAGGGCCCTGGCAGAAAGCTGAAGAGATGCATGTTGTTTGAGGGTGAGAAGGAGCTGCCTTTTACAGAGCCACCATTAGCACGCACGGGAAGCTGCAATGCACCCATAAATAAGCAAGAAAAAAAATCTGTATCAGGAGACCATTTTTCAGTTTTTTTCTATTAATATGGAAATCATACACATATACCTTCCAAGAGATTTAGTGATAGCCTAGAACTAGTCATAACAAGCAGCTTCTTAAGATGCATTTCCTAGACACTGTTCACCAGGCCTCCACTAGGAAGAAATCAAGTTGTCCAAACTGCCAGGAGGATGAAGACCAATGAGTCCTCGTGCACAGCGCCACACGGCTGAAAAGGCTCGCCGTCAGTGGTGAAACCTTTTCATCGGGCCTGAAAGCGACGAGGGATTTTGTAACAGAAACAGAATATAATATCCCCCAAAAACAAAGGCAAAATGGAGAACTTCCAAAAACAAAAAACAATGGGAGGAAAATGCACACCCACATTTTGCTTTGATCTCATCAGAAATTTTGCCTGGCATAATTCATACACTTTCACCAGAAAACATAAATAAATATTGGTCAAATATGTTGTTTGTGTGGCTTTTTTTTTTTTTAAAGCCCTCTAGGCCTCGTGTTTTCTCATCTTGTCAAAGACTTTTCCCTGGAAGAAAAAAGAAAAGCAAACACATTGCTTGACTTTTTGTTTTCCAATAGCTAAGATAAGAGACTTGTGTTCTCTCTCCAGGGAGCTGTCTTTGACTGCATCTCCTCCAACCACAACTTGCTAGATCTATCTGGTGTGGATGCTATTAAATGAACAGACCTTCAGTTACATCGAGTATACTGGCATTTGCTCACTGAGCCGTATTAGACAGCAGTTCGACAGCCTTTGAGAGCATGCCAAATTCAATTGTCTTTGGAGTATACTGACATCCTGAAGAAGGTCCAGAATAGAGAATGCTGGGTAACAATAGAAGGCTGTTTTGTGAGTATATACAGTTCATATTTTCTTCCAGAGATTGATTTTTTCTGGCATTTTAGACTTTGGTTGAAAGGACAGCTCAGAGTAGACAGGAGAGGGGGAAATGGTACACAGGATATGGGGTCTGGGATGGACTCAAACCAAGGCCCCTGCAGCACCTGCTCAACCTAGGTGAGCTATAGCATATACCTTATTATCACCCATGCACCTCCCATTTTTCCATGAAAAATACAAGTTCAGAGTTTGCACTGCATTTCTCTAGAGGCTCTGGTTTCTCCTGCTACTGAAAAACATGCTGGTTTAATGCTGCAGAACAAGCACACCCTTTTATTGCAACAACACTAACTCTGAGTGCAACGTGCCCGACCCACAGAGGCTCCTGTGACTGAATCCTACCAATGCATTATACAGTCAAATAATGTTAACTGCGACAACTTCCGAGGAAAGTAAATAGTTGGGTGTAGCGCTTAAACCCACAACATAATTCTTCCTTTCAGAGGCTCCTCTTGTAACAAGAAAAGAATAGTTTACCTTCCGAACAATGTAAAAAAAAAAAGGCAAGGAGAGACGGCAGAAGGGAGGACAGGAGACTTTGAAAGTTGTTCAAGTTTGGCTGAAGCATGCATTGTAATCACAGCCCTCCTTTTTTACTGTGGGTGAGCAAAATCAATCGGTGCGATTTGTGTGCCCGGCAGACTTCTAACAAGAGCAGCCAGCTGGAAAATAGGTCCAGCGTCACCCTACAACACCTGGCCAGGCCAGACATTGCATGGATGCTTCCTTTAGAGAGCCACATGTGTGCACCCACACACATACAAGCCAACCTTTGGCTTTGTAATCTCAGTGGCAATGATGTGGTGGCTGAAAGACTTGTGATTGTCACAGACAGCACAAAGTGGACCAAAGCAGGTTTTGCTAAGGCTGTGATCTCTATAGAACTGGAAACAATTTAGAAAGGAGCTGAAAATCGTTGGCGACTGCCTGTGAAGTCGCGTCCTGTCGAATTGCACTGAAAAAGTAGGACAGATGTAAGTCACACAGATCACCATATTGAACACTTTTCTTTCCTGCTTGCTTGAGCTGCGTGTGTCATGGCTGCCTGGAGAGAAGTCTTATTTTAGATTGCAGGGAAGGAAGTGCAGCACGTACGTGCACAAGATGTGACAAATTTGTATTGATTAGACGTGCACATTACTATTCATTTTTACATCAGATGCTAATCATTTTCAAATTCTCGCTTGCTCATCTTGCTGCCATTCATGTATCCATTTATGTGATTATAATTGGCCAAAAGAAGCATACCTGGTTTAAAAATTGTACATCTCACCTCTTCGACCAGCATTATATAACAATGGTACGGCTACCGCTGCAAATCTTCTCTCACTTGCGCAGCACTTATTATCTAACCTCAAACTGAGAAAATGTGGGCGCTCACCTGACAGCACATTTATTTTGTGCGTGTGTGTGTGTGACCTAAATATGCATGAGGTGTTAAATTTTAAAAAAAGAAAAAAAGTGCTGCCCTGTCGCCACACCAGCTGGCTTTTGTCCATCCAAATCAAATAGTTTGTGCCAATGAGGCAGACCTGCCGTCCAAACAACATGTCACACTGCCCTAATGGCTCTTTGTAATGGAAACAAATGCCATTGATCAACACCGCCATTAACTCAAAGCCAGTGCGAGAGGCTGCTTTAGTCATGTCTGGCTACACCACAGAGCGAAAATGTCTTTAAAGCATCAGAGTGAGTTTTTGTGTGTGGTTTCATTCAACCACAATTCCTTGTGGGATAATGATGTGATGATTATTGCAGTTACGCTTTTACTGAGATTCACAGGAAGTTAAATGGTTTCAGGGGTTAAGTGTCAGGCACAATCATATCTTTTGGGCAGATTCCTCGCTCTGCTAGTTTGTCTTTTTCTTTATCCCCAGGCAGGGTTCACAGGCAGTATCCATTTGCTCGTCTGACTGCAGCCATATCTGGCTCACAATATAATGCATCGCCAGTCCCATCAGAGCCCACAATGCAGAACGCTAACCATAACCCGTACACCTGCCCCCAAACACGGAGCTGCGTTAGAGACACGGGCCGGGAAGGAAACTGAGTGAGAGAGAGCGGGGTAGAGGGAGAGGGAGAAACAAACAATTATAAATAGTGAATCATGTGCTCGTCATCCCTGAGTGCAGCTCGAGGTGACTCTAGTTTTAAATTGTTAAAGCGAGCTAGATAGCAAATGAAAGAATTTATAAAGAAAATGTGGAATCCTGCTTCTTTCTGGCACATCAAAGAGCATATTTCTCCTGAGCAGCGGGGGGGTGAAATCACAAGGCAGACCCGGCTCTGTGCTTCCCTTTCATGAGTTCTCCCCCAACATTACAAATTTAATGAAGTCAAATTACAGCAAGGTTTCTGAGGGAGAATTGTGACTGAAACACTATTTATTAGTGAAATAACAGGAGCCAGTGATTGAGTAATATGTTTATCACTAATGGCAGTTTTTCCACAATGAAGTCCTTAAATATAACATTACAGGCCTATTATGATGTATCGTGTACAGCTTATTTCTTACAGCAGGCAGTTCACTGTAAATCTGACTGTGCAGAAATATAAACTTTTTAAAGAGAAAAGCATATTTGCATATCAAGTTCAAATTATTAGCCTTCTGTATAAATACTGCGTGTAGTGAAAGCTTTAGAATTTGGCTTAGCTTAGCTAAAAGTGACTGAATCTGCTATCGCCTCTTCTGTGTGTCATCATGTCATTTGTCTGTTACTACAGTGCACGCCTGTTAGCTAACCTCTTGGCCGTCTTAATCAATCTGGATGAAATTTACTATATTTACTACTGATGATGATTGTAGTTTTTCAAAACGAATGACAACATCACGCCAAGTCATGTGTATGCACCTTGTTCACAAACGTGTGCCTTATGGGTACATGTATATTGGTTTTTGTAAATTAATTTTGTTAATTTAAGTGCTGTGGCACTTTGGGGCCACTGGAATGTGTCGTCATGCATATCTGTAAATAAATGTTTATATTTTTTCTTTAATTATGTGAATAATAATAAATATATGTATTTATTATTTATTTTGTTTGGTGTCTATGAAAAACCTTGTTGCCATCTCACTATACGCAGTGATATAATGAAAAGAATAACATAATTACTCAACATGTCTGTGTTTTCACAGACGCCGGAAAACCCTCCCGTGGGTCATTGTAAACACAACATGTAGTCATAGCAGCACATTCATTGCTAGCTAACCTCGAGCTAATGCTTGAAACATGCATACATGCATTTCATGCCAAACTGTTTATTTCAGACATTTGTTAGTCAACAGTGGGGACTCCAAAAAAGAAAAAGAAAGTAACTGGTTTCAACTAAGGAACAGAGAGAGCACAGTTTGTCCATATTATAGGTCGGCCCGCTCTCACTCCTGAGGCATAATATCCTGACGATCTGTCAAGTCCCGCGGCGTTCCTGAGGAACACGACAGGTGACTGTCTTCGTTCTTATGCTATCTGCCGGGTTATGGATGAAATCCAGCAGAATGATGCTACATGTTTCAGCCATGTATTCCAGCCCTAACCATAAGCTAATCCCTAACCTTACCAGCACTTTAATGATGTTAGATAGAGTTTTCCAAAGCGATTTAAGTAAAATGTACACGTGCAGATTCATTCCAAACGGTTCTCATGTTTCCTCATTTTTCCAATCTTGTAATCTAGCGACGTGTTGGGTGCCCAGAAGTAACATATCGACGAATTGCCACCTAGCGTAAAATGTTACGCTTTGGGAGAGAGAACGTGTTGGATAGGTGATACAAGCTATGATACGTCAATAAGTAAATTTAGGGAAGAGGAGGAATTTTTGTTCTTTGGCTTTTCAAGGTTGCTAAGCTAACTGGATTCTGGCTCTAGCAAAGGCAGTTCAAAAAGTAGGTTGGAAAATTAAGCCAGTGCAAAAGTGCCTTAAAAGTTGCCTCCTACTGCACCTGAACTCCACCAGGTGGCGATAGCTTTGGCTGCAAAAAGACTTCTGGTGCTATAAAAGTGGGAAAAAATTTTAGCTGTCGAGTTCTGTGAAAACTTTTATACTGATGAGTTTTGGGGATTATTCGCTTGTTTTTGTGAAATTTAAGAAAAATTTAAGTTTGGGAAATTTTGGTCATACAGTGTTTAAAAAAAAAAAAAAAAAAAAAGCGGTGATACGGTGGTTACTAGGCATGGGAAATCATAAGATTTTAGCAATTCCGATTCCATATCGCTTATCGATTTGATTCCTTATCGATTTTCATTGGGTTCTCATTGGCCCCGTTTTGAGAGTCACCACCGTTGCTAAGCAGCAATAAAAAGTTTTTACTCAAATGCGTCATTAATACACATATTACAAAGTACACCTTTCATAAGTAATGCAGTACGTTACTTAATTACTCCTGGAAAAAGTAATTCATTACATTACTCTGTAAAATAGCTGAAACATACTGTCTCATAATCACCATTTAACAGCACAAACCTGAGGCTACAGACACACACACCAACACAAATCCCTAATGAGGACACACACACGTCTCTGAGATCTTTCTCTTAGTAGAATACAAAGCTGGCTGCACAAAGCAAAGATGAAAACCAGCACAAAAAGCGATCGTTGCAGTGATTCTGCTTTAGCAACGTGAACAGGTAGAAAGGGAGGCTGCAGCCTGACTGCTCATCTGCTTGTTACCTGTTGAAGTTCAGGCTCTGGCTGCTTCCACTCTGGATTCTAGGCTAGCTTAGTGTTAGCATGCTGTCATGCTGACCTGACCTCCTCTTCAGATCCATTTTTTAAACAATGGAAACGCTCAAGGCTTCAAAACAGGACTTCAGAAACCAGTGGCTGACGTAACAGTAGCTACGTCCCAACATTTGTACCGTCTACCGGCTCTCGCTATCACTTCACCTTACCACAAAATGCTTTTTCAAACCTGCATGAATATCAGTAAGTACATTTCCTAAAATGTCACGCTATTACTTTAAGGTAAATATGGAAGCGTGGAGTTCATGCTTGTACATGTGGCTCCGGTCATTATATGTATGTGTAATGTAAAATGGAATTCTTTATTTATTGAAATGTCCAGATTTCTAGCTGTAGC